>NC_137826.1:31775171-32060171 GCF_963921795.1 Nannobrachium achirus
ATCACTTTTTAAGAGCAAGGCAAACTGTTAGAGCACGATCATACATCCGCTTCATGTCATACGTGTTGTAGCCATTCAGATGCATCAATTTCCCTCGTGGAGCTGTGGGCAATTTCAGCAGGACTGCACCTTTTATGATGTGTAATTAGTTTGACTTACGTTGGAGTTTTGGCTCACTGAAAGAAAACTAAAGTTAAACTACAAGTAAAATGGCTGCCAAGTGGGCAGCCATGCGCTTCTTCCCTATTGGTTGATTCCCCAGTCAAAGTCACTACACATGCTTAAACGCCATCAGCGTACCGCCACCAGACACGCCACCCCTTTGCTCCCATAGAATGGAAGTGAACGGGGAAGCTGATGGTTGTGACGAGTATGAAGCACATCTGTGACTAACCATGCCCTATGTGCCACTGTCACTTTGAGAATGATTTATGTTCAGGGGTTGGCACTAAGGTCTCAGAGGCACTTGCCCGTCGGGCAAGTACAGGTCATGTTCTACTCAATTTAAAGCTGTACTGTGGAAGCTGCTCAACTAGTGGTCAGTAGCGGTATTGTTTTTTTCGGCCGGAGTCGCCGCGGACCACCGGAACGGGGGTCCGCGGACCCCCGCGGCCGTCGCGAGCACCTCCGCCTCGCCGATACGATTCCGTAGAGCCGTCTCCCATCATTTCTAGACCAGGATTGAGGGAGTAGCAAGCAAGATTCCTTCACCAATGTAAACACAGTTGCTGAGGGAAGCTACTTCCTTTAGAGACAGCAAGACTCGCTGTGATTGGCCGGTGGTGTATGATCGGCGCTGTGATTGGCCGGTAGTGTATCATGTGGGAGATGACATCATTTTACCGGGAAATTCTCCCCCCCTCACAACTCATAGAAAACATATAAAGAGAAGGCTTCAGAAGCTGAAAATAACAGAGTGGGGGTTCTAAAACTTTAGCGATTTAACAGTTAGGACAATTTTAAGATTTGTTTTATAAAAAAAGTTACATGGTATAACTTTAACACTTATTTTGTTTTACTTTCCGGGACTGGATAAAAAATGTCATACCTACATTTTTATCCAAATACCTACATTGCTATGATTGAATATGACTATGGGTTCACACCTATTTTATATTTTTAAGTGTAGCGCTAGACAGATATCTTGTGTTCTGATTATAGACAGTTCCGTCCCAGCTCAAACAAGCACTTGCCCGGTTGGGCAACCTGAAAGCAAACTCCACCTGCCTGAAAGTTCTATTTACCTGCCGGGAGCAGGTGGGCAAGCCTTGGTGTCAGTGCCTGTGTTGGTGGTTTTAACACTACCCAAATCTATGCTTTGGTTGGACAGGTGCTGGCATTTCTTCACAGCATTTTTACACTCAATAACCTGACAGTGGAGATGACTCAAGACTTCATGCCCTACAAACAGGAACTGCAGCTCAGCTTGCAAAATGTAAGTTCTTACACTGAGGTTTAAAGGACCATACCAGTGGTCTATGACCATGACCCACATACTTGACATTACTAATCCGAAGCATACAGTACACAGTGTTTTTATTGCAGACTCAGAGGAAACATTTGGATCCATTTCATTTTAGCAAGGAATGAAAATAAACTTGCAGAGGCTCGAAACGTATAAATTCACTTATAAATTCAAAGATCCGGGACTTCTTTACTGTGCAATGAATCTGGTAACATTTTAATGACTTTGGACTGGAGACAAATTACCGAACATTTTACATCTGATTAAAGTTAAGTCAATTATGTTTATATAGCTGAACCTGTGAATAAACAATGATATGTATAGTATTGGCCTCCCATATCCATCTATTACACAAAAGTACCCCTATTGGTAAGAAACAAAGTGACCCTTTTAACTGTGATTATAATACAATATAAATTTGTATTACAACTACCCTATAATCGCTGTCTTGGGCCTTCTCATGTCTAGACAAGGAACCACTATGAGAGCACACGCGAGGAGATGGAGGAGCTGATGAAGAGAATGAAACATCCATCGCAGATTTGTAAAATCCACAGCCATGGAATCATGGAGGGTTACCTGTATTGTCAGGAGAAGTGTAGGTATAACAGCCATGCACACACAGACATGTTGACTGTGTTCTTACTCTGACATGCTCTGACGTGACACCTCTCCTTTGTCTCAAAAGGGGCTTTGGGCATGACCTGGGTCAAGTACTACTGCAAGTATCATAAGGACAGCGGACTGTTGGTCATGGTGCCCTGTGAACAGAAACCTACAGCGAAACAGGTACACGAAAGACATTATTCTGCTTTGTATTGTGAATACTCTATTTATACTCTTATTACTTTTACCCTATGTATATGACTATCAAGGCTGCTTTCTCTTAACCCATTTAGGCCTAGAATTATTGACTGCTTTAACCAGTGAAAAATAGCAGATATACAAGCTCACAGCGCGGCACCGAGTGCCGCGCTGCGAGCTTGTAGATCTGCTATTTTTGAAAAAGTCATGAAAATGTGTGCAAATCTTTGAATATGTGTATTTTCAAAGCGAATGGTTGTAACTCAAATTTTGCTTCTGGGTGGTCCCTGGAACTTTTGAGATGCGGGTCCGTGGCCGAATACATATCATTTTGGGGGTCCTTCACATGAAAAGGTTTGAGAACCATTGACATAGTAGTCTCTCAAGAACAGACTAACTGAGCTCCAGTTAAAGTGAAAAGGACCTTTTCTTTGACGTTGGCTGGCCAGATTGCTGACATAGAAACATAGGTTTTCTCCAAAAATCTTAGAAGGATTCAAAAGACACTTATAGAATCGGGACAAAATTCTAATTTTCAAGTTTTTTCAAAAATAGCAGATCTACAAGCTCACAGCGCGGCACTCAGTGCCGCGCTGTGAGCTTGTATATCTGCTATTTTTTGATATTTAAAGCATAAAATATTGCGTCATAATGTGTTCAGGCCTAAATGGGTTTACCCATTCAGGCCGGGAACACATTTTAGTGTATGGGAGGGGCTTACAGTACATGTACAGTATGTAGCAACATATTTGTTTTTGTAGGCTAATTTCTGATTTTGTAGGCTAATTGCTAATTTCTAAATATTAATAATCGCAATTGTGTGCATCTGCTGTAAAATAATCGGTTCCGTTTCCAACAGGAAGTAAGCGTGATAAAAAAACAGATCTCCATTCACTTCCATGTAAAATTTTGCAGGAAAATGTCTCTGTTTACTGTGCAGCGGAAAGTCTACCAGTGTAAACATACTATCTAAATTAGCTCATAGCTTTGAAACGGATTAACGGTTTAACGCACAGTCTTTTGTCGGCGACGCCGTGTTGCGGCGTGCGTGTGGATGATCTTATGCTGTGACTACTTTTAAAAGGTAAGAACATTTTAAATTGCCGGTAGGGAACGTCATAAGTCGAAAAACAATGTTAGCCATCATTCAATGAGTTAAAGGTAGTGTAAGTGATTTGGGAGCGTGTCATCATTTCGACATAACATCTGTTCGACGTCCCATCTTTTCTGCGCGGGTGAACGCTAACCTTGTGAAATGCTAACCTGCTGATGCTGGTGAATGCTAACCTGGTGAATGTTAACTACTATGCCTAAACCTAACCCAGACCCTAACCTCAGTAAAACTATGCCTAAACCTAACCCTAACCCTTTGTCAAAATGATGGGACGTTGAAAAAGCGAGATTTCACCAAGTAATTTTACTTAAGTTCATGATTAAGTGGGGGCGGGCCTTGGTGCGCGTGGCAATCAATAAGTTAATGTATTGTGTTTAAGAAAAGTATATTTTTTATTCTTTTCTCTCGCACACTCTATCTCTCACACGCGCACACACTGTGTGTCTCTTGTCTCTCTAATTACAATTTTCCAATCTGTTTGATTTCTTGTCCTCCAGGGTACGACAGAGCTGACACTTAAATCCTGCGTCCGCCGGAAGACAGAATCCATAGACAAGCGCTTCTGCTTTGACGTTGAGTCTAATGAGAGGTTAGCACACGAAATATAATAACAGCAAACTGTGAAATGAGGTAACATTCAGCCTTGTGGGATAAACGTATTTAAGCAGTGAGGTGAACAGGTGGCCTACAAGGACACAATGTTGGGGCAAACTGGATTCCAGCCCAAACAATGCCTTGGCAACACAACAACAGGCTTCTGCTGGAAACAGATGGCAAAGTCAGTGATTTCAGGCTGGGGGGTGGGGGTGGGGGGGAGAACGCAATGAACAGGCCATTTAGTACAGACTGCTTAAAAGACACATCTGCCATTGGCTGACATGTCATCATATTCAGTTTATTATTTGAAATCTGTGAAATGCTTGAATTTTCCTAAATGTGTGGTGAATTATGCATTATGTGCTTGAAAGTATTAACACCACATAACATCATAGTCTTCTGATTCTGATTAACCATTCTAAGCTTGTCAGGCTGGTCACGTTTTATAATGTTACCCCCCCACACACACACACACACACACACACACACACACACACACACACACCGTAAACACAATTGAAACGTGCTTCATTATGATTTAAGAAAAGCTATATGATCCTTCTGAAATTAGCAAACTGTTCTGAATGACTGCTTGTTGTCACATTAGGTGTTGTCAAAAATTAATAAAAGTAAATTGTGTTCCTTTTTTGACACGCCATAGAAACACACCCGTCACATTCCAGGCTCTCTCAGAGGCGAACAGGAAGTTGTGGATGGAAGTAATGGATGGAAAAGAGCCTGTGAGTTAAATTATTTTCATTTAATTTGTCAGGAAGCTAGTATTGTAGCATTTTATTTGGATGTACACCTGTTATGCATTCAAAAAAGAATGTAATAAATCTCTCTCTCTCTCTCTCTCTCTCTCTCTCTCTCTCTCTCTCTCTCTCTCTCTCTTAAAAAAGGGAAGCTAGGCAGCATAGATCCTTGTAGAAATGCTAAATAATGTGCCTTGCAATGCAGTATAGCAAGCAGAAGGGGCTTCTCTTGCTAATGACCAAATGTAATGGCGCCCTACACCTTCTGACCTGCGACATCCCAAAGCCTATATACTGCTTGTATAAGGACGCACTGTAATTGGCCAGTAGCCACTACGAGTGGCAGTTGGGGAAAACGCTCACCCCAAAACATGAGTTACGATTTACGATTCTGTGTCTATCGGCACATAACTCGAACAGCGCTGGGTCGGCTCAAGCGAACTTCACTAAAAAGCAAGATGGGAGGGAGGTTCGCGTTCATCGCAGAAGTGAGGCGGGGTCATAGCACAGTAGTAGTAGTCGTGGTTATAGTACTAGCTTGTATAGGCTTTGGAATGTCGCTTCTAACCTCCATCTAATCATGTACATACAGAGTACAGTATACACCTAAACTCACTCACAGTTACCCCAAAGATCTAAAACACAGAAAGTAGCTACAATAACAATCTGCACTGTATCATATGTATTCCATTCAGATTTGTCTACATGATATATCATTTTAAGTGGTAGTGTAGTAGTTTCCATCAACCCTTTGTGTTTCTTGGCGCACATATCAAGCCTCAGATTTCTTTTAATACGAGAGATTTTAAAGTAAAAAATAAAAGAAATAATGTGATTCAATCACTGAGTAGAATACATGCACAGTAAAATCCTCAGTTATAATCAATACAACGTAGTTTACAAATGGAACCACTGCGAGTTAAATAAAACCTCAGGATTTCACAGTGTACTAGTTCAGCAATGGATGCTGCTCCAGTGTGGCTGCTTGGATATCATCATTATCTTGCCAGCGGATGTGAAAAATGAAAAGGATGCAGTTTTCAGTTCCTCATTGATATATCTCAGCAAAAATGACACTTCTTTTCAACAGATTCTGAAGCGGAGCCCACAGTGCAGACTCTAGGTTTGTTCTGCTAAGAGATATGCTGAGCTGTCATTCAGGCAGGAGTTATTCTAACAGTCAGATGAATGCACAGAGGCCTAGGAGTTATTTCTATCAGTCAGAGGTTTTATTTTGGTTATTATAGTTACCCTGCTTTAGTCTTATTTTGATAGAAAATATAGTGAGATTTTTAGGCAAGTAACGGAAAATTAAAGCATGTGACAACACTTTGGATAACAATGGTAATGAATAAGCATGAGCCCATATGGTGCTTGCCGAAAACAAGATGTGTTGCTCTGAATTGATTTGTCACCTCCAAGTCTACTATCATCTTCACTATCTTCTCAGATGAAACTGTTGTGAAGTAAAAAACTTTTAGCTTGAACACAAAGCTGAGAAATGCACATTCAATACTACTTACTATTATTTAAGAAATGGGATAGTTTGCCAGCATTTCTGCCACCCAGATGAACAAATTAATCATTGAGATGAATCTGTGAAAAAGAAAAAAAAAACAGAATCCAACTCCATTTGGTGCTACTCGAATACAACTTTGCACCCATATCTTTCAACATAAGCAACATAAGGTTCAAAGCCAATTAAACCTGTGCTTTTACATAATGTAAAATGTAGGTAAATAACTGCATTTTGATAGAATAGGTCAGGATATGCACATCCCCACAGTTCTTTGAAAACGGTGGACCAAGAATATTCAAGTAAAAAGATGGGAATGTACACACAATAAATTATACTGTTCTCCTGTGTTTTATTTAATTAACTTAATCAAGTTCATGATGAAGCCCTTGCATGGACATTGTTCTTGTTGCATAATGAAATAAGACATTGAGTAATTTACAATTTTCTTCCAAATCACGTTCATACCACCCATGAAGTCATTATTGATAATGCCTCTGCTCTGTGTCGCCTCCTATTTAATAAGGTCCAGCTTTGTATGTTGGTAACATCATCAACATGTCCCCAAAACATTGGCTCTGATTTCAGCTCTGGGAGAGTACTATGAATCTTCACAAAAAGGAAAAGGAACTAAACTAGGTTTTCATATGAATTGGATGAATGAATTCAGGTTTGTAACATATGTGGGCCGTTGCTTAGTTTGTGCTGTCATTTCAGATTTACCGTTCACCAATACACAAGCAAGCTGAAAGTAAGTCAAGATTTCCTTCCAAGTGTTGTATTGGTGTATGTAACATGTTTTGTACAATCTATATGTTGTACAGTATATGGATGGAATATGTGTGTGTAAAATATAAAGGCTATATTAAAAAAAGAAAACCAACTGACAATGTTTCATTTTCACGTTCATAGTGGAGCTGAATGAAGTTGGATTCAAGTTTGTGAGAAAGTGCATAAACTTTGTTGAAACCAAAGGTAAACATTTTAGCTTTTACACAGTTAGCTTTTTGCCCTCAAGGGGGCATTGCTGCGCTATACTGTAGGTTGCATGTTGTTACCTCTTGCATTCTGCATGAATTCCTGGGCAAAGCTCTCGTTTATTGAGAACTGTTGAACGTAATGCTCAAAATCAGTTGTATGTTTCTCAATTAGAATTAGAGCTTTAATGATGGTGTACTGTCAAGGGGTGTCATTTTATACATTATTCAAGCAACATTCTTAAAGCTGCAATCCTTAACTTTTATGTCCGACCCGGAATTCAAACTTCGGGAAAATTTGTACCGCTCATTTAAGAGTCAATCCCTGCTTGGCCAGGGGATATATTGCACTTATAAGGTTCATGCAGTACAACATGTACTGTACTGTAGGTGGTTACATTTCTCAATGGAAGAGTAGGGAGAATACATCCAACCACTGCAGATGTGCTTGTTCTTTTGTACGAACATATAGTAGATTCCATTTAGATTGGTTAAAATAATGTGAGAATGTGAGAACGGCAGATCTACAAGCTCACACCGCTTCGCTTCATTTTTTGGGAATGTGTTTTGAAAATGTTTTGAAATAATAACAATTAAAAACTAAACGTAGGAAACAAAACAACTAAGGGACCCATAAAATGAGTCCCGACCCAGTGTTTTTCAGTGGTCTTGAACTAACTGGGGTTCCTACAGGCACTGAGGTGGAGTGTGTTGTAGATTTCCACTGCCTTGTATTCCTCCTGAGTACACTCCCTCTTTCTCCCTTCCTCCATTCTTCATTCTAGGTCTCACACAAGAGGGAGTGTACAGAACAGTTGGCAGCAACATCCAAGTGCAAAAGCTTTTAAATGCCTTCTTTGGTAAGGAAATTACTCTGTCAGTCAACATCTAGTCTATTTATTGACTGTATGTCTTCACCATGGTTTTCTACCTGAATGTATTATGCTAATGTTCACATTGTTTATGAACTATTTTAAGGTTTTGTACAGAAGGCCATTGGCCAGTGACCTTGACCAGCAAGATATTCTTCTTCTCAGAACTTGTTTTTAAATACTGCTTGCTGGAGATTGGACATAAATGGTGTGCAACGTTTCCTAGTTTGTTTGGTTTTGAGTGACTCACACTATCTCCCCATAGACCCAACATGTCCAGGAGATGTGGATTTCCAAAACAACGACTGGGACATTAAAACCATCACGAGTGCCATGAAGTTTTATCTAAGGTGTGTGTGTGCGTGTGCGTGTGTGCGTGCATTCTGTGAGGAGCCAACTAAGATGTGGCCGAACTGGAAAATGAAGGAAAGTTATAGATGTATTTCTAAAATAGCGTTCTGTCCCTTATAATCTCTGGTCTTCTACTGTACCAGTGGGCCCCTGGTTGAATATTAAACTTGTCCAAGTTTTGTACCTGGTAACCATTGATTATAGTTGTAGTGTTATTAATTAATTCATTCATTCCTTCATTCATTGGTTTTCTCATACTTAACTCTTTACCAAAATAATACATTCCTCCATGTAAAAGGTAGCTTATTTTATTATTACAGGAATCAGAGCTGTCCGCCGCATTAGACCACTCTTGTCTGTTGTTGCCACATCGTTGTTGTTGTTGCTATCGTTTAAAAACCTGTTGCATATCGTGACGTGTTTGCTACTTGTGAAACGGACTGTGTTGCTTCTAAGCCAATCACAGTGGTGCGGGCCGGGGGCGAGAAGAAACAACGTTATTAGAAAAACAAAATGAAGTGCTCTGTGACATGGCCTTGTGCATCCAAGGCCATGTTCCATCCCTTACCCTATAACCTAGAACAAAGATACCAAGGAGAGGACAGTGATGTTACAATTACAAACACCTTGAAGTAAGTGTGGGCTGTAGTTTCATGGGGCACTTTTGACAAGTGTCGAGCGATGCATATTATCTCAATGGTGTTGTTTTGCACAGGGCCCCATGGGTCTGAAGTGCTTCTGCTAGCACATAACTCTTAGTTGTGACGTCACTGACTAATCCAGATATTATTATCTAACCTGTAATTTAACTTGCATGATTTATTTATTGGATGTCAGCCTACTCTCAAAAGGGAACACATTTGTTTGGCCCCACAGCTGTTGAAACCTCAATCATGGCCTTGATCTCTTCTGCTGTAATGATTTTAAATCAAAACATTTTATTTGGAAAGAAAATGCAAGGAGTTGTTTGACAAAGAGGGCTTAGGTTACACCCCACACCGTGAGTAGTACTTGCGGTACAAAGAGGGAATATCATATCATTCGCATCAGCTGGCAGACCTTGTTGAACTGGAGCCTCTCAGAAATGCTGTGATCTGATTCTGAACAAAGAAATCCGTTCTGGAGCAGACGGTCAATTTGGCAATTTTTTAATGATGCTCATGCAAACAACATTGTTTCAACAAGTGGAAACATTAGTCTTCTAGTCTTTTTGCACCATTGACTGTGCTCAATTAGTAGGGATGTCCGTGTACATATTTGTATGTCCACAGAGTGTCTTTTATTTTATTAATTGTGTTTGATACAATTACTGTGGCTTTCTTGTTCATGTGTGTTTGTTTGTTTGTTTGTCTACACTACAGGAGTCTTTCTGAACCGCTGATGACCTACAGTCTACACAGAGACCTCATACTAGCTGCAAGTAAGTCACACATTTTAGGAAATTCTTAGGAAGTGTTATATGCACAAATAAAATAGCATTCTATCATCATGTCCATATTTTGCCACTCTGCTTCCATTTGCATCTCACATCCGTGGAAATCCTGCATTCACGGTGGCATTAAAGATTAAAGTACAATTTTAGGGGAAAAAAGATAGATCTATTTATATTTTATTTATTATGTTATTTTGGTCATACATTATAGGGATGACAGGTTAGTCATTGTACTGTCATTCTTGTCACCATTCTGATGATTATGCTTGTTCTCTGATCCAGTCCTGCAGAGTCTGATCATGAAGTGATTTCATGTGTGTTATGAGGAAGATAGCAAATGAGCTTGTATACATAATCCCATAATTGGCTTTAAGGAAGTCAATGTTGTGTATCTTTTTACACAGATTTGGACACGTGCAGAAGGTATACAGCAGTGTAAATGTATGACTGCTAATATACTGGTGTCAGTGAAGCAACAATATTTTGATTTTTTCTTTTTACTTTTTTGTTTGGTATCAATACCACCTCCTCTTATTGGCGAGTTCAGATGGTGTACACTGCTGTGCTGTGTTTTACTTAGATGAACTCTACCTGGCAAAAGTATATAAAAGTATGCATTTTGATGCCAGGTGTGAGAAAGGGCTCTCTGTAACACAACTAACCTGGCAAAATGATTGATTCCCAAGATGCATTTTGATGCCAGCCAGGTGTGAAAGCGGTCTCTGTAACGTGTGCTCGTTTGGATATAAGATATAAACACATTTTTGAGTTTTGAGCTTATTTGTGTCATGTGGTCCATTAATGCTTCTTTAGGGTAGATTTGGTGAACCTTACTTTTCTGCACTCGCATCATCTCTGCCACATCTCTGCCACATCAACTCGCACCGGCAAAAGCCTCTTTCTGTCCGGCCTATTCCCAACCCTTTGGTTGTGTTGGAAGTCACCATTATTACAGAATGCATATTTACCGTACAGTTTTCGATAGAGAGAGAGAGCACCGTCAAAGTCTCTTCTGTTGCACACCGAAGGGAGCCAGGACCAGGACTCACACCACACTCAAAAAGGACTTAAAAAACACACGCCTTTTGCGTGTTTTCAACAAAACATTGCTTCGCTCCATAAATAGTAGATTGCGTGTGGATCCAAATTTAATGCAGACAAATGTGTTGACGAAAGTTGACTACCCCCCCCCCCCCGCGCGCGCGCGCGCGCCCAAGCATGATATGATCGCCGAGATACACGTTGCACAGCAGTTCCATAAAGAGTAGATTGCATGTGGATCCAACACACACACACACACACACACACACACACACACACACACACACACACACACACAGTAACGTTGATGTGTTTGTGCACACATACAGTATACATTTCTCTCTCACACGGAGCGCGATAGAAACAGAGAGAGAGAGACAGAGAAAGCACAATAAAAGTAGTAACACACTACACTCTGTTATATTTCCTCTGACTGTTCATTGGTCTTTTGCTTCTTATTAACCTTTATGCTGGATGTGTGTACAATCACCTAAAAACGGTATATAAAACAACAAATCGTGCGCGCCGCAATTTTCTATGGGTCACACTTTTTTCTATAACAAGTACGGGCCAGCGTCTTCTGATAGACTACAGCTCACATGATGCATGCATGCATGCGATGTTTGACGAGACACGTGTGTGTGTGTGGGTGTGTGTGTGTTAATAACAAGCATAGCGATACTTTTGTATTTTTATTTGCGACACAAAGTTGGGAAGTGTTGCTATACGAGGCTAGAACGTGACTCGACCCTCTCTCTGCCGTCTGCCTGTGATAGCCGTGAAACACGGGAAACACGCCAGCCAACTACGGAGCGAGCCACGGGCCAGCAAAACTCAGTTGTGCGACAAGTTGTTTTAGGTTTTAGATCGCTATTCACGTTGACTGTGCGTCACAAGCATCAATCATTCAAAGACAATCCCAGTTTGTAGAAAACACCAGAGCACGTAATAAACTCTTGCGCAACATATATCTTTGTTCCATCTATTCTATTCTCTTCCACCTTCCACGGGAGATTGTTGTCAATCTGATGACAGTGAAGTCACAATTTAAAGACTTAAAGGAGTAGTTCACCCCAAAATGACTTTTTTCAAATTGATTACTCACACCATGGAGACTTGAGTTAAATAATATATTTTTTGTATTTGTCCAATTTCTAAGACAAAAAAAATGATAGTCAATGAGGATATATTGTCACTGTCAGGCAGAAACCTCATCTTTTTGTAATGCCCTCTTTTTATGCTTTGTCGTATGGCAGTATCGCCCAAAAGTAGCGAAGATCTACAGTACAAGCTCACAACACATTGTGTTCAGAATCAGAATCAAACTGAAAGTGGTTAGGTCTGTCTGTGGGCTTTATAAACATTTAACTAATAAAGCTTTAACAAGCACTATTAACTACACAGGATATTTCCTGAAAAGTAATGGTTTTGGACCCTGCTAGTGATATTGGATCTTTTTGTGCAGATGGTGGCTACAACTGCTTGGACATGTTATTCTCATACTGATTGGGTTTTCTTTGTCATCCAACCCATAATTGGCTTGGCTTTTTTTCTTTTTTTTACCGATCACATTCTGTTTTGACTCAATACTAATCTTAACTGAGATTGAATTGATTTACGGTATGTGTTTTTCATTATGAAAATGGAAAACAAGATTCCTGACAAGTTTCAATTAAAGGCAGAAGATTTAATATGGTCTGTCTGGCTTGCATGACATGCAGTCATTTATGTTCAAACAAATCAAATTCAATCTTTTATAATGCAAAATGTATTCATGACAACTATGTTTTGAACGTGATTTAATGACTTAAAGTCACTATTTTGCGGTCACATTTACTATGTGAGTAAATTGAGTATCATACTTAAGCAAAGTATTAGTTTTATTATGTTGTGGTAGTACAGCATGCTGTAGTGTACAGTATGCTTGCCGATATTGTGATGCTATTGTGAAGGACCAGGTTTAGTCATTGATGCAGAGAAAGTTTCTAAAGCAAGTGAATAATGAAATTACTTTGTTTTGTTTGTATCTAAGAGTCTGATAATCTGGACTATCGACTAAGTGAGATTCACTCATTAACCTACAAATTACCGGAGAAGAATCACGAGATGCTAGACATGCTGATTAAGCACCTGGTCAGGTGGGAGCTAAGAGTCTTTCTCATTGCATTAATCTGAGATGGCGTTTGCTTCTGAAGTAAAATATACATTTATATTTTATGTTTTATTGGTGTTTGAGTGTCACATTTAATACAACTTGATGTTTCCCAACAGTGTTTGCAGCCACAGCCAAGAGAACTTAATGACTCCGTCCAACATGGGAGTTATTTTTGGACCAACACTGATGAGAGCAAAGGAGGAGAGTGTGGCAGCCATGTTGGATATTAAGTTTCAGAACATAGTAGTTGAGATTCTGATTGAGGACAGTAGAAAGGTACATGTGACAGTGGCCTCATGATTCAGTACTATTCAATATCAAAATAACTTAAGACATTAAACAAAAGAGATTAAGTAAACATACACTAGGTCATTCTGACTTAACTCCGGTATGCATTGGATTCAGATCATTGGAAAATCATCTGGCAGTTGATAATCTCAAACATTCCTAGTCGACTACCAACTCATACTGTCAGTAACAATTACACTCCTTTGAAAACTTTGAATCTACAAAGTACAATTATACTCTAAGGCAGTGGTTCTCAAAGTGGATTCCAGTGATTGTGGTTTGCTTTAGGGGGGTCTAAATTGACCCATACAAGTCTGTAACTTGGAGAGTGTACAAATGTAACCAAATGAACCTGTGCAAGAGAACCCTCACATGTTCATTTGGTTCCATTTGTACACAGTAAGAGTTAAGGGGAGACTTGAAATTTCAAAGTTTGAGAACCACTGCTCTAAGGTGTTTCATTGATTTAACTGAGCTCAGTATTCCATGTGAGGAGGATTTCTTTTTTGGTTTAGTAATTACACTTGTCTCATATATGTCATTGGTGTGATTAAAGATCTTCAGTGGAAGGCCAGAGGACAGTGCTGCCCCGCCCATTCCTCCTCCCAGGATCACCCCAAGGAAGCGACAACCAATCACAATCTCCAAGAGGCCACCCCGCGTCTACCAACCTCTTAATTATGACCAGATCCAGAACACAGAGAGTAATTATCATCCTCTTTGGCATCATCACCATCACCACCATCATCATCATCCTCATTAGCCCATCTTGTCAACTGTAGATAATTATTGAGTTATTATTAAAATTTCCCACAGGAAAATGTGTGTACAACCCCCTTTCCAGAATGCCTTCTGAACTTCCGCAAGTTGGACCTGTCTGTGTTTGTCTGTGTCTGTGAGTGCATCTGTGTGAAAGTTTGTTTTTGTGTGTTTAGGGTTGGTGGACTGACTACTAAATACTCTGCGCATGCGATTTGTCTATTACGAAGAGAAAAAACATTGTTTATTCCTTAAATAAATAAACCTTAAATTTACATATTGAATTTTTTCACTGTAGACTTGTGTCAATCAAATTAAGTGACTTGTTTTGCATCCCAAACAATAGACTAATGTAGATGCTGTCTAACCACCCCCAAAGGCTCCAAACTACTGTACATGTAGGCCTAGATCAGTCATTTATTTCTCTTGAAACCCCTGGTTAAGTGGGTGTATTTCAATCCTCTCATCAAAACGTAGAACACCTGCAACATGTCCTCCCTGCATTGTGTGGTATTTCATTTATTGCTCTTAGGTTACTGCTCGGAGTTGGCAAATAACCAGCTCTGTGTCAACCCCCTGCCTGAATTTATCCCAACCTTTGAATTGTCAGACTCAAAGTATTCCAAAGTAACTCCATTGCTTGCCCAGAAATATTCAACTTTTCCACAAAACCATCCTACCATTTATTTACGTTATAGCTATCATATTTGATTGTTAGAGGTGTCACTGATTTAAGTGTAATACTATTAGAATGATTCCTGTCTAATGCTGACCTTATAGAAACAACATCCAAAGCTGCTGATTAGACATGAGAAATAAGTAAATCTAACCTACTACATTTCTCACGCATATTCATGTTTACCTAGGCCTACCTACCCCTTGGGCCTACGTCCAATACAAATGCATTGTTTTAACCATCATGTTGCTGATCTCCAACAGATGGCCAACATGACTGCTCTCCACACAGCCACAGACCACAGGTGCCAGACGGGGACATGCCGACCAGCCCCGTACCGCTCCAGCGGACGAAACCTGCACTAGGCAGCGCTCCACCGATTCCAAGAGACCCTCCTCCGAGGCACGCTCTGCTACCCAAACCAGGGTCACGTCACGACAGGCACTCTGACTCTGACGTTGGCAAGCTGGTCTCTAAAATGGATGACTCAAGTCAGAGGCTAGATGCGATTTCGGCGTCAAATGGGGGCGCCGGAGTCACTGTGAGCCGAGCTCTCTCCTTCCAGGGCAGGAGACCACCTCTCCCTGCTGCAGCCGCCATTAGAGAAGGTATTGCATTTCTACTCAAATAGGGAAGAATACTGCCCATAAAATGCAGCTCCATTTAGATCATTTTAATTACTGTCTTCATCATAGTATCAATAACCTGAAGCTGTCTTCATCAGAGTATCAATCCCCTGATGAAGATGGGTAATTAAAATAACCTAAATGGAGCTACACAAGGTGTGTGCTGTATTCTTTTCTTTGAATCTTGCTATCACCACTGGTAACTTATAAAGACTGTGGTGTGCGTTCACCAACTTCACCCACATGCTTATTAAATTCCCTCTGCAATTTTAAGATCAAAGTAACTAACAGACCTTCCTACCCGCCCACTACCATATGATGGGTCTTTGCACCCAATGTCACTCCTGCCTTGCAAGTCAACACCAACACAAAAAATATATCCACCTGTTTCCGCAAGACTTTACTGTATCTGCGGGACACTTCCGTTTAACAGCAGACATACAAGCTCACGTCGCGTCGCAGATGCAACCCTTGTGAGCTTGTAGATCACACTCGGCTGCGACGCCGGAAATGCAGCTTGCCTTCTGCACAATGCACGACGGGATGTTGGAAAGTTGTGGATACTGTATTATAGAGGGAGAACCTGCTTACCATAGCTTATTTTGAGCCTATGAGAATGTTGTAAGAGGCTGTTAATATAGTAAATTAAATTCATCTGTCAGCTGTGATGATCTTTAGGCAAATCGGATGACCATAGAAATAAATTATAGACAGGATGTTGTTTTCATTTATAGCAATGCTGTGCTAGGAATGGGGGCCTCCACGCAGTGTTCAATATTGTGATGTATTTCTTTTTAGGCTATTTTAATGTAGTTATTATAATTAGTTTATATAATTAAAAAAAAAATAGTTTTTCTATTTATGTCATAGAACATGTCCCAAAAAGTCACGCACACCCCCTTTCCCAATAGTCTGTCTTCACTAACATCAGTAGTTTATTAGGCTCCTACCGGAAACCAGAGGGAGGTGGGGTAAACCCTCAAAGTTGTATGATGGTGTCTCATCATTAAGGAACTTAATAAGTGATGAGTGATAGGAAGAATGTTTGGGTGGGTGGATGGCTTAATTTGGAGCAAGTGGAAATTACAAGTGTCACGGGTTAATCCTACTGGCTCGTCAAATGGCATTGGAGCTACCCTGACCGAAACTGTGTGCGTGCGACGTGCGTGCGTAGCGTGCGTAGTGTGCATGTCAACCTAAAACAAATCGGCACTGCCTCCCACGTCAACAACTTCACATGTCCACTCACCTGCTGGCTACAACCAGCCCATGTCAGTGGCCCACACAGCCGGTGCGAGGTGCTGCGTGAACTTTTTTGTTATTTATGTATTAGTCTCAGCACGTCACCGACACTGCGTTTCACTACGGAGGGACAGTCAATAACCTTTCACTGTATCAATTCACTCAAAAGCTACAAGGCACAGTAGGACAGCGTTATCCTTCTGTCTATATATACTGTACCCTAACCCTATATAATATATATATTATATATGTGTGTGTGTGTGTGTGTGTGTGTGTGTGTGTGTGTGTGTGTGTGTGTGTAAGCCTATGATGCACAATATCCTAACACAAGTGTATCCCCTTACATCAGCGCAAATAATGTGTATTTTCTATAGAGTTTCATGACAATTATTTCTGAAAGTTACACTGGTCCCATCCTAATTTACAGTACACTTTAAGACAGAATAAGACATAATAAAGCCATAATAAGAAATAATGTGTTGGTAATTAGAACTAATATGTTTTATTAGACAGAAACAAAGACAGAATAGCAGAAAGAGCGGATACATTCTCTGGCACCGGCACATAAAACATATTAGTTCTAATTACCAACACGTTATTTCTTATTATGGCTTTATTGTCTCCACCAGCCGAAGGCTGAGGGAGAGTATGTTTTCCCCTCCGTCCGTGTGTCCGTCTGTGCGTCCGTCCGTGCGTCCGTGCGTCCTCGCAGTTTGTGAGCACCTAATCTCAGTCGCCGTTGGCCCGGTCGCTGCCAAAGTGAGCACACACATTCCCTGGATGCCAATCTAGAACCTCTGCCCTAAATTTTTCAAATGGGCCTTTTCTAGCGCCACCTAGTGGCCGATGTTCGCAAAACACATTTCTGTGCACTACTCTTACAGATTTTGTTCAAAAATCCTACAAATCGGTAGGCAGTATCTCGACAGTCATGTGATCGACACAGATCTGTCCGATTTTGCATATTGCATCCTGATTGGCTAAGATTGGCTTCCAAAGTTTTAGGCCTGGGGCCAATTCTGATATCTTCACAAATTGGTACCACCCAAGGTGACCGTACATTTTTTACATTTTTGACTTCCTACATGTCTCTAGTTTACATTTTGGTATGATAACCCTTTCTGCGACCCAGCTTAATTGATGTTATCACCCGCTAGAGTCGGTCTCCCATCGACTTTCTATACAGGAGGAAAATACCCAGACAAATATTTTTTTTCTGGGTATTTAAGGAGGATCTGAGGGGTCTAACTAGGGGTTTGTCATGATGCTGAATCCATTGCAGGCATTTGTTTTGCACAAAAAACATTCCGTGGGCTAGAAATGGCCTCAGAAAACAATACACGAATGGGTGAGTATTCATGTTAGTCGGAGGCCTTAGGGTTTTTTTTCTCGTGCTAATCAGTCTAAAAGTGCAATATTTTGCACAGATGTAGCTCAGGGCATGCACTAATGATTTAGCTAGGGCGCCCGAGTCGGCGACCTTCGGGGTCACCACAGCACCCACAAAACTCTGAAAAGTGATGACTCATCACTTTTCATCACTAAAGTCGATGGGAGCCCAACTTGATTTGGCCGCTGTGGCGACCCCGAATGTCGCAGACTCGGGCGCCCTAGCTAAATCATTAGAGCATGCCCTGAGCTACATCTGTGCAAAATTTTGCACTTTTAGACTGATTAGCACGAGAAAAAAAAACTTAAGGCCTCCGACTAACATGAATACTCACCCATACGTGTATTGTTTTCTGAGGCCATTTCTAGCCCACGGAATGTTTTTTGTGCAAAACAAATGCCTGCAATGGATTCAGCATCATGACAAACCCCTAGTTAGACCCCTCAGATCCTCCTTAAATACCCAGAAAAAAAATCTTTTTCTGGGTATTTTCCTCCTGTATAGAAAGTCGATGGGAGACCGACTCTAGCGGGTGATAACATCAATTAAGCTGGGTCGCAGAAAGGGTTATCATACCAAAATGTAAACTAGAGACATGTAGGAAGTCAAAAATGTAAAAAATGTACGGTCACCTTGGGTGGTACCAATTTGTGAAGATATCAGAATTGGCCCCAGGCCTATTTGTAGGATTGAGCCGTTTTGAACAAAATGCATCAAATCACAAACGCAAAGTGCAATTATCATGAAATCGCGCACACACGTTCCCACTAGGCCGAGGAAGAAATGCCACTTAATTTTTTTTAAATCAGCCTCATGGTGGCGCTATAACAGGCCGATTTGTGGTTTTACCTATAACTCCACCGATCAGTTTCAAACTTTGTAAGCGCACTCCCTAGAGGCTAAGGATAAACCTTTGCCCTGCATTTTTTCACATCAGCCTTTTATAGCGCCACCTTTGGGCCGACATATGTAAAACACATTTTTGGATATTACTCCTTGAGATTTTATGCAAAAATCACGCAAATCGGTACACAGTATCTCTATAGTCATGTGATCAAGTCCGATCAGTCTGATATTTCATATTCCATCCTGATTGGCTAATATTAGCTTCCAAATTTTGCAGGATTGCTCCGCTTTTGAACAAAATGCCTCAAATCATCAACGCAGCTTGCGATTACCGTGAAATTTGCCACACATATTCCCACTAGGTCAAGGAACAAATACTTTAGAAGAGAGAGAGAGGAGCACTCGTCAAACACAGTTCCATCAAATAGTTGTCTTGGGTGCACGGCTCGTGGAACGAATGAACTTAGAAAAGAGATGCCAGCACTCACTTTAGAATGAAATCTTTCTTTTTTTATTACAAGATGCCCCAGCAGCAGCAACAATCGAACGTTTCGACCCGGGTGGGTCTTCCTCAGCGTGTATACACGCTGAGGAACTGAGGAACAAATACTACCTTTTTCACATTGGCCTGTTATAGCGCCACCATTAGGTAGACTTTAGCAAAACACATTTTTGGAACACAATGCTTCAAATCATGCATGCAGCGTCCGATTGCCATGAAAGATCTAAGGTGAGGAACATATGCCACCCTTTTTACATTGGCCTATTATACAGTAACACCACCAGTACGCACGGCCTGGTGGAGACCTGTGCTCGGAAGAGCACTGCTTCTAGTTAAGTCTTATTCTGTCTTAAAGTGTACTGTAAATTAGGATGGGAGGTAGGAGATAACTGAGCTACACAAACGTTATTTTGTGAGGTTTTGTAGACAGAAATAATCCCTCCAATGTCATGATGGTGTGACTAGTCCGTGCCCAGGGAGGGTGTCCAAACAGCTGCACCCAGCGGTAGACAACACACAGACAGTGCAGAGCAGACACTCAATGCTTGTCTCTGGCAGTTTCTTTGTAATTTATTGATATACTTTAGGCAGTAAAGCAGGGGTCTTCAACGTTTTCAGGCCAGGGACCCCTTAGCTGAGAGAGAAATGAAGCGGGATCCCCACTAGATATTGTATAAAATTGTGTTGTGTTCATAGATTTCTTAGACAGCTTAGACTTGACGGCACTGTCATGATGTTGTGTATTTTCAGACATTTAACCACTTGAACAGTCAAATACTTAGTCTGCTCTTCTTTTCCCTCTACAAACCTCCAAAAATAGCCAATCTACAAGCTTACAACGCCACGCAGCATTTTTGGCAAATTTTAAATATCAAAATATACAGCTTTAAACATTTCATGATAAATGAGAACAAGTGACCAAGACTGTCTGCATGACAAATCTTGGTCAAGTTTTTGATTTAGATTTATTTTAACAGTATCCACGAATATACTGTACATTGCAGTGTTTTAGACAAAAAAGGGGTGCAGGGAGAGTGAAGTGCTAGATGGTGAGGTGGAATCTGAAGAGATTACCTGTAGTCTTCAGACTTCAAAAAAAAGTGGGAGTGAGTTTGCAGTTCTGGCTGCAATGGGAAATTGCAGCAGTCAGGGAGAATGATCAAAGTAGCGGTAATGTCAGGCTATACATGTATGACAATGTAGTTTTTTTCTACAAAGCAAGGTTTCATATTCATCATGCTCTTTCTTGTCTTACAGGAGACGGTGAGGGTCCAAAAAGGACTAATGCCATCTGCAGACCCCCAGTCAGACCCCCTGAACCCCCAGCTCGATATACTACACCTCAAAAGAGTCCAGGCACAGCCAACAGTGAAAGCAACAACACAGCATCCTAGTAAGTAGACTTTGAATACAGTATGCATTCACATTAAAGCTATACTGTGTAAGTTGCTCAACTAGTGGTCAGTAGCGTCCGCGTCTTTCGGCCGTTTTTCGCCGCGGACCGGGCCTCACACCCCCGCGTCACCCACGCGTCTGCCTCCACCTCGCCGAGATCTATCTTTGGAGGGGTCCCTGGTTCCTGTGCGTTCAGGCATTCCGGAGAAACGGAGTGTTTCACCCGAGTATAGATAGAGACACACAGGCGCCTACAAATATGGCCGCCCTATTGTGATAGCTAGCGACCCCACTTCAAGATGCGCTGTGATTGGCCGGCAGTGTATAACCCTCGCTGTGATTGGCCGGTAGTGTATGATGACGTCATTTTGCCGGGAAACCCGCCCCTGTCACTGCTAGAAGAAAATATATAAAGAGAAGGCTTCAGAAGCTGAAAATAACGGAGTGGGTGTTCTAAAACTTTAGCGATTTAAGAGTTAGGACAATTTTAAGATTTGTTTTATAAAAAAAGTTACATGGTATAACTTTAAAGGAACTATAAAATGTAGTCAAAAGCTACAGTTACAAAACCTCTTGTATCACACACAATTGATCCCAGCAATGACAGAGAGCTTGTGAGAGGGTACAGTACATTGATAAGCTCATCATTCTACTAGGGTTGCAACAGTTAAAGGGGAAATCCAGACTAAAACATATGGATTTATTTGATTATAAAACGTAATCGATTTTAGAAAATAGAAAGATAAACAAGCTCGCAACACGTCGCAACGCACTGTGAGCTTGTAGATCGGCTATTACTGAAATGCTTGCATGACACCATTGTACAACGTATATCATAAAGTAGGGCTTTAGTGGTTAATCTGACAAATCGATTTAGTTGATTATAAAAAATGTATTCGAATTGTTTCATGTCGATTCGTTGATATAAAAGAAAAATAAACAAATGTTTCTCCATTATTTGATTCATCAAAAAAGTAATGGTGTGTAAAGTGAGAGGCAGTACCTCTGCCTCTACCCAAAGTTTGGATGGTGCTGGGGGAAACGCCAAACTATAAAATAAAACCACAAAAACGTTTGCACACTGTTAAGCTCCAGTTCAAACAGCTTTTATTGTACCCACAAGATGCTTAGTGACATTCCGAGCTTACGCTCTTCATCAGTCCGAGGTGTAAATAAGAGACAGACACCCTCTTTAATACACAAATCACACGATCACAGTGAATGCTTTGCACCTGTTGATGTTGAATATATGATGAATGAAATGAAACAACAGGTTAATGAAGATGTGCCAATGTTTTTCTATTAAAGGTGCAATGTGAGAACAACAGCATAGCATGGTCATAGAAACGGAGAATCAGGGAATAACATGGGAACCAGAGTAAACAGAAGTCATGATTCTTTAAAAAGGGGGTGAATGTCCATTTCATTTAGACCCTGAGAATAGTATAGCTCCAGAACAGTTCACGTTTAAGGAGAAGAGAATCTTTATGATATCATGACTAATCACTAAGAAAGTGGTTGATAGTCGTGCCAAAACCAAACAAGTTATATGAGGATGTATTTTTTTGCTGGTTTTAGTTCTGCCTGGATCTCACCTGTTTGTATTTCTGGCGAAAGACACAATGGACAAAGTGTGTGCTACAGTATCTCTCGCCGTTAGTTAAATGAGCTTGCATCTGTTTCACACTTGGAGAGGTTCTCCTGTATGTCACTGTCACGGCTGTTCTTGTGTATGTGCGTGAAAAACACGACACCACAAAGTGTTTTTTCTTTTTTTTTTCTTTCTTTTTTTGTGCCTTTGCTTAACATGTGCAAATTCATCACTAATGGCCAAGTCTAAGCAGTAGCGGTCGGGAGATACACGCACACCACACAACTGCGACGGGTGCTGGATCGAAAAAGTAGACTGGAGAGAAGAATAAATCCGCACACTGTCTCACAGCTCACAATTAATTTTATTACACACAATACACAGCCGTATATAAAAAAAAATGTTTCGGCCTATCCGGCCTTCGTCAGGTGTATATACTGAACAGTGTGACAAATGTGCAGGTATATATAGCCTAGGGAATGCTGGGTAATAGCTATTCAGTTTTGCATAACTGAGACCAGATAGGGGACTCCACCCCAATGAACTTGACTAATTGTCTCCACCAGCCGAAAGGCATGGGAGAGACTATGTTTTTGCCTCTGTCCGTCCGTCCGTCCGTCCGTCCGTCCGTCCGTCTGTCCGTCTGTCTGTGCGTCCGTCCGTCCGTCTGTCTGTTACCAGCTAATCTCCGGCACCTTTGGCCTGGTCGCTACCAAACTGTGCACACACACTCCCTGGATACCAATTCAGAAGCTCTGCCCCAAATGTTTCACATGGGCTTGTTCTAGCGCCACCAGGAGGCCGATTTTTGCAAAACTAACTTTTGCCAGTACATCCTACATATTTTGTCCAAAAATTTCACAAATCGGTCTCTACAATCATGTGATCGACATGGATCTGTCCGATTTTCCATATTCCATCCTGATTGGCTAAAATTGTCTTCCAAAGTTTGAAGGATTGGTGTGTTTTGAATAAAATGCCTGAAATCATGAATGCAGTGTGCGATTTTGGTGATATTGTGCATGCAGTTTCCTAATAGACAGAGGAATAAATGCCACTTAAACATTTTCAAATCAGCCTCATGGTGGCGCTATAACAGGCCGATTCGTGTTTTTACCTATAACTCCACTGATCAGTGTACAACTTTGTATGTGCACTCCCTAGAGGCCAAGGAAAAACCTTTGCCCTGCATTTTTCATATCTGCCTTTTATAGCGCCACCAGGAGGCCGACTTATGTAAAACAAAAAGCCTTACGGCTCAACTCTTTTTTCTTCACAACAGTGCGATTTAGCGACAGCAAAACTGCTCCTGCTGCTCCGATTCTCCGGCTGATCTCCTTCTCCGTCTTCCACTTTCTCTCACTTGTGAACAAGACCCCGAGATACTTAAACTCCTTCACCTGTCTGATATTTCATATTCCATCCCAATTGGCTAACATTGGCTTCCAAAGTTTTCAGGATTGGTCCATTTGGAACAAAATGACTTAAATCATGAACGCAGCATGTGATTACAGAGAAATTCTGCAAGCACATTCCCACTAGATCAAGGAACAAATGCCACTCTTTTCACATTGGCCTGTTATAGCGCCACCAGCAGGTCGACTTTGGCCAAACTAATTTTTGGAACAAAATGGCTCAAATCATGCAATGCAGCGTCACATTGCCATTAAAGGCCAAAGAAGACATGGCGCCCTTTTCACATTTAGCGCCACCAGGACCTACCTCACCTGGTGGAGACTTGTGCTCGGAAGAGCACTGCTTCTAGTTACTAATCAGATCCGTCTACTGTCAGCAGACAGAGCCATCAGTAGTCTACTATATACTGTATATATTATTAGTAATTAGTCAAGTTCATTGAGGCGGAGTCCCCTATCTGGTCTCAGTTATGCTAAACTGAATAGCTATTATTACCCAGCATTCCCTAGGCTATACTGTATATACCTGCACTTTTGTAACATTGTTCAGTATATATACACCTGACAAAGGCCAGATAGGCCGCTGTGTAATAAAATTAATTGGGAGCTGTGAGACAGTGTGCGGATTCATTCTTCTCTTCAGTCTAAGCAGTCACAGGATCTTTCAAATACAATGATCTGTTGTCCTACCCTGATGTTCCTTGTATGAAAGATTTTAAGTTGGAGTGTAAAACTCACCTATTAAGACCTGAGGCCTATACAAATGCCTTCTAAATCAGCGCTGTTTATCACACTTTCAAGATTTTTCAAAAATGTTCAAAAATAGCTGTGAGCTTAAAAAAAAACTAAACTAAAAAAAAAAATCTAAAATGGCATGGATGCTTTCCTGGTTTTAATGGGTTAAAACATTATATGGCAATTACAGCAGTATTAACTGTAATATCCACACATCAAAGTGAACTTTCTTTTTCTCTCTATAGTGTTGCTTCCAAAACCAAGTTTTTTGAGAATGCCTCCAAGCAAATCGGCAGGTATGAATCCATTTATTCTATACTATATACTGTATTAGTTTGCATTATTTCTTTGTTTCCTTACAGTACAATACATTGTAGTGGATTAAACTAAATTTAATTTGTATAAGTTATGTTAAATTATATATCTTTTGAAGGACATGATTGACTTACTGTTATGTAGTCTAGGTGTGTTCCTTGTAATGTTATGATATTATTGCAATATATATAGAAAGAAAAGTTATGATTTTATTTTAGTTACTATATCAGTAAGTTGTACACATTCATTTCATTTCCCAATAGGCAAATTCTATACCCTAAAAATGTATACCATATTCAAACCACTTTCAACCTGGCCTTCCTATTTTAGGCATGTCATTTTAGGCACAATGTTTATTTTTGCACACATTAAAAATAACAATACATGTGCCTTGAGATTTTGACTTGCACACTGGTTGGCCCAAAATGTCAGTTTATGAGCTGAACATTTGGGGAAAGGAGAATATTACTAGTTTTACAATTACATTTGTGATTCATGTAAGAATTTGTACAGTTGCCATGAAACAAATTTTAGCATACCGGTATACAGTACTATACAGTATATATTTGTCTCCGCCAGGCCGAAAAGCATGGCCGAGACTACAGTATGTTTTGCCTCCTGTCTGTCTGTCTGTCTGTCTGGCCGATTTGTGTTTTTACCTATAACTCCACCGATCATTGTAAAACTTTGTATGCACACTCCCTAGACGCCAAGGAAAAACCTTTGCCCTGCCTTTTATAGCGCCACCAGGAGGCCAACTTATGTAAAACACATTCTTTGATATTACTCCTTCAAATTTTAACCAAAAATCACGCAAATCAGTACACAGTATCTTTATAGTGATGTGATCAAGATGAGTTTGTCCAATATTTCATATTCTAACCTAATTGGCTATTGCAGGATTGGTCCGTTTTTAATAAAATGCCTCAAATCATGAAAGCAGCCTGTGATTTCCGTGATATCTTGCACACACATTCCGACTGGGTCAAGGAACAAATGCCACCCTTTTCACATTAGCCTGGCTGTTATAGTGCCACCAGTAGGTCGACTTTTGCAAAACAATTCTTCTGAAACAAAATGCCTCAAATCATGCAATGCAGCGTCCGATTGCCGTGGAAGGCCCAAGAAGACATGACACCCTTTTCATATTGGCCTAGTATAGCGCCACCAGGAGGTCACAATAACCTACCTCACCTGGTGAGACCTGTGCCCGAAAGATTTTCTGTTCCCGGCCTGACTATTTAGCATACATTTTAGGCCCTACCCGGCCCGAAAACATCACATTAGATCAACAGTAGCAATATAAAATAATGTTGATCATGGAATCGAACCAGGCAATTGTGAAAGGCTCATTCTGGAAATAATTATACTGTAGGTCTGCAAGTGAGGGGATGTGAAAAGTAGATAATGGGTATGCAGGATCTTCTCTAATGTCTAGCACTCGGATAACCACCAGCAAAAAAAAAACAAAAAAAAAACACAAGCTACAGTAGGTACAGTACTTGGGCTATGCCCTTGATAAAAGACCAAATATTCAGTACATGCTGTCCATGTACGGTATTAGAATAGGCACATGGAAATATGCATCTTAGAGACTGGAGGCTAATTTATACTTCTTCGCAATACAATTTACAATTTAGGCATTTAGCAGACGCTCTTAATCCAGAGCGAATTACAATAAGCAAGGACAGCACAAGGTAATACATCAAATGCATAGAAGTAGTAATCTAAAAACGTTGGTAGACCAAGAACGTTGTCAGCATCCGTGTTGCTTGACAAAAATGTAACATTTTCAACAAAGTGTCAGTGTGAGTTGGATAAACAATGTTTGTCAAGCAACATGGTTGAGTGATGAAGCAGACACGGCATTGGAGTGGAGAGCAGCAGCTCATGTTGCATGATTAACATTGATGGCTTTAAATACTGTATGATTGGCACCAGTCAATTTTGCTCCATTCCCTTGAGAGGAACTGTTCCAAAGTGAGATTCAACCACATCCACTGTACATCCCAAGATCCTTTCATTGTGTTGGGTCACATTTCCAGACTAGGGGAAAGCATTGCAAACAGTCTACAGCTGTAGAAACCACATCCAACCTCAATGCTGTTTTCTTGGCAGGATAGTAGGCACACCCAGACAGCTTGGTGGCATACAGTATATTACACATACTTATACAGTAACAGCAGGGATGCTGCCATCCTATAAGGGAAGGCACCCTAGGTCTTTAACTATGGCATGTAAATAAAGTTTGATTGAGTGATGTGTGAGTGAAGTTTTTGTCAGAATCAGGCCAGTGTATTCCCTCAGTCAAAGCAAGATGATACTCATATTGAGACAGCGTGGCAATTCCTCTACTCCTGAAATATCTGGGGTTGCATTTATAAGAAAACGTTCCCAAAAGAAGCTAAAAATCCAGTAATTCCATAAATTAGAAAACAAATGTTTAAAAAGTAGTGAAAATAGCCGATCTACAAGCTCACAACGAGTTGCTTTGTGATGCGTTGTGAGCTTGTAGATCGGCACACTGCATAAATGAAATGGGTCGGATTAAATGGCACACGGAACTAGCGAGAATTAGTTTTTCTTCCTTTTTTCGGAACAGAGCATGAATTGTGGGGAGAGATGGGCGTGGAAATAGTGAAACCAAAACATTGATTGATGCTTCACTGCGTCATTGGATTAAAGAGCTGAGACCTGCTGAACTCGATTTGTAGCATACAAATCACACAGCAACAAGCGTCAGGCATTAGTTTAGTGGCTTCATGTTGCTGGCTTCCATTTAAAATGACTTATTAGGGTCGCATTGACAACATGAGGAGAGTTAACTTCTTGAAGAATTGCAGTTATGACACCTGAATTTCCCTCAGGATCAAAGAAGGTCGGTCTATCAATTGATCGATCATTTGTCCTACGGGTATGAATTTGTAAAACTTTGAATTTGGTAATTTCTCACAGCTGCACACTTAACTGACAGTATGTCCACCATTTGTATTATACAATGGTCAAAACTGGAACTGGAACTCTGGGCATACTTTGGGTATCTTAAAAAGTGCTATATAAATGTCATTTTTCTTTTTTTTTTTTTTTTTTATTATTAATAATAATAATAATATTGTGCGTTGTGCCACAAATTCCTAATAGACTTCAGGCCTGACACACCTTTAAAAACATGTTTTATTTTTGCTTTTTGCCATTGTAGTTCGTCAGCCAGCGCTTCACCATCTGCAGCGTCGAATGTAAAAAAAGAGGTAACATGTACCTTGCATTTACAGCTTAATTGACTTTTTTTCCTTCTTAATTCTTCTTATTTTATGCAGTATTTATTTAGCCTTTTGTCCATTTAAAGACATAAATGATCCCACCACCATCTATTTTGTGTTTATCTCAGAATGCAAGTTAAGGAGACCGAAGCCAGCAGCAACCAGTATGTTCATCTGTAGACCAGAAGGGACCAAACACAGTACTACTAGCATGGAGTCACCAATAATGAACTCACTGCATGCATTTGGTACTGATGAGCAATGGTCAGCTTTTGGGGGGTGGGGGTGGGGATGGGGGTTAGAATACCTTTTTTGTTTTATTATACAAAATTCAAACTGAAAAAGCAGGAGTTTCTTTTTTGTTTTATCATACAAAATTCAAACTGAAAAAGCAGGAGTTCATTTTGTTTTTATGATAACAGTAGCCAGTCACTAGCTGGTTTAGTATGCAAGCTAGCTACCGGTAGTGTGTTATTGATTACTGTTTCAAAGTTTAGATGTTACAGCATAGACATAATATACGTACTGTAGACACTTTGGCCACTGGATCGTACTGTACGTCAACATCACCGCCATATTGTCAGGGACAACTTGCCATGACTCCGCTGTATGAAATCTGCTGTTGTACATGAGACTGAAAATGTTTCCATTTTATTATATAGATCATTACTGTTAGTACCTACGTAAGATATGGTAGGGAAAGCATTTGGGAGACACTCATTTTAAATGTAACCAATTATCCTATTATATGGGTCCTATATTATAACATAACATTGTCTGACATTTGTAATATACCAAACCGCTTGGTATATTCTCGGTTTAGAAGATCTATAATTATTTGAATTGTGGAAAGACTTCCTGCTTCAATAGACATACTTACTGTACATGAGGCATACAGTACATGCTGTAGAGGCATGGCTTGCACCTGCCAATATCGCATTGACGCATTGCTCCAATGAACAGCAGCGGCCAATGCGGTATCTATGTATATACATCTATGTGTTAGTGTCCGTAACGGTATGAGAATGTGTGTAATTGCATACCAACTGTTAACGTTTCTAAGCTTTGCATTTCGTTTTGCAGACATTTTACAGTGTTGCCTATCTATGTATGTGAATGCTGTTGACTCGGATACCTGTGATGTCATGTATTGAATGGATGACCCAGCCAATCAAATACCATTGTGAAAACTAATTGAACGCATAAATAGTTATGAATTAGGCTTAATTTTTTTATAGCAGTATGTTTTGCATGGAAAACACTCCTCTCCCAAAGCACAAGTGATTCCATTATATGAACCGATTAAATCATTTAAATCACAACGTATCGATATGTGGGAAATATTTAAAATCTAAAGTTTACACCAGTGGTTCCCAAATGGTGGTGCGGCAGCTCACTGGGTATGCAGTGAGACAAGTTCAAGTGTTTGTGGTCAGTTTCATGCACATCCACCTACATTTGTGCTGAACCAAACTAAAATACAGTGAAATCATTTTAAAAGGAAGGCTTTTGACTCACTTTTTCTGTTCTGTACAAAACTTGAACGTTTTGATCCTTTTTGGATCTCCTTCGGGTAACAGACCTGAACATCCCTACTTGGTTTGAAACAAACTTCGACCAAGCTGGTCAAAACATGTTGGCTTTTTAACCTTTGTAATAGACATTAAAGTACGTTGATTTTATGTCCTCTCCTATGTTCCTTTTTCGAGTGCTCGGATATGTTTTCCTTTTTAAGTACCCTAGTACTTTAACTCAAGTACAAATTTGACAGAGCAACTTTCACTTGTAGTTGACCATCTGTAGATTCTGTACTTTGACTCAAGTAGGCTACTGGGTTTGAGTACTTTGTCCACCACTGGTTTTGAGCCTTCCTTTTTAAGTATTAGTCTAGTAGCCAGAAAGTGAACCCGGAAATGTTGAGTATGGGTCCCCAGCAGTTAAAAACTGCCGGATGCTAACTTGCATATGTTGGGCAATTTTCATAATTAGCATCATTAGATTAAATTAGCATAATCACTTAAATTGGGATGATTTTGATACTTTTTTGTTGATTTTCTAAATGATGAAGTGACTATTTTTGATAGGCTATTGTGGCAGTCATTGTTCTAATAATTTGTGTGGATTGTCTATATTTTGCTTTTGAAATGCAGATAATCTATAAGCATATAAATAACCACATTTATAATTTAATTCATAATCAAAATCAACAAAAAAGTATCAAAATCATCCCAATTTAAGTTGGTATATGGCCATTTCCGGTTTAAAACGGCCCTTTTGAATTTAGAAAATGTCAGAAATGGATTCAGCATCCTCAATAACCCCCAAAACCACTCCAATATTGTTCAAATCGTCCAATCAGTTTTTGACATATTTTCCATTATTATAGGTGATTATGCTAATTTAATCTAATGATGCTAATTATGAAAATTGCCCAACATATGCAAGTTAGCATCCGGCAGTTTCTAACTGCTGGGGACCCATACTCAACATTTCTAACATAAAACTTTAGGGTACTCAAAATGTCCGGGTTCACAATGGGGCTCTATGGGCTGGCTACTGGACTATATGGACAAAGATGTGCCTTGAGATTTTGACTTTCTCTTTGGTGTGCCGTACAAAAACCTTTGAAAACCACTGGTTTACACAAAATGATTGTAGTGGACGGTACAGCCTTCCTAAAGTGCAATTACATTACTACTTTAGTAGTGCCTTTTTGCTCTTGTATCCACAGCACAATTATGAGCGTGAATGTACCTGTCAATATGACATCACCAAGTTAATTTACAATGGTGTTAGTGGTCCCTACTGGAAGTGAGATATAAAATCAGCCACATACAATTGGGTTAAGTGGTTAGTCATACACATCAATGCAAAAATCTTAATTCTGAACACTATCCAAACAGTAATCTTGAACTTTGGAGTGTCTCTAGATATACCAGATATGTCTGTGTAAAATATGTCCATGAAAACCAGTACAACTTAATATAGAATAATTGCTACAGGGATACATTTCTGTTGTTGTATTATTATAGGTATTCGTTAAATACCTGTGTATTATATATGATGTTTTTGTTGTTGTTTTTTTTTCTTTCTTTTACTTTCCTGCTCCACATTCACACCATATTTTAATGTTCAACAGCACTTACAGTGTATAGTACAGTGTATGGTTTTTGATATTATATAATATGGTGATGCTCTTAGTGAAAGACATTTTAACATTTTCTACATTTTAAATTTGTTATTTTTGTTTTGTATTAATTGTAAGTTTAGTGTCACACTATATCTAAGGGAACTACAGTAGGTGCTGTAGGTTATGTTGATGGGAAGCTTCCCTTAGTTCATTGCACGTCTACAGAATGGTAAAGAATAGTTCTGTAGGAGATTTGAACAACACGCCTGTACTTTATTATATTTTATAATTTTTTTGTGAGAACCAAACTTGGAATGGTCATTTGTTGTTTATTTTGTTGTTGAATTTAATTTAATTTCAATAAAAGTGAAGCTAAGAGAATTATGTTGCTTTGTGGACATCCTCTTGCATTCTGTCACTATTAACATCCTCATGTTTGTTAAAGGTATACCAATATTGAGGTTAACTTTACATCCAGTATTGGCATCAAAGTTCTGTCCAGTATCTATAAATTTCAACCATTGTTCCATTGGTTATGGAACTGGACTTTCCAAGGAATATGGAGACTTGGACACGTTTTAATTGAGAAAACGCTTCATAACTGACCGAGCTATGACCGAATCAATCTGCGGTGTCTTTCTTTGCTTCCTAGATCCTATAGATGTGCCCAACACAAAAACAAAACAGACTTACAAGCTATCAACGCACTGCGTCATGGTGTGTTGACAGCTTACACATCTGTTATTTTGGTTACATTTATGGAGACAGCAGCACATCAACCTGACATTTCATTGAATTAATCCAGAACACAAGCAGATTGCTGTAATTTAAAGTTCTCAATAACCAGCAACGTGAGTGATTATTCTCTGTACAGTATCAATATAATTTTATTCCAAGGCAACATTTCATGACGAGAGAGGGAAAGGGTCAATTAAAGGGTTGCAGGTCTTCTCTAAAGGCAATGGCATCTGGCACAGTGATTGGTTATATTATTGTAACGGCCAAACCACACCGATGCATAATGTAACGGGTAGCGGAGGTGTTTTTAGGGATATAGCAGGTGCCCAAAATAACAGAATCCCTTAGCCTGTCCAAGGAATGACCGAATCTACAGCTAGACCCACCGATGACCAGGGTTCATTATGACACAACTGAGATTTTGATTATTGTTTAAAACCATCTGTTGGAAAACGTTTACCCAGATTTACGCTTTCATTGACAGCAAATACAGATATGTTTAGTAATGTGTCAGTAACATGTATATCGGTAATTGACATTAGTAGCATATAGCGTTCAATCTACCAAGAGTACACAAGGTTTTGTTTAATCAAGTACATTTGTTTTTTGTTGTTGTTCTATGAAGAGGGCTGCTTTTTATAGATCAATTATGCTATGGAATAGTCTTCCAAATGAACTTCGTAACACCAGAGAAAAAGCCTGTTTTAAAAGGAAACTTTGTCTTCTTTAATGCATACTTAATACATAAAATATCTAATTTTCTTACTTTTTAAATTTGTTGTATACATGTTATTTTATTTTTAGGTGATTTTTTTTTCTTTTTTTGCTGTTTATGTATTTCTTTGTAATACTTTATGATATTTTATATATTTGTAATGTCTTGGACCCCAGGAAGACTAGCTGACGTTAATGGCGTCAGCTAATGGGGATCCGTTTAAATAAACAAATTTGTCACTTTGGACTGTTACATTAAGTGTTCAACCACAAACAGTGACGACCACAGCTCCTCTTTTGTAGCCGAATAAAGTTTAAGAAGATACCACTTTGTGCTAATGGCATGGTCCATGGAGCAAATCAATCATCAACAATTATAGGCTGAGTCGGGCCCATAACTGCATCCTGTTTCCAAACCACCGCTCAGTTCACAAGGGTGTGCTTTTTAGCTATTCTAGTGACTCAGGGATAGCAAATTACGCAAATTGAATCCAACCGCTTCCATTTCATGTTATTGTTTAGTCTCTAGGGCGCAACAAATAAACTGGAAACTGGAGAGTTTTAACTTTAAAAAAAATGTTTTATTTACAAAATATGTTGTTTTTTTAATTGAAGTCTCAGAACCAGGGAAGGGCAGGAGGCAGTTGCCAGGTGTCAGGTGTCCCGACTCCCTTGACTACACCTACTCTCCAACCAACACCCTGCAACACAATTGGGCATACAGAATCCTGGGAAAACAAGCTGATTCTTCTTTAGTTCCAGGCAGCTTATACTTACCTATCAAGGCAGACAGACCCATGTCTTAGATGTCTATTCTTACCTAATCTCTCGAGACAGCCTCAGAGTTGCTGTATAGAGAGACAGGCCGAGTGGGCGTCGCCCTTGCTTTGATGATGTGGTTCCCAGATTGATTCTTACCCTACCAATCACAAGGTGTTTCAATCCTATGAGCATCCTTTATCCATCTGCCGTCCCAATTAACCTTTAAGAGACCTTTCGTGACCAGTACTCACAAGTGTCCTAATAATAATTATAATAATCTTTGCAATTACAATAGGTCCTCACACTACTGTGCACTCAGGCCCTAATAATCTTTAAAGGAAACCTAGTTAAGTATAATTATTTTCTCTTACAGAAGTAGTGTAAAGTAACTACCGGTAGTACACTACTCAAGTACTGTACTTATGTACACGTTTGAGGTACTTTTACTTTACTGGAGTACTTCCAATTTTCAGTACTTTTACTTCTACTCCACTACATCTCAGAGGCGAATATTGTACTTTTACTCCACTACAATTATTTTATTATATTATACAACTTTCGTTACTATGTAGATTTTGATTATTATTACAAAACATATACTAACCACTTCAGCCTTAAAGGGGTGTCGCCATAGTTTTGTACTTTTTCTGTTTTGTATGTGTCTATGAAGTTAACATATTACCACCTGTGGTGGTCTATTTTAAATTTGCCTTCCACGTGTATTTTTGGTTTCTTCCTGAAAGCTGAAAGAGTCAAAAGGCCTGATCGAAAAACACCGAGTTAATGACATCATAAAATCATCCACCCCCCTTTTACCATACACCCAACAGGTGTATATGGTAAAAGGGTGTGGCTCACCACCCACCTGACAACCAGGCATACCTAATGAACTGGTGGGTGTGGCCACTTAAAACATAATTTTAACTCTTCCTGTACACTTTTTTTTTAAAGAATCTGCCTCCTAGCACCCCATCTTTAACATTTTGGCCATTTGAAAATAGTAGATCTGCTATTTTCAAAAGATTGTTATACATTGGAAAACTTTAAATGGGACATTATGCATAATAATGAGTACTTTTACTTTTGTACATTTTAATGCTAATACTTTTGTACTTTTAGTCAAGTACATTTTAAATTCCGTACTTTTACTTGTAACAGAGTATTTCTATATTGCCGTATTGAGCCTAAGTGGTATGTGCCTGGACCAGTAGGCCAGCGGGCGCCCCTGCCCCAGATCTTTAACATCGGCCTCTTATAGCGTCGTAACTGTCAGATTTCTCATATTCCATCCTGATTAACTACCACTGGTTTCCAAACCATGAACGCAGGGTCCATTTTCTGTTAAACTTGCACGCACCTTACGACTAGTTTAAGCCCAAAGAAAACCTCCAAATTGTTCAAATCGGCTTCATGGTGGCTCTACCATAGTCCACTTCATGTTTTAGATTATAACTCTTGAACCGTTGTACAATCAAATATTTACCCCCTGATTCCATGGAGCAACATATAGGCCTTTATGTCAAATAAGAAGTGTGTCCATGTAGTGTTCTCTTCAAAACACACTTTGTGCTACAACAGATTTGTCCAAAATTAACAAAAATCAGTACATATGATCTCTGTCATCTAATGAAGATGTGTAAGTCTGATTTTGTACTGAGGAGCACTCTCTTGTAGTTTAATTATGATGTATTATCCACATATTCTGCACATTTTACATTTTGATTCAAATCTCATTTGTCTCATTTGACCCGCATGTGGTGTTGAGTTTGATTTGGTACTGAGTTTGGAAAAAATATCAGATTTTAAAACATCATCAAATCCACAGTTCTAAATAATGGTAATTTTCAGACACATGTTAATTCACTGCTTTAATGGCCTTTAAAAGGTGATGCAGCTTTACACCCAGTAAGTGAAAAACACTTAGATCACAAAAGGTACTGTATAAATCATACAAGAAATGTCTTCCAAAGTCAAGGGTTTAGACACCAAAATGAACATTCAGCTTATAGATATTCATAGTTACTGCATCACATACAAAGAACCAGCCTAATACATACATTGCACATTCAGCACAGACCAGCTATTCCATGTTTTCTGTACAGTAATTACACTGTAGCTAACGGTGAACAGTATCTTTTAGTTTTCAGGGGCATCATAGTGGCTCAGTGAGTTAAAGCTCATAAAATGCAGTCGCATGGGTTCACATTCGGCTGATGACGAGCTTTCTTGTTACCCTCCCCACATGTTTAATAAAGCTGAAATGGCAACTCTAAAAAAATATTTACATAATTAAAAAGCAAAACAGTGACTGAATGAACAGTTGTTTACTTAAAATAAAGAAGCTGATACATTTTCAGGCACCATAGTCATGTTTAAATACTTTAGCCAAAAATCGTGATTTTTAATGAAAAACAGAACTAAAACTGTAGTTTGTGGTCAAAAATGTAATCTTGAATCTTGAGACTATCAGTTCTAGTTGTCATAGCAATAATCCAGCCTTTTCCCAAACAACAATAGATCCATTATTACATTACAATGACATTCATGTAAAGGCTATATAGTATAATTAATCATTGTGATGAGGTAAGGGCATATCCTGGCTCATGCTTTACTGGTCTTAAAATAGCTGCTCCCCTCTCCAGCCCCTCCTTTATAAAAAGCAAACATTGTATAAAAAGACACATTTTGGTTAGAAGACTGTTAAAAAATTAGTGCAGGCAGCTGAAGATTCTCATTAAAACGTATACAAAAATATGTAAAAGTTTACTTACAATAAGTACCATAAGTTGACTAATAAGCTATTAATCATTACGAGATATGATTTTGCTCAAACAATTGTAACACAAGGGATGAATATGCCGTATTTACAGCAATCAATCAGGACAAAGTGATTTACATGCGTTGACCTTTGTAAAAAATAGAAATACAATTTTGCAAAAACGTGAAGCATGCACCTTGTTTTTTTTTTTAAGATATAGGATTAACCATTTTGACACAGACAACATCATAGTCATGGAGTGAGACAATATTGGAGGATGCAGAATAAGCATCTCTCAAAAGTTAACATCTCTCAAAATCTGAACTTTGCAAATAGGTTGCAAAGAAGACAGTTGAGGTGAAATAAGTTGTTAATGTTTTCTTACACACTAGCATCATATCTAATGCCAAAAGCATTCCATGGTGGAAAGTAAAATTGGTCTATGAATCAGACTGGTACAATAATTAGTGGTGGATATAAATGGCACGAACAGATGTTGATGATTAGAATGATTCCGGATGGAGGAGCAACTCCTGACCCTATTTCTGGAGACATAACTGAAGATATCAGTGCAATGTCCCCTAGGGACCAGGCCATCTGAATATGAGGTTTAAGAAGACCATAAATAAAGCATCAATGCTTGCAAAACGGTAAACGCGTCTCCAACTCAAATGATATCAATCAATAAATAACATTCAGGAATATTACTTTTTTTCATCGTTGATTTTTCTTTTACATTTGACTGTTAACAACACCAAGAATCTATCTCTACAAGTGTACTACTACATATCTCTACAAGTATATTACCAAGATGGCGACTAAAAGTGCAGAGGAACGATAAGCATGCTGTATATTTTAAAGACGTTTGCACTGCAGCCAAAGTTCAACAGACGAAGCATGTGAATGTTTCAGTACAGTATGTATGCATTCTGTATGATAAAAGTACAACTTGTGTAGTATACAGTCGGTAGAAGTTTAAGCAAGCATTATGTAAAGTCAGTGACAAAATACTAAATGGTGCTACACGTTAAGTACTTTCAAGACTGCTTCTTTGCTTAAATTCAACCTAGCAAGTGCAAGTATAATAGCTCATCCACACTGTCAGCGACGCAAGCGATGAAATCTCATTCAAATACATTTTTTTCAATGAGACTGTCCTGATGTACCATAGAGTCTCTATTTGAGTGAGTTCCCAAACACGTTTTATTATTATTTATTTATTTGATTGGTTCAAGCTACGTCGCAACCGTAGGGACGTTCGCTGGCAGTGCAGATGAGCTGTAATACTCTTTAGTTCCAACAGTAGAAGCAAGCGAGTTTTCTGGTGCCACTACAAAATCGTCAATTCATTTTAAACCAGGGGTCTTCAACGTTTTCAGGCCAAGGACCCCTTAGTCGAGAGAGAGATGAAGCAGGGACCCCCCACAACCCATACTGTAGATACAGCAGATACAGCACCTGGACCTAGCAGTCCAGGTGCATACCACATGGGCTCTGATGCCTGACAGCGTGTAGCGGGTTTGAGGCCTGCTCCTGACAACCTTTGCTGCGTGTTTCTCCCCATCTCTCTCTTCCTCTTTCCTGTCAAAGCTTAACTTTAACTATCAATAAAGGCAGAACAGCAAAAAAAAGAAAAAAAAGAAAATAATAATCTCCACAGAATCTAAGGTTAGGTTATCATAAATGTTTGTGATTCACCAGGACCCTGGATCTAGGCTTAAAATAATTGATATAAATAGTTTGATAAATCTCGTTTCACATTGTGGGTGGCCAGAAGACCACACCCACAGCTATGCCCTATAGAGATTAGTATGACCATTACCAACCTTTGTAGCAGACTTTAACTTTCAGACCTCACATCTGTTTTAATATGGGAGCTTAGAAGAACTGACATGTTGGCACATCATAGCTTAAACCATTTTCTGAAAACTCTATTTTGTCTTAAAGGGAAAACTCAAGCAATGAAATAATTGTTACAAAATAGCAGCTAGAGCAATTAGGTTAAAATGTAGGTTACAAAAACAGTAGAAAGCTTTACAGAAACAGTATAAAGCCTTAGTTGGAGTTCATGGAGGGAGCCAGCTTGAGTTACTTGTTTAAATGATTCTAGTTGTGAAACAGAATTGGTTTAGCCATACCAGCCAGGATCTTTGGTACATGTACTGAGATTATCTCTCCAATCATCTCTGGAAAGCTGACCTTTGTGGGGAGAGACTGGGCTTGTACGAAAAGGTCGAATGTAAACTGATGGAGTTTCCTTATGATCTGTAACAGAAGAGAGGCATGAATGTGACAATAGTAACTGTAAAATTGTCATCTACTTCCAAAGGTGAGACGTAGATGAAATGAGGTGAGGGAATCTTATAACCCACCGGTTGAAGGGAGTCCATGAGCCGGGTGAGTTGATAGAATCTCTGGGAGCAATTAGACTTCCTTCCGTAGTGAATGAGGCGATCAAGTTCGTTGATGTACGTGAGACGTAATTCGTCAAAGTACTTTTGACTCTTCAGACCCTCGACTGGAACTGTTAAAAACAGAACATTTTGCTGACTACAAGTGCGATTTCTTCATTCTGGTTGATTGAGTGACTTTGTTAATCCCCTTGTCAGGTCGGGTTGCCTACCCAGGACCTGCAAACTTTGGAAGGCAGTCTTAGCAATTTGGAATGGGATCTGAAAGATCAGACTACATCTTGATCACATGACCCCAGAGATAACATGTACCGATTTCTGTACCGTGTGTTTTAAAGAAATCACAATATGGCATAAGATGTAATCTGGCACAAACGGGGCCATAGCCAATCGGAATTGAATATGAGAAATGTGACAGATACATCTTCATCACATGACTACAGATCGGTAATGTACACCGATTTGTGACAAAAACTGTAAGAGTAGTAGCAAAAATGTGTTTAGCAAAGAAAGGCAAAATGGTCTTAATATTGTATAGTGGAAATGGCCAGGGCCTATTTGGGGAGTAGAGTAAAAATCCAAGGAATCCAGTGGAAAATATAATTCTTTAGCATGCGGCGGCTTGATGTACAAGCCCATCCATGATGCTAGTATGTCGCAGGGACTTACCCCAATTGGTAATTCAATAATCGAAAATTCATACGTTTGTATCGAGTTATCTCTTTGACACTACTCTTTGACACGCTCAGAGACACTTACTAATACTGAAGAGGAGCAAGGCCTTCATACAGAGGAACTCTTCGTGGGTGATCTGCAGGAGGACCAACTCCTGGGAGAAGTGTCTCATCCGTATGCAGTGCTCATACATGCTGGAAATGTGCATGCGATGTCTGCAGAGGAAAGACGGGAGAAGGTCGAGGTTAGACACGGTGTAATGAGAATGGGCAAATTAGAGAGGGTGAGGGAGCAATTGCTTATACATTACATTGGACACTTATTTTGTCATGAATGGATGTTAGAAAGTAGACAGGGGCAAGGGTCAGATCCACGTGAAGACAACGGTGTCTTACTTTCTTTCCTCTAAGAACTTTAAACTATCCAGGGCCTCAGATTCGTGTGAATCAGCCAGGTCTGATTCACATTACAAAATCTCAGCCACTGATCCATTACACATTATGGGATTTTGACAATCAGCCATATCTTCTCCGGTTCCAGGATATGGACTGCCCTGAAAAGTATTAATCATTTTTCCTGAATTCATTTTCATTTTGGCTTTCATGTACTCTATAATGCAGAACAGTTGATACTACAGCATGGGTCTGCTCTCTGCTAAAACGTCTTCCAGAAGACTGTCCTGTTTTAAATGGCCTCAAAGACGTCTCCATAGATACCACTCCAAACTAATAATATTCTAGATCTGATCGACAAATCATTTTCATTCACCTGCAACATTAGGGCATTCAATTCTCAAAAACTAATATTCTCCACAATAACACCAGCGACAATAGAACACCTGACCAGGAAACTCATTGTGGTTCTGAGGAACCTGCTGCAAGTATTTGTAGTTTGTGAAATGTTCAAAAATGATTTGCATGTGTGTGCGTGTGTGTGACAGAGAGGGAGAGGGTGGAGAGAGGACAGCAAAAGAGAAATGCAGGCAGAGACAAAGTTGCACAGTGGTTTTGATGCATTATGTACGTATGTACATGCATGCATGCAGGGGTGTCGTACCAAATTCTGTGCCCTGGGTACTTTAACAATTGAAAAATAGCATATATACAAGCTCACAGCTGCGAGCTTGTAGATCTGCTATTTTTGAAAAATCGTGAAAATTGTCTTTGAACATTTCAAATCCTTCTATGGTTTTTTGAAAAACCTATGTTTCTATGTCAGTGGTGCTCAATTGTTTTCATGTGAAGGACCCCCAAAATGATATGTATTTGGCCAAGGACCCCCATCTCAAAATATTTAGTTCCAGGGACCTCCCAGAAGCAAAGTTCTAGATTTGCACACATTTTCACGACTTTTCAAAAATAGAAGATCTGCTGTGAGCTTGTATATCTGCTATTTTTCAATAGATAAAGTATAAAATAATTCCAGGCCCCTCCACCTTTGGCCCTAGTAACTCAGTCCCACTTTTCCCCCCTTGTGACGCCCCTGCATGCATGATAGCCAACCGCTTGCTTGCCGAAGGTAGTCTCCGTAAACATAATGGAGATGATTTGTTTGTTGGCCACGCTCTCATAAGAGCAGTGGTTCTCAAAGCTTTTAATGGACCCCCGGTTTGGTATGCATTAGGCCACGAATGTACAAATTCGTACACTAATGCGTTAGGCCAAGAATGTACGAATGGAACAATTTCCAGGAGGAGCAAGTGTACTTTCTGGAAAATGCACTCGATGTCCCTCGCAATTTGTTCCAAATTGTTGTGTACAAATGGAATCATTTGTACATTCTCAAAAATAATTTACCTGTAAGTGACCAATTTATACTACAGCAGGGGTTGACACTAAGGTCTCAGAGGCACTTGCCCATCGGGCAAGTACAGGTCATGTTCTACTTGCCCGAAGGTAATGCCCACTTGCCCGAAAAGTAAATCGTCCTTTATAAAATGATAGGTACGATTTTAATTACCGCTCAATTTAACACTTATTTCTTTACTTTCTGGGCCTGTGCGATAAAATGTCATACCTCAATACCTCCAAATCCAAATACCAAATACTTTAGCTATGATTGAATATGTCTATGGGTTCACACTTGTTATTTTTTATTTTTAAATGTAGCAACAGTAAAAACAGCACATTATAGGTAAATAGTGCTCTTATTTTACATTCCACAGACCAGAAGACACAGCGCACTGGCCACGTTCAGGTGTTTAGACAGATATCTCGTGTTGTGTTTATAGACATTTGTGTCCCCTCTCAAATGAGCACTTGCCCTTTCGGGCAACCTGAAAGCCAACTTCACCTGCCCTGACGTTTTATTTACCTGCCGGGGGCAGGTGGGCAAGCCTTAGTGTCACTGCCTGCTACAGTATCAATGATTTATCCCTAACCCACTGTAACAAACCCTCCAAGGACCCCTCCTGAGAGGTCCTTGGAGGGGTCCCTTGGACCTCCCTTTAAGAACCACTGATGTAGAACAGATAAGTGAATTTGGGATGTCAGAGCTCCACATACTCATTGAAAACAAGATCCGGTGCGAAGTAAAGCATTCTGCCGTTGACGTTCTTATAGGACCTCCAGGCCAAGGCAAACACCATCACCCCCATCCATGCATGTTGAATGACTGTCATCTGGTCGTCCACATGGAGGTCTCTAAAACCTGACCACATCATGGAGAGACGTACAGTAGAATGTTACATAACCTGAGCAATTACTGCACTTTGTCATGTACTTAGAATAGAGCTCCCCCATTCTGAATTCCCATAGACCTTTTTCATATCGTGTCATATAAGAACTGTGTTCCAAACATAAACAAATGATCTCAGCGGTTTGACTCATATGGATATGAAGAATCAAGTGATGGTGAGAAAACGCTAATGTTATTGTCGCCGAATTAGTTTAATTTTCATTTCGCTTTCATTATCAAATGAGTGACTGACTATCTTAAACCATACAGAGCCACCTCCCCGACAATATCGCGGAGACCGTTTGTTTATTTTTGGACCACAATGCTTATACGAGACGATTTTAAGATGACTCAATGTTATTCTCCATAGAGAAATTACGTCTGTGAACCGGGGGATGAGCGAAGGACGTCATTACTTCATTACTCTATAACAAAAACCATAAGAAATATACTGTGTAAATGGTTTGTAAAATATCAAATATGGAAATTTAAATTATCAAGAAATTATTTTGTGACATAGGAAAGTCCTAATTAATAGGCTCTATGCATGACTGTAGTCCTTATCATTTACTTTGCACTTGATTTCCCAAAGGTGGGATACCCATTTATGGTTATGTTTTAAACCTGCTACTGTGCCAAACAAGTGAAGATATGGGAAACTGAACTGGAACCGGAAAACCTACTTAATTTTCTTCGCACTTGAATGAAACTCAATTATAATTTAAAGACAATGGGCCTCATCCACTAAGCTTGTTTACGTCCATATTTTGTAATTACTGTATCTGCATTTACGCAAATTCCCACGTTAAGAGTGTCTTTAAGACTTACATGGAACTAAAGCTTGCGTATGTCATTAGAATGGCTTATTCTTCATGCTAAATCAATTACAATAGTGCCAAACCTCAAATAAAATATTTATGTGCCCAACATTTGTCAAACACATATAAAAAAAGAAAGGATTATGTCAAACAATCTATTGCTTGGATGCATATTAAAGACATGATGCAAATTCAACTGATTTCCAATGTCACTATTGATTAATAACATCCACCACGTCACAGTCTTACCCTCTGATGAGGATACAGTATGAATGAAATCTAGCTGTGTCCGTTACTCCATTTCCAATTCTGATGGACAGTGGAAACGTTCATCCAAAGGACAGATTCCCCAGTAATGAATAAAGCTCAGATAACAAAATTCAGATATTGGCGGATTCCAGCATCCTCTTTTTACCTCGCTAAAGATGAGTGAGCAATTGTTCAGTAGAAAGGGCTAATATAATATCCTTTTAAAAATAATTGCCTTTGATGGTGAAGTTAAACTTTGTAAACTAACTTCTTATTCTCATTACACGTGACATGAGAGTTGGCTATTTACTTTATTGTTCAGCGAGTCGATCCATTACATGAGGGACTCGCTTGCCCTGATCTACAAGTTGTCAAGTGGGTGTTTCACACTTTCCCGCTGGGTTGTAAGCTTGTAGATCTGTCCGTTTTTAGGAGTGATGATGTTTTTCGTCTGACGTTAGATGTTTCCGGTTGCCTTTTATGGTGTTAATTGGGGTGTGGATGATCTACACACTCGTGACTTTCAGACAAAAATTAGATACACTTGTGATCTGCACATATCAAAGCTGTACACTCCCTTTCGTCGCTTTATTTCCACACTATTTACGAACTAGTGAATGAGTCTCAAAGTCTTACCTGGTAACCCTTTGGCCCACTTCACCACTTTGACCAGTTGTCTCTCTCCAAGTTCATTGAGGCTGGTGAGCAGAAGTGCAGCTGAGTCTGGTTGGCCATAGTCATGTCCTGCATTCACCACCTCAGGCTCAATGGACTCCAAGATATTGAGGAACACCAGCTGGGATTGGAAGTGTAACCTAGACTGAGGAGAGATACCCTGGGAGGCCTCTGGAGACTCCTGGCTGGGAGCATCTTCCTCAGCATTTTTCAGTTGTCCTATCTTCTTCAATTTACGTGCTTTAAATAGGTGTAAAAGAAAGAACAAAGACAATGTAATTCAATTGGAAACAAATATAACCGAGTGGGCTTGATTTTAAATGATGGGTAGTAATTAAGGGGCTCTTCGCTGTGATGAAATGACTTTACCACGCCATTGTAAACATTGGCTACATAATTCACATAAACCTCCCCAAATTGCTGTATTTTTTAGATATTGTTTGTTTACATTTTCAGCCAATCTACAAGCTCACAAAGCCTTGCATCGTGAAGACTGCTCTTTGGCGATTAGGGTAACTCATTATGTAATAGCGGCTCATAATGTAATAACGGTTCACAATGTAATAATAACCTAAATGTAACAAAAGATGTAATAATTATCTCATAATGTAATAAAATAATTTCAGTATCATGTCAGCATTTATTTGTTTATTTGGAAATAAACAATTATCATCATCATTATTATCAATCAATAAACTAGTATCATGGTCAGTATCTTGTCAAATTCATAATCGAATTAACTAGCATCCATGGCTTAACACAAAATAAATAAATACTTAAATCAAGAAATACTTGACTTAAAATAGCTGATATTCTGTTAAAAATCTTTCCAAGTAATATGTCACTCATGTCTCATTCATTCTACATTATTTTAAATAGAATATACATTATAGTCTGGTTATAACTATTTTAGGTAACCCAATAATACTAATCCTAGGCCATGAGTACCCAGAAGAATATCTAATCGTATTCCATTAAGAGAAAGAACTCTTGAACAGATGAGGATCGTCTGAGACCGGTAGAATAGTCCATCGTCATCATAACAGTTATAAACAGGTTTTTTATTTGGTGAGCTAAGGTGTATGAATGATTTTCTTCACACAAGCTTCTTTCTTTGCAATTAGAGCAGATGTTTCATTGGGTGCTTTAATTAAAAATAAACACTGTAAACACTACTAAAGAAAACTGTTTTAATGACCACCGTTGGCAAATTCACCACAGATGATTCACTTAACATGCCCCTAGTTTGTTCTGCTCTGACCTTAGTCTGACATGTGGCAGTCTACCAAATCTGACTGCAGTAATTATACCCTGTTCATGATATGCCAAATATCACAGTCTGTACTTAAGGCACTCCTGCCAAATATCACAGTCTGTACTAAGGCACTCCTGTAACAATAATCATGTTTTCAACCACATCAAATTCTTCTTCTTTTTTCATGAGTAGTAGTGTCATAGGAATGTGAGTGACAGAGAAATGCAAAACTGACGATGTACTGAATGAAGGGCAAAGAAATGCAACGTGTCACTTACTTTGAATCTCAGCTAAATCTTTGTCTTTAAAACTTCAAACATAATGAATGTTAAGGCTTAGTATATAGTAGCATACTGTGTGTGTGTGTGTGTGTGTGTATGTGTGTGTGTGTGTGTGTGTGTGTGTGTGTGTGTGTGTGTGTGTGTGTATTTGTGTGCGTGCGTGTGAGTGAGTGAGGCTTATACTGTACATAATACAGCATACTGTGTGTGTGTGTGTGTGCGTGTGCGTGCGTGCGTGCGTGCGTGCGTGCGTGCGTGCGTGTGTGTGTGTCAACCACTGCTTTGGCAATGTAAACGTATGTTTTCTCATGCCAATAAAGCCTTTTGAATTGAATTGAATTGTGTGTATTAGGGCATTAACCAAAAAGTCATATTAGTGACCTTTCTTTCCTGCATTGACGGCAGGAGTTACGACAGGTTTAACGTGGAGTTAGTGTGTTTTAGCTGGAGAACTGGCGTTTGCTGCTGACACCATCTTGCTGACACGCACACGCGCGCGCACACACACACACACACACACACACACACACACACACACACACACACACACACACACACACACACACACACACATCCTTCATGTAGCTGGTGAAAAGTTTTATCTGGAGAAATCCTCCGCTGAATTGCAAACAGGCCATCAGAGACAAGCTGTGAAGGGAAGCTTGACTAGTGAGGAATGGCCAACAGGGCCACCTGCATCATTGCGACACTCAATCGCAAATCTCAAAGGATTGCTTCTGGTTCAGATCACGTCACGTCAAGAGAACATAATTCTATATATGCTCTCCTGCACAGAGGAGTTTCTGCTCCAATAACACCATTGGTGAGGACATTCTTAAAGCTTGTTGACAAGAGCTGCCGACCAAGTCCAACTTGGCAACCTGTTACCCATCAGAACATGATGGGTAACACTGTATCCTACACCCAGTCCCACATGACAAAGAGACAGTCGCACACATCTTAAATGGCTGCAGCCACTATAACCCATTCCCATTTAGGCCTAAGTCCGATTTGAATAAAGACTTAAAGACCTAAGTCCGATTTGAAAATGATCCACAGTTTCTTTCTGGAAAACGTATTACTCAGCCTCTGTAGCAGTTAGGAAAAAAAAGTCCCAAACTATTTGATAGCTTACACCTTTGGCTTTCATAGAAAAACATCTGGAAAACGTAATGTATTTTTTCAAAAATTACTGTACTACATACTGTACATACTGTAATACACAAAAATGTGTTCCTGGCCTGAGGGGGTAATACACTTTAATGTGTACCTACACATCCAGACTAAAGGACTGTACTGGCATGCCAGGCATGATCGTTTGGTGGAACTGGTCTCAGACAAGATCAGAGAAGTACAGGAAAGGACAACAAAAATGTATAAGCACAGCACTGTAAAACGTGACGGGTTTGATCACAATGACACACATGTCAATTCACTGCAAGATAAATACCCCAGATATTGTGTTCACTAATGAAATGAGAACAACTGTTACTATCTTTGAAATAGGCTGCCCTTTTGATTTGTATATGGACACTTGTTTTACATCCAAACTTATGAAATATCAGCCTTTGGCCTTGGGATATAATCGTCAACGTATTGTCCTTGTGTTCTGGAGTCTGGGCCACATTCACAAACATGTGCTCTGTGGCCTGCAATTGGGAGGATTGCAAAAGACAAATGCAAAAAAGTTGTCTAAATACTGTTCTATCTGGAGAAGACGATTTTTAATTTATCCTTGAGTCGCTAAAGATGTCTGTATATTGTATGTCATCAACTTTTTATCTGGTATGACCGTATAATTTAACCTTCTTCTGATCAGTGTTTGGATCTATCTGTATTGCGCTTTCTGTGCAGATCCAAATACAAAAGTGAGTGAGTGAGTGAGAGAGAGAGAGAGAGAGAAAGAGAGAGCAAGTCTCATTTCCTCTAGATTCATTTCCTCTAGATTCCAAAAGAGCAAGAAGGTAAGCTAGTTGAAGATTGAACAGCAGAATCATTTCCAAGAATAGCATTTACATTTATATTCCTACAACAAACATTTAAAAAAGGATTTGTCAATTAAAAATTCCTCTCTGGGATAAGAAATCTGATCTTATCTGAAGTATCTGATCTTTGTATAGTACTTTGCAAATAGGTCAGGTTGAGCTAACCTCGACATTCCCACCCCCTTGAGTTGATGCCAGAGTAAATAGAGGAAGCCATCCAAACTACGGTTTCAAGCTCTCTGCTACACTACTCTCACTCAAATGTAGCTCAGTGAATTAATTATTTATTAAAAATATGGTTACACATTTCAAATACTTTGGGAAATGAACTGTGGTAGAATTTCCGCAATGGTAAGTGTATGTATGCTGTTTCTGATTACAGATATGCATTTTGGATCTACTTTGACTATGTTCACTTCAACTGCTTTTATTATATTTTGACACTTTCTTTGGCAATGTGTTTCGATAGACACAACATCTATTATAGCCAACATTATCTGTCTCCAGTGTTGCAAGTTGTGAATTAAAGCTGGAACTGTTACTGTATATTGTGCGACTCAGACCCACTTGTCTGTGATCTGGAATCACATGCAACACTTAACTGTCAGAATGTCTGGTTAACAACTGAAGAACTAGAAAGGTGTGATCATCTGAGCACAGCTCTCTGCCAGGCCTGGGCGCCTACCCAGGGCTGTGTCAGTTGTGGGGTGCAGCCGTCAGGACACAAGGAAGTTGCAGGTGGAAATAGAGTTTGTACGACAGACGCATTTTGTGTTGCACCCTATGGGCAGAAGTGAATGCGGTTAGAGATGCCCTCTATAGAGATCCCTCAACATACATTACAATGTGTGTATGATTGGATGTTGCGCTCATGATCAGGCCATTATGGGGTCACCACCATGCCTGCTTGTGGTGGACATTTGCTAAAACGTTTTTTGCTACAGACAAAATAAGAAGGTCCGGGCTGGGACATACATTTGGCCCTCGCATCTTGGCCCATCCTGGCCCACCACAACCGGCACGAACCGAACATAGAAGATCTACAAGCCCACAACCCATCGAGGCAGCCGCACATTGTGGGCTTGTATGCTGTTAAATGTCTGGGTGGGACTCCTGGGCCACAGTAGCCTGTGATTGGGCTACTAGGCCAGTATGATAGACAAGCCAGTGGGCCAATCATGTGATGTCTCTCTGCTCTGTGGGCCGGTGCTACTGAAGGATTGGCCCTCTCTACTCTCCCTCCCGGTTATAGCGCCACCAGGAGGCCGATTTACGCAAAACTTGTAGCCTACTCCTACAGATTTTGTCAAAAAATCTTTCAGATATTTCCATCCTGATTGGCTAAGATTGGCTTCCAGGGCGCCTGCTGGCCTACCGGTCCAGGCGCATACCACATAGGCTCAGTGTAGCCTGACAGCGTGTTGCTGGTTCCCGACTACCTTTGTCGCGTGTCACTCCCCATCTCTCTCCCCATCTCCTGTCAGTCCTATCAATAAAGGCATAAAAGCCCCAAAAAACATATCTTAAAAAAAAGAGCACAGGTCTCCGCCAGGTCAGTTACGTTATTGCGGCCTCCTGGTGGTGCTGTAATAGTCCAATGTGAAAAGGGTGCCATGTCTTCTTCTGCCTTTGCATGGTAATCCGACACTGCATTGATGATTTGAGGCATAGTGTTGCAAAAATATGTGTTGCAACAGTTGACCTGCTGGTGGCGCTATAACATGCCAATGTGAAAAGGATGGCATTTATTCCTTGATGTAGTGGAAATTTGTGTGCAACATTTCATGGAAATTGCACGTCTGCGCGTTCATGATTTGAGGCATTTTGTTCAGCCTATAAAAGTGGCATTTCTTCCTTTGCCTAGTGGGAATGTGCGTGCAAAATGTCACGGAAATCGCATTCTGTGTTCATGAGACTATAGAGATACTGTCCAAAAATGTGTTTTGCATAAATCCGCCTCCTCGTGGCGCTCTAACAGGCCCAAGTGAAAAGTTGGGGGCAGAGGTTCTACTCTGGGCTGGCACACATAGGGAGTGTGCGTGCACAGTTTCGCTGCCATCGTGCCAACGGTGCCAGAGAGTAGCTGCCCACAGATGGAAGGACACACGGACACGCACGCACGCGGACGGACGGACAGACAGGGTGCAACATAGTCTCCCCGTGCCTTTTGGCCTGGCGGAGGCAAAAAAAGATTGGCTTCCAAAGTTTGCAAGGAGTGCTCCGTTTGGAACAAAATGCCTAAAATCATGAACACAGCATGATATTTCCGTAAAACTTTGCACGCACCTTCCTACTAGGCCTGTTTTAATGCCACTTGAAACAGTCCGATTCATTTTTTACCCATAATTCCACCAATCAGTGTAAAATGTACATTGACATCTATTTTACATACCTCGATGATCCCTCAATTCCAAACAATGCACGCCCACAACCAACATTCCTCACCTGGCGGAGACCTGTGCTCTGAAGAGCACTGCTTCTAGTTTCTTTGTGTATTTGTTAGGGGAAAGTTAACATCTAGCACACAGTCATTTGGACTGGCTGATTCAACAGTCACTAGTCTCTGTCAAGAAGTTACTCTTCCTGGTTTGTGCTCGGTCTCGGGATGCCGGGAACCACTTTCTTGTAGAAACCACGACAGGTCGGGTGGCTTACAGTATATAGCTTAGAGGGACCATAATAAAATCCACTGTAAACTGCAACCTCTAGTCTAGTGGCTTAGTGCTTTAATATAAGTGTAATAATAATATAATAATAGTGTTAAATAACTTCAACAATACTTCCTCTCATTATTGTGGCTTTTCAAAGGGAGATTACTATCTTGTCTCTGTGAAATGAACAACACTATTACAGTTCTCTTTTGGAATGTAATTAACATTTCAAGTGTAATAGGGAATTTGGTGTTCCAACTGAAAACCTGCAAGCAATTCTTAACTTTTCTCTTCAATCTTAAATGTGTGGAAATTCTAACAGAGATTTGTCTTTCTGGCCTTTTCAGGTTCTCCAAATTAGTAATGAGAGTAATAATAACCTGAAATATTATCATATAAAGGTGATCATTTGTTTGGTACTTGGTAAGACACATTTTCTGTATTAGTGGAAATCTAAAGGGACAAATATAATAATTATTATAATGATAAAAATAATTATAATAATATACATAGTTTTCCTTTCAATGGATTACGATCTTACTGTGAGGTATTATTTATGAAAATGTTCTTTAAATGCCACAAATGATCACTCCTGTAAGATGGAGCAAGTGTTTTACATGTCTGTGATGAGAACTTGAGTGAAGGATGACCGTTTTCTTTTTTTTTTTTTGCCACAACCCGGACAGATGTGCCTTTTTACTGACAATCAGAGCATTACATCGTATTTTCCCCCCATGGGCTTGTCAGGGACTGGTGGCGAAATTACCAGCGTTTCTACGGCTTTAATTCACATGTCTCATGTCATCTTTGTGCTTCTCTGTACAATTTTCACCGCCAACAGAAAGAGAAAATTGAAGAGAGTGAAAATTGAACTCAAGACAGAAATTAGTTCACCACATGTCAATCCCACAGCCTAATATGACGAGCAGGGATGGGTAAGGAGAGAGTAAGGAGGAGAGGTGAATGGAGCAGGTCTAAATTGCATGGCAGCCCAGTCAGGGGCTTGATTATCAGTAACATCCCCTATTGTGATGATGCACCAATTGAAGCCACCAGGCTCAGAGGTGTTGAAGGATGGTTCATAGTTTCATTTTTGAGAGTTTACTTCTCCTGGGTGGTGTATGTGTTTTGGTCATACAGTACTGTATGTACTGCGCTGTGTTTGTGAAAGTACATGCTATTTATGTTATGCATACAGTAGAATTTCATCGCCAGTCAGCTGACAATCCCATGGAGGGAATAATACGCAATGTACTGTAATGCAGGTTTGTCCTGCAAGTGCACACCAAAGCAAGCAGTTCATAGTCCCCGGTTTTCTGAAAGTAGCATTCCCTTTTTCAGTTCAGTTCCTATAGCTTTGATTTATTGGCACAGCAGCAGATTTAAAAAGTAAGTCATGCATGTTGACCAAATCTACAGCCGTGCCGATCAAACAAAGCTATGGGAAATTTAACCAGAGACGGAAGTGGGTGTGCCACTTTCAGTAAACCCAGAACTAGCAACGACCACCCACCCCATTAGGCAGTTTTAATGTAGGTGCAAAATCTAAATGGAAGTAAGGACTGTATGGGAAGGAAATAAATTGTATATAGTGCTGCAGCTTTGAACTAGGTAGATTAAAAAAACCTCAATAAATTCAACCATCATACCTCCAAGAGTCATTCCAGCCTCAAAACACTTCCTCAGCCGACATGAGGGACAATTCTTCCTTCTTAGTTTGTCAATAGTACAGTCATTTCTGCTTGCACACAGGTATTTCTGTTTGCCTAGAAAGATGAAAAACAAACATTATTTGTCACAATTATTATTGCCATTATTTCATAATGGGAATTATGTTGGATCATATCAAAAAGACAAAATTAGACATTCCCAGTAATCAGAGTATCCAATTAATAGGAAATCATTATTTTTGCACAAATGTTTTCATGTTTTGAATGAGTTGACTATAGCAAGTCATTAATTTGATGTTTTCTATCTAATTACATGAGAACGAGGTCAACAAAACAAACTGCTGTTCATTTCCTGTTGTAGTCGTTGGATTTGGTTTTGTTTGCTTTTTATAATTTTTATCCCACGATTTTGTAACCCATTTTCACCCAGTGCCAATTGCCTATGTAATCCTGGGCTCTGCTCTCCCTCTGCCGCACAGAAAAAAGGGAGTTGAATCAAAATATTATATAAGCAAATGGTGATATCTTGAACCCCTGCATCCATATTCTGGGGGGAACATTCGCCATAGATCTAACAGCTCACAATGCGTAGCAAAATGTGAGCTTGTAGATCTGCTATATATATTTTATTTTTTATTTTATTTTTTTTTATTTTTTTTCATGTAGATGGAAAAAAGAGGTGCAGTTCACTTCAAACCAACACACAAACCAACACACAGCATAAATGTATACAGGGTATCTGCACATTTATAAAGTGACAATTTAAGGACTTTCAAGACTGTTTTAATACCAAACTGGCCAAACTGTCAAATATTAAGTAAGCAAGAGGCGAACATTGTCAAAATAGCCGATCTACATGCTCACAACGCCTCGCAGTGCGAGGCGTTGTGAGCATGTAGATCTTCTATTTTCACTATATCTATCTGTGAAACCAAGTCACATTAAAAGTAATACCTACAATTCCAAGTGCTTGTCAGGGTGGGGGTCCCCAGTTCAAATATGTTCATTTTACTAAGAATAGAGGGTTTTAAGTGGTTAATAAGGGGACCTTGAGCAATAAGGTATACCTTCTGCTGCTCTCTTGAAGAAAACCTTGCAGCTGCCACAGGTGAGTGCACCGTAATGACAGCCAGATGCCTCATCTGCACAGATCAGGCAAGATCTTTGTGGCGGAAAGAAGAACTCCATGGGAAACATGTGCTCTCTGCTACCCTCAAATCTAAAGGCAAACATACATATTCAAAGATTAGGCTAGAGGCTAGAGGACATTTTCCAAACAGATGATGACAAACAATAGTTTGTTGCTGTCAGGCATAAAACTTGTACCTCCATATTGTCTATTTCTATATCGTCACTGCCCGGCAGAAACCTCCTATCTCCAAGTTTCAAATGTGCACGTTCTTTCGTACATTAAAGCCCTGCCTCATCATATAAGACAGTTGCACAAAACAAGTGAACATAGCAGATCTACAAGCACACACCGCCTTGCACAGCGAGGTGTTGTGTGCTTGTAGATTGGCTATTTTCACTATTTTAAATCATTTTTACAAAATGTTTTGGACATACAAGGTTTCCACCCAACAGCAACAATATAACCATCCATGACATATGTACACATTTTGAAACAAAAAGCAATTAGTTATATGGGTTAACATGGAAATTAAAGCCATCATGATATCCATCACTTAATCTGGAACATGATGTACTAAATAAATAATTCCATAACAAACTTAACACATAACACATAGTATCATTACTACTGTTATCGACGTAAAACATATCAAATTAAAGCAGCTGCACACAAACATTTGAATTGTGTATTTTCCTTAATTACGGAAAACTGTTCCTTCTCCACCCAAACACACATCCTATCTACAGTACATTCACCTACTGTAATACAAAATATCTGATTAAAGTAATCTGTCGTTTTCCAGTTGGTGCTGTGTGTGTGTGTGTGTGTGTGTGTGTGGTAAAGACTGTGATGACTGCAATGTGTGAGAACAATGTGAACACCAACACATGGATCCAAAGAGGACAAAACATGCAGCCAACCAAATGCAACCTTGGGCACAGAGCGACTGGAAGTGCATGAAGACATAACGATACCTCAAGGGCATACAAAGACAAAACTTCGCTGGAATACTACTACTGTATGTTCAATGTAATGTTGTTGGGGCCTAAAATGCAGAATACACAGCAACTAGCATGTGTGTCTTGTTATTCCAAGTTGAGACGTTGTTGACATCATTGACAAAAAAGCATGGACCCTGATTATATCTGTCTCTTTGCATTCTCCTTGCATTGTGAGATGTCCCACGGTACTGGAACTCCATGATGAATATAAAAAAGGTGATGCAATATGAATAAGTACAACATAGAGGTTACATACGGTTATGTCATTTGATATAACGTGTGTGGTAGTGTCCCTTGTGATACATACTGTAAACTGAACTCATTGAAGTCCTTTACACCGGTGGTTCTCTGGAATCTGGACTGTTAAACTGACAATATGTGATTATTGTGTAGTTACCTATTAAGTGTATGGGGTTATAAAACTAGTCGCCACAGATCCCACCGTCTCTACCACTGGCAGTGACCCAGATGGAGCTACAGCATCTTTTTTTTGTCTTTGTCTTTTTCAGTCTGTCTGTCAGTCTGTCAGTTAGTCAGTCAGTCAGTCCGTCACGTCACACTTTTCCCCTACTCACCGTTGCCCCGATCCATACCAAACTTTGCACACACACTCCTTGGCTGCCAAACCACAACCTCCACCCCTCACATTCTCACATGGCCCTCTTCTAGCGCCACCATGAGGCCTGCTCCTACAGATTTTGCCCTAAAATCACGCAAAGCGGTACACTGTATCTCTACGGTCATGTCATCAACATGCATCTGCCCCATCTAGTGCCACCATCAGGCTGATTTTTGCAAAACACATTTTTGGACACTGCTCCATAGATTTTTGCCATGCAAAGCGGTACACAGTATCTCTAAAGTCATGTCATCAACATGGATCTGTCCCATTTCCCATGTTCCCTTCTGATTGCCTACCATTGCCTTCTAAAGTTTGTGTATGCGACCTGACGGTCGCTTATCTCCCGATTATTAGGGAGTCTTACTGGTTTTATTTATGTTTGCTGTTTTACATCCTATAGAGCCGGGTCCAAACTATGGACCTAAGGCGCTAAGAGGCAGATGTCACTTGATTGACAGTACTTTCCGTAGTGTATGGGCTGTTCCTTGTAGGGCGATCTTCTGGACTGCAAAGATGTTGATGTTGCCTGGGATACGGTATGGTGTACTTTTCTATTCCCTTCTTCATGAGTCCTAGAGCTCCGGTGACTACTGGCATTACTTCAGTCTTCATATCCCACATCCTGCTGATTTCAGTCTAGGTCTTTGTATTTGGACAGCTTCTCTGTGACTTTCACCGAGGTGTTTCTATCAGAAGGTATTGCCACGTCTATGAGCATACATTTCTGAAATGGGAATAACAATAAACAATGGAGCATGCATGGGCCAGATCTAAACCCAGGAGTTTGTGGGCAGGGGCTAATATATGGGTGGGCTAGCCAGATTGAATCTCGGCCCACTCATTTTGACAGCTTTCCCCACCATATGAGATCGATGAAAACGTCAGATTCCTCCAGGCACCGTAGTGCCGTGTTCCATTCCGGCCACACGATCGTGGCCGATCGTTGTCTCTACAGTCTAGAGACTCTAGACCAGGGGTTTTCAACAGGCGGTCCGGGACCCCTAGGGGGTCCTCAGAGTTACTACAGGGGGGCCACCAAATCCCTCGAACCCTCGCATCCCTATTCTGAGGAGAACTTTAGCCAAAAATAACAGATCTACAAGGCGTTGAGAGCTTGAGGATCGGCTATTTTCAGCAAAGAGGTTTGGGGTAGAGGTCAAAAAGAGCAGACCGAGTACAGAGTGAAAGGTCAAGTTTACAAAGTATCGACGAGTGTTTCTACACCAAACTCTTTGCCGAAAATAGCCGATCTACAAGCTCACAACGCCTCGCAGCGCAAGGCGTTGTAGATCTGCTATTTTGGCTAAAGTTCGCAGAATATGGATGCTAGGGTTCAATTGGTTAATATAAAAAAGGAGAAGAAAAAGGATTTGGAGGACCCCCTGTAATAACTCTGAGGACCCCCTAGGGGTCCCGGACCCCCTGTTGAATGCCCTTGATCTAAGTTAAAAAATAAACTCAGGCCCTCCCAGATCGTTCCGGGCCCAGTCATCAGACATGTTGTGTATCCACCACTGGTTGTGAGCATGTGGTCATTACACATGCTGGCTGATCCACCAGGCCACCCTGGAAGCTATTATTTGTATCATGTAAAAGTGTTACCATAGTAAAAATTCAGGTGCAGCAATGCATGCTTATGTAATGTTGATACTTTAGCCTCCAGTATTAATATATGGTTTTGGCACCATTGCATATAAAAACCCAACAACTCAACTGTCTGTTGAAATTTACCAAAAGTACTTGGTCACCACAATTCTTTATTTAACTGTTAATAGTACAGAAATTCTGTTTTTGAATCAGAACGTAACATTTCATTTTAAACTAGAAGCAGTGCTCTTCTGAGCACAGGTCTCCACCAGGCTGTGCGTCCTGGTGGTGCTACTGTATAATAGGCCAATGTAAAAAGGGTGGCATATGTTCTTCACCTTAGATCTTTCATGGCAATCGGACGCTGCATGCATGATTTCAAGCATTGTGTTCCAAAAATATGTTTTGCTAAAGTCTACCTGCTGGTGGCGCTATAACAGGCCAATGTGAAAAAGGTAGCATTTATTCCTTGACCTAGTGGGAATATGTGTGGCAAATTTCACGGTAATCGCAAGCTGCGTTGATGATTTGAGGCATTTTGTTCAAAAACGGAGCAATCCTGCAAACTTTGGAAGCCAATATTAGCCAATCAGGATGGAATATGAAATATCAGACGGATCGGACTTGATCACATGACTATAGAGATACGGTGTACCGATTTGCATGATTTTTGAATAAAATCTCAAGGAATAATAGGAAAAATTGTGTTTTACATAAGTCGGCCTCCTGGTGGCGCTATAAAAGGCTGATGTGAAAAATGCAGGGAAAGGGTTTTTCCTTGGCCTCTAGGGAGTGCGCTTACAAAGTTTGAAACTGATCGGTGGAGTTATAGGTAAAACCACAAATCGGCCTATTAAAGCGCCACCATGAGGCTGATTTCAAAAATTTGAAGTGGCATTTCTTCCTTGACCTAGTGGGAATGTGTGTGCGCGATTTCATGATATTTCATGATAATTGCACTTTGCGTTTGGGATTTGAGGCATTTTGTTCAAAACGGCTCAATCCTACAAATTTTGGAAGCCAATCTTAGCCAATCAGGATGGAATATGCAAAATCGGACAGATCCGTGTCGATCACATGACTGTCGAGATACTGCCTACCGATTTGTAGGATTTTTGGACAAAATCTGTAAGAGTAGTGCACAGAAATGTGTTTTGCGAACATCGGCCACTAGGTGGCGCTAGAAAAGGCCCATTTGAAGAATTTAGGGCAGAGGTTCTAGATTGGCATCCAGGGAATGTGTGTGCTCACTTTGGCAGCGACCGGGCCAACGGCGACTGAGATTAGGTGCACACAAACTGCGAGGACGCACGGACGCACGCACGCACGGACGGACGGACGCACGGACACACGGACGGACGAAGGGGAAAACATACTCTCCCCCATGCCTTCGGCTGGTGGAGACAACAATAGATTAAAAACTAGAAGCAGTGCTCTTCCGAGCACAGGTCTCCACCAGGCCACACAAATCGGCCTGTTATAGCGCCACCATGAGGCTGATTTAAAAAATGTGGGGCAGAGGTTCTGAATTAGCATCCAGGGAGTGTGTGTGCTCAGTTTGGCAGCGATCGGGCCAACGGCGCCGGAGATTAGCTGGTAACAACCAGGCCACACAAATCGGCCTGTTATAGCGCCACCATGAGGCTGATTTGAAAAATGTGGGGCAGAGGTTCTAGATTGGCATCCAGGGAGTGTGTGTGCTCAGTTTGGCAGCGATCGGGCCAACGGTGACTGAGATTAGCTGTTCACAAACTGCGAGGACGCACGGACGCACGCACGCACGGACGCACGCACGCACGGACGCACGGACGGACGGACGGACGGACGGACGGACGGACGGACGGACGGAGGGGAAAACATATAGTTGAATCTCAACCTGAGGTTCTGTGACCATCCTCTGGGAAGGATGGTTTGATGATTGATTTGACCTCTATGGACCCTTTATAAAAGATTTAGACCCCATGTCCCTCGCAAAAATGCCAGCAAAATGTTTGACAGCCAGGGTAATTTTCAGTCTCATTCCTTTACTATACACTACACTATAAAGGCAAAACTTACTCCCAAAGAATCTGCTTTAAGTGGGATATGAGGGGTCAAAATAGGGGTTTTTAATTATTCTGAATCCATTGGAAGCATTTGTTTTGCATGAAAAACATTCCTTGGGCCCCAAAAGCCCAAGGAACGGACCCCAAAAGACTGTGAAATTGATGACTCATCACTAAACCATAGTTTCGTTGGCCGTTCTTAGTCCAAGGAATGTTTTTCGTGCAAAACAAATGCTTGCAATGGATTCAGAATAATTAAAAACCCCTAGTTTGACCCCTCACATCCCACTTAAAGCAGATTTTTTTGGGAGTAATTTTTGCCTTTATAGTGTGGTGTATAGTAAGTGAATGAGACTGAAAATTACCCTGGCTGTCAAACATTTTGCTGGCATTTTTGCGAGGGACATGGGGTCTAAATCTTTTATAAAGGGTCCATAGAGGTCAAATCAATCATCAAACCATCCTTCCCAGAGGATGGTCACAGAACCTCAGGTTGAGACTCAACCAATACTCTCCCTCAGCCTTCGGCTGGTGGAGACAACAAGTTGTATTGATTCCTTAGATGTAATATTTGGTATCACAGTCTTCATTGTCTCCACCAGCCGAAGGCTGAGGGAGAGTATGTTTTCCCCTCCGTCCGTCCGTCCGTCCGTGCGTCCGTGCGTCCGTCCGTGCGTCCGTGCGTCCTCGCAGTTTGTGAACAGCTAATCTCAGTCGCCGTTGGCCCGATCGCTGCCAAACTGAGCACACACACTCCCTGGATGCCAATCTAGAACCTCTGCCCCACATTTTTCAAATCAGCCTCATGGTGGCGCTATAACAGGCCGATTTGTGTGGCCTGCTTGTTACCAGCTAATCTCCGGCGCCGTTGGCCCGATCGCTGCCAAACTGAGCACACACACTCCCTGGATGCTAATTCAGAACCTCTGCCCCACATTTTTTAAATCAGCCTCATGGTGGCGCTATAACAGGCCGATTTGTGTGGCCTGGTGGAGACCTGTGCTCGGAAGAGCACTGCTTCTAGTTAGAAAAGTGCTTCCTATAGACTAAGGCAGTTTGGTCCACTCTTCTTTTACAAACTGCTCCAGTTGACTCAGATTAGAAATCTGGACTCATTGCTGCCCACTTTACAACAGTCCAGTGTTTTATTTTGAAACTGGGTGCTTTTTTATGTTTTTATGGGTTGTTGTCCTGCTGGAAGACCCATGACCTTCGACTGATGCAGCTTTGTGACACTCGCACTATTTAGCTCCAAAATACCTTGGTAATCCCGATTTCATGATGCCAAGCACAAATTCAAGATGTTCAGTGTACCGGTACACAATTCATACTTTTATTGAGGCATCTAAACAGCGGCAGGTATCGTTTCTGTCTCAGAGGTATCGCGAGATTTGGCTGCCAGACAGGAAATAGAGGACAGTCTCGCGATACCAGCTAGCTAGTTCAGAAACGTACTTTGTGCTCTTTAGACACCTCTAAAAGCAACACAGCAGAAAACAATGTATGATGTGTCTTCTTTTATTTTCCTGAGACAAATATTTTATAAAGGTTTCAATCGTTCAGAAATAGTGTTTGTTCATAAGCTGTCCAGCCGGCTCTCATAGACTTCAATGTTATTTCACAGAGCTACCGGTGTGAGTTCGCCACCCAGTGGCGACAAATCTGCCAGCTGGAATGATAGAGAAAATGACCTCGGCGACCTTTCCTTAAATAAGAGTTTCCTTGACCAATAACAGAGGCGGCTGAGCGGACCGGGTAAACAGGAAATTGACCCAACTCTAGACACGCTTTCAGTTAAGAGAGAGAAGGAGAGGGGGCAATACCTGCCAGATGTACCAAGACATCAGAGACAAATACTTCCCATTCCAAAACGTACTGTAGGTAGACCAAGCACCTATTCAGTAAAAACTTTATAAAAACAAAAAACATAAAAAATGCTATCTAAATTGTTCATTGAGGGTAGGCAAGTGCTACGGTACAGTAAGTGCTATGGTGTACCGTAGAGGTGAGTCTTCAGACTGCAGTTCTAAGTGCAACAGGGAGTTTATTCCGCAGTTTGGGGGCCAGGAGGGCTCTGTCAGCTTCCCTGTGTTAGCTGATCTGAGTGAACGAGTGGTTTCGTAGGGTTCGATCAGGCTTTGAAGGTATGGAGGTGCCATACTTTTGGCTGTTTTGAAGGCCAGCATCAGTGTTTTGTACTCTGTGCGGGCAGCAACCAGGAAACAGTGGAGGGAGCGGAGAAGGGGGGAGACGTGTAAAAACTTTGGCTGGTTGAATACCAATCGTGCTGCCACTATAATACATAACATCAAAACCAAACAAAGCATGTCACCACAACCATATGATCTGGGTCTGTTTTGCAGCCACATAACCTGGAAGCCTGACAGTCATTGAGGCCCAGCATGAATTTGTTTTTATTACCAGCACATTCTTGTAGTAAGGGGATATCTTAAAAAGTCAAAAACTTTCTTCACCAATGTGTTTGTAAAGGTCTCTAGTAACACATCTCACAAAGACTGAAATTCAGTTTCCCTAGGAGAATCCTTGACAGCTGATGAAAGGTGGCGTCCCATTAAATTAACTATACAGGATAAAACACACCAAAATAAGTAGCACGTAGCAGACTCAACAGACTCACGGGAGTGAAAACGCTGGAAGGATTATCCGGCACAATGAATCAACGTTGACGTTACTTCTTTTAAGGAACCCCATTGCTAACATAATTTTGTTGAGGGCCATTGTACCCCAATGTAGTGTAGTTAAAACTAGTTAAAAAAAGGTGAAGTGTGCAACTGAATTGCTGAAAATCTAATCAATTTTGTAAATGTCGGTGACTTGTTTCTTTTAACTTAATTATTTATTTATTTTTAAGTTATTTGTTATTTTCTTTGATTATTTTGTTTGTTTTATTTTGTTACTTCCTGTCAGTTGAACACCCCCTCAGTCATTGTTTAAGTAGTTTGAACTAAGTAATGTTGAAGTTTTGAGATGTTGAAGCAGATTTATTGAAATGGTTTATTATTCACAGTGCCTGTTGCAATGCTGTGCCTGAAGTGCCAAGGTGGCTTTCTATAGAACTAGCATCTCCCGGTTAGCGGAGTGAGGTAAATGTTTGTTTCCTTGTTTTCATTGTTTGATTTACTTTGTAATTGTTTGGTATTTTAATAGTTTTTGGGTTTTGATGCTTTTTGCTTTGTTCTTTTGTAACTTGTAACTTTGTTTGGAATTTAAATGGATTAGTTTGATTGTTTGCTACTTAAATGAATTGAGGTATTGAAAACACTGTATTATGATTTAACTTTTATTGTTGAATTAATTGAATGTTGAATTGAGATTAATTGATTTATTCACTGCAACCTTTTATTATGAAAAGTGATTGAAATACACAGATGTTATTGGTTGTGAAACTGTGAAACTATTTGTAATATTTATTCTAATATATTTTTCATACAGTTTTCAGACTTTTCACGGTGTTTGACGAATGCTTCATCTGAGAAGTCAAAATAAATAACACCTGTTGAGACCATCCAACCTTCTCATCTTTTCACAAACCGAGGGGCAGCTACAATTTTAATGCTCAAGTTGACCTTAGGACAGCTGTGCACTGTTCACCGCAATGTAGGTAAGTTATTGTGGGCCAGCAAATTAGAAATCTGCTTGTTATAGCGCCACCATGCCAATTTGAAAAATGTAGTGGGGTATTTATTCCTTAGCCTAGCGGTAATGTGCATGCACAGAAATCAGGCTCTGCATTCATAATTTGATCCATTTTTTTCTTTCAAAACTAGCCACTCCTGAATCTTCGGCCTGACAGAAACAAATATCCTAAAACATTAATGAACTGAATCAGTTTTATATGAGTGAGCCAATCTATTAGGCAAACTAAGGGGAGGAGAGGACCTTCACTCTGAGATGGAGAGTTTGGTCTATTATTTTCAAAGGAGCTCTGCTTACACTGTAGTCTTAATTTGTAAAAGAAAAGAATATACCTAGAACATTGTAACGTAAATAACACAAAATAAATTATAAAATAAAGACTACATAGTAGAAGGGTGTCCTATGTTGAGGGTCACTTAAGAAAATAAATGCATTCTTGAAAAGAAATGTCCAGAACCACTTAATTAAACGTTTTTAGATTACAGGACATGGTGGTTACAGTATGATTGCAGAGTAATACAGATGTATAAAGTATACTGCAATGTGTGTGTGTGTGTGTGTGTGTGTGTGTGTGTGTGTGTGTGTGTGTGTGTGTGTGTGTGTGTGTGTGTGTGTGTGTGTGTGTGTGTGTGTGTGTTTGTGTGTGTGTGTGCGCGTGCGTGTGTGTCATCATTATTAATACAAAAAGGTAATAATAATAATGGATCAAAGTGTTCCTTTAATTCTTTTGAGCAGTATAGTATACAGTACACAGTGACAGCAGCCTGTCTCTCACATTCACATCCAGCCTGTGTGGATCTCTCTCTCTCTCACACGCATGCACAAAGCAGCAACAGCCCCGCCTCCTCCAAACAAGAAGTGCCATCTCTTCTCTTTGGAGTAAGTTCCTTTTAATACTTACCGCACAGTTTGCGCAGTCAGGGGCGTCACAAGGGGGGGGGGAAGTGGGACTGAGTTACTAGGGCCCAATGTGGAGGGGCCTTAATTATTTTATACTTTAGCTATTGAAAGATCTACAAGCTCACAGAGTGCCGCGCTGCGAGCTTGTAGATCTGCAATTTTTTTAAAGTCGTGAACATTTGTGCAAATCTTTTGAATATATGTATATTTTTAAGCGAACAAATTTTGCTTCTGGGGGGTCCCTGGAACTAAATATTTGGAGATGAGGGTCCGTGGCCAAATACATATCATTTTGGGGGTCCTTCACATGAAAAGGTTTGAGCACCACTGACATAAGTTGCGTTTCCATAAAGCTTATTCGAAAATAGGAAGCGAATTAACAGAAATTTGCAAAAAGATAATGAAAGTTTATTCAAAATTTGAAGTGTTTCCATTAAAAGATTTATGCTCAAAAGCTTTAAAGCTCAAAAAACAGCTTTATGGAAACGCAACTATAGAAACATAGGTTTTTAAAAACCTTAAAAGGAATTTAAATATTCAAAGACTTTTCACAATATTTCGAGCTTGTAGATCTCAGATCTACAAGCTCGCAGCGCAGTAGCGATCTGCTATTTTTCAATAGTTAAAGCACAAAATAACGCGTAATAATGCGTTCTCAGTCTAAACTAGAAGCAGTGCTCTTCCGAGCACAGGTCTCCACCAGGCCACACAAATCAGCCTGTTATAGCGCCACCATGAGGCTGATTTAAAAAATGTGGGGCAGAGGTTCTGAATTAGCATCCAGGGAGTGTGTGTGCTCAGTTTGGCAGCGATCGGGCCAACGGCGCCGGAGATTAGCTGGTAACAACCAGGCCACACAAATCGGCCTGTTATAGCGCCACCATGAGGCTGATTTGAAAAATGTGGGGCAGAGGTTCTAGATTGGCATCCAGGGAGTGTGTGTGCTCAGTTTGGCAGCGATCGGGCCAACGGTGACTGAGATTAGCTGCTCACAAACTGCGAGGACGCACGGACGCACGGACGCACGCACGGACGGACGGACGGACGGACGCACGGACGGACGGACGGACGGACGGACGGAGGGGAAAACATACTCTCCCTCAGCCTTCGGCTGGTGGAGACAATGAAGAACATTCATGGGGGGCCCATAATGAATCCTTAAACCCAGGGCCCAGAATTTGGTGTGACGCCCCTGTGCGCAGTTGTCAAGTTGCTGCCACGGGTGTTTTCCAGTAGTAGCACATTTATTGAAGATGTCCTCTGTCTTACTCTATTTAGAAGATCAATTCAATAGGCTACAACTACATTATTTGGAAAAGCACAAATAATAATATGATTTTCTTCTCCACTCAAAGTTGCTTGTTATTATTATTTGGGAGAGGGGGGCTATGATATGGTCTATTGTAGGTACTTTTAGTTTACTTGAGCACAATGCCTATGTGGAAAGGCCTATGTGGTATGCGCCTGGACCAGTAGGCCAGCAGGCGCCCCAGTCTGTGACAAGTTGGCAGTAGTCTGCACTGCAGCACTGGTCTGCAACAGTGCTGCCAGCAGTGGTGGAAAAAGTACTCACATTCATTACTTAAGTAAAAGTATCAATAATGCAATATAGAAATAGAAATTCAAGTAAAAGTCCGGAATTCAAAATGTAAAAGTATGAAAGTGTTGGCATCAAATATACTTAACGTACCAAAAGTACTCAAATGTTTGAAAATAGGAGATCTACAAGCTCACAACGTGTCACGATGCAACAAGTTGTGAGCTTGTAGATCGGATATTTTCAAACAGCCACGGTATAAAATAGGGCTAAAGTGGTTAATGTATGCTTTGTAATAACTACGTAGTAACTAAAGTTTTCAAAAAGATGTAGTGGTGTAAAGGTACAATATTTGGATCTGAGATGTTGTGGATAGTAAGGGGATTTTATAAGATATTTATAAGATATTTGACCAATCTGCGAAGTAAATCGTTACCAGGAAATTTCTTCACCAATGTGTTTCTAAAGGTGTGTAATAATATGTACTAAAAGGTTGAAATTCAACTCCCGGGGGAAACCTCATAAAAAAAAGATTTGTGTTTGTGTCCCATTAATTTACTATACAGGAAAAGAATACAAAAAATAAATCCGCTTTAAGTAGCATGTGAGGGGTCAAACTAGGGGTTTTTCATGATGCTGAATCCATTGCAAGCATTTATTTTGCACGAAAAACATTCTGTGGGCTAAAATCAAACCCACAAAACGATGGTTTAGTGATGAATCATCACTTTTCACCGTTTTGTGGGGGCCATTTGTCCAAAAATGTGTTTTGCAAAAATTGGCCTGATGGGCCAACGTTGGCAGGGGCAAAAGTGTGACGTAATGTGACGGACAGACTGACTGACAGAAAGCCGAGCTTTTCATAACAAATACCTCAAAACTGTACTTAAGTACAGTACTTAGGTAAATGTACTTAGTTACTTTACACTGCTGGCAGCCAGTGTTGCCAGGTCTGCTTATTATAAGCTACTTTGGGCTTGTTTTCCTGTAAGCTATTCATAGTTGCAGGTTTCTTTTGTTTGGGCTTGTTTCTGAATGTAGTTGCTTATTTGGGCTGGCTTTCAAGATTCTTTTTGAAAATAGCTGATGTAATAATAGGGCTCAAGTGGTGAAACTGGTCGTACAAAAGGACCCCAATGTCTTTAATTGTGACCGTCAGGTTGCAAGTTACTATGAAAACCTAGCCTGATTTCAGACTCAGCTCACGCTTTAGTCTGAAACTGTGCTCCATTCTGAGCGATTTACGGGGGACTTTTTTGCGAGCGTGCACGCGCGTGTCCGCGCGCGAGTGATCGCGACGCACGGTGATCGAGACGCACGGTGGACGCGACGCACCGTCGGGGAGTGTGTGTGTGTGTCTCTGTCTGTGCCAGTGACTGCTTCCACACAGAACTGCGACCAGAAACTTGTAATCAACATTAAACAGCTTGGTGAAATCAGTGCGCTCGTGCGTGTGTGTGTGTGAACTTCGTTTGAATCGTTTCAACTGCTGCGCGGATTGGATATTCGTTAGACCCACCCCACCCCCACCCCCACCCCGCGCGCTCATTGGACAGCCGAAAATAAAAACCGATTCATGTACTAAGCTCCAGACCAGAGAAAGAGTCCACTCTGAGAGTGGGCGGGGTCTCTGGTCTGGAAGCAGGCTAATGAAAACCTCCACCGGCTGTCTGTCTGTCCCTCCATCTGTCCGTCACGTCACGTTACACTTTTGGCCCTACTCTTATCTCCGGCACCGTTGTCCCTATCCATGCCAAACTTTGCACACACACTCCTTGGCTGGCAAACCACAACCTCCGCACCTGATTTCTACCATGCCCCTCTTCTAGCGCCACCATGAGGTTGCTTTTTGTAGACAGAGATAAGCGACCGTCAGGGAGTCTTACTGGTCCTTTTAGTAGATTGTGTATCTGAACTGTACTGTCCTGTACTATTCCTATGCAAACTTTTAATAATAAAGTATTCGATCAATCAATCAATTCACCAAAACAAACATATCATTTTTACGCTAGCTTTGCTTTGGAGTTGATCGATTGGTATAGGAACCAATGAGAGTTGAGATTGACAATATGGTATATGTAGTTCAAATGTCTCTGGCTTATTTAGGCTTGCTTCCGCACCAGTAGTCAGCCCTGAAACATGATGAGCGTTGTGTGATCCATGGCTACACCAGTAGCAGACTAGACGTTCACTCTACAGTGGAGTATTTACCCCCCTCATTACTACCACACGGATATCGATGGCTACTGAGGTCGGCTATATATTGGAAACTATATATTGGATGGTTAGTTGTACAGGATGAAAAGGTTTCCTTTTCATAACCATTAACCAAAACTAGTTTTCAACATGTTCCCTGCGTTTTGTGCTATAGAACAAAAGTATGTCCATTGCACAGTATGTGATATACTGTAGGTAGGCTACCATAGGACCATAATGGACATGGTGACATTTCAATGTGTTCTGCACAGGGATCTCCCTGGCACGGAACCGTCTTTGTGAGAAGAGTAATGAGGGCAGGCTGACATGGTTCTGGAGTGTTTCTATGTTTGGATGAATGAAAGGTTTTTGTTTTGGGTACCTGGCTGATAAGGGCACAGGCTCTTATGATGTGCTTCATTAGTTGGGAATTAGTGCTGTGTTTGCTCAAGTGTTTGCTCAATAACAGGGCAGGGGTCTCCATCTCCCCACTACTTTAATAAACAGAAAATACATTTTCAGGTTGGGATAAAAAAAAGAAAACCATCTCAATCAGGAGAGAGACACTAAACATATAAAGGTAAACAAGTGAAATGGGAGGTAACAGGATAGACCGGCACCTCAGTGTTACATTTTTCCAGAATACAATATTTGGAAAATGTTTTTTAAGTAAAGTAAAGTTATGCATGATTAGAAGTAGAACGTGCTTAAACATTTGACAATAAAGGTATAATATTTCTAGAATTGATAATTACCACAAAACCTGTATATCCAGTCATGTTGGGGCATAAATGAGAAGTTGAAGGATAGTATTAAGTCTAAATGAGAAGACAACTTTGGAATTGGAAGGGTGTGCAGGATCATGTCTATTCATGCACATACCTGCCACTGCATTGGCCGCTATGTGGACCTACCAATGTCTTATCACTTTCGCACCTTATTCTCAACCTCAACGAATTAACAAAAGAATATCAAAATCAAAAAATAAAAAAAAAATAAAAAAAAAAAAATATATATATATATATATATATATATATATATATATATATCAGTCCATGATTTAGTTTAAACAAATTGCTCATGTAAAGGCTGATACAGCAACAACACCCTTTGTTGTCTTAAACGTAACTACTTATCCCCAGATCAGACACAAACAATAGTGTAAGATCTAACTTATAGGACAGGGGTCTTCAATGTTTTCAGACCAAGGACCCCTTAACTGAGAGAGAGATGAAGCAGGGACCCCCTCTACCTACATATTGTATAAATGTAAACGTGATGCAGATTTTCATCGACTTGTTTGACCATCAGTTTATTATGTTGGATTTGTATGTTTTTTCAGACATTTGGCCACTTCAATCGTCGATACGATACGTAGTAAACTTGACCTTTCACTCTGTACTTGGTCTGCTCTTTTTGACCTCTACACCAAACCTCTTTGCTGAAAATAGCCAATCTACGAGCTTGTAGATCTGCTATTTTTGGCTAATGTTCTCCTCAGAATAGGGATGCGAGGGTTCAAAGCTTTTAATAAATAAATATTATCCTATCACACAAGGATTTGGTGGCCCCCCTGTAGTAACTCTGAGGACCCCCTAGGGGTCCCGGACCCCCTGTTGAAGACCCCTATTATAGGATATTGGAACTAAGTTGATTGTAAATTAAAGCAGTAGACACAAGACGATTCTATATATTTTTGAAATCCAAGTCAGTTCCCTGTCTGGACTGGCACCATAATTGAACAGTGACACATGCACTAACGTACTACCAACATGCACATAATGAGATTAGGCACACGCACGCACACGCACGCACGCACGCGCGCGCGTACGCACGCACACGCACACACACACACATTAATTGATAATTGACGGGCGGGGGGGGCAAAGCCGAGCATATTATATAACTAGTAAGATGCCTCAGGGCGACATGCAAGGTCGCGCGAAATGTATATCGGACCAGTTACCCATAGGCCTATATGCATGATAGTCAACAATGTTAGGCCTATGTCAAAACATGCCCATATATGGTCATTACCAAATATGGGCATTCCCAGATATGTCCTTAATATTGATGACATTGGGACAGGGATCTCCATATGGGCATAAAACTTATGTTAATTAGTAAAGCCAAGCAGGGATGGGGAAATCTCGCTCTTTCGAACGACCATCATTTCGACAACGGAGCATCGGGAGGGTTAGCGACTCACCCCAGGGAGGTTAGGGTTAGGGTAAGGGTTAGGTTTGGGTGTCGAAAAGATGACACATAGAAACAGCGAAACGCTCCCAGCAGGAACTGGCGAGTTAGGGCCTGGGTTTGATGCCTGGGAATCTCCATATATGGGCATAAGGGGGTACCCTAACAGGGCATCATTTTATCATTTATTAATATATATCCATATACTGGCATTATGGTTCCTCCTCGCATCATGCCCATCATGAACAAGCGTGAATTTAATTCAAGTGCTTTTAAGGTAAGAAACAAAAAAGGTAAAAACAGAATGTTTAAACCGAACGTAAAGAGTACAGTCAAATTAAAGCTTTGGATTATTAGCCCACTATACCCAACAACCCGATTCCAGATAAGCGGTTGACGATGGATGGATGGATGGATGGATGGATGGATGAATGGGTGTTATTATAGGCTAAGGCTAAACTTACCTGGCATCGTTATTATATGAGACGTCCAGCCAGTCGCCAACTTCATTTTTCATATAGTTGGAGTTGGAATAGGGCGGCCTGCCCATCAGACCTCCAGAGAACCATTGATCGGGTCTGGATCGATCGTGGCACATGACGCTCCTCTCATATGGGTTACATAGCAGTGTCGTGCTTGGCCCCGTGCTGCTGTATGCATTCATGCACTGCTTGTGTGAGGGTCCCCCAAAAAATGGTCTACTGCCATTTTCACCGTGACTGTAGTTGGTGCCCCACAATGTCCCGCCGCTGCCAGGCTCATTGGTGGTGACCGTCTCAGATTTAATCTTGACGCTGTACTGCTCCTGTAAGTAATCGGCGTACTTCTCCTCCATCATGCCTTCACTTTGAGCTTTGTAGACGTGAGTCGTTCTCTCTGGGAAAGTTGGCCGCAAGAGTGGCGCGTTCTCTGGCGCTAGCGATGCAGGGCCGTAAGGGCAAGATGCAGGGCGCGCTGCGGTCTCCAAGGGATCCATGTCTTTACAAGTTGTCTCATCACTCTCGTCGAGCCTAAATCCCTCTTCGTCTATGGATGCTGGAGTGGAGTTGCCGTCCTGCAGGGCAACGCTAGAATCCTCCAAACTTTTGAACATTCCCACCAGTTGCTTGTTGCCGTGCAAGGGTCGCTCGTCACAGTCGTACTTGCACCGGGGAACACCTGTCTCAGCCCCAGGGCAGTTCAATGGAGCAACGCCAAAATAGTCTGGCTCTCCTCGCATTTGGTCGTTCGCGACGCAATGAGAGGCAGCGTGGTTAGGGTCCACCAGGTCACTCATGTCATTCGAGTCCATCATGGCCAGTCCAAGCGACACAGACACCGCTTTGCAGAGCTCTCTCGCAGTTTCTGAAATGGTGGCGCGGGCTGAATTGGAGCGACTGTTCTCCAGACGGCTGTCAGCGTTTAACTCGTCCCCGTGCTGAGGCGCATCTGGCTGTCGCTGACAGGACCGTTTCTCCATGTTACAGTCACAGCGTTCCTGCTTAGAGTGGATGGATCCGTAACTGTTCGAGTCCGCATTGTCGGAATTATTCAGCTCGGTTCTATTTCTGTTTTTCGTAAAATGGACACTCTCTGTCTCAGTTTCGAGTGTTGTGGAAAAACTTATGCCGTTTGCATCCCTCACTTTCTCTAGGCATAATTCGGTACAACATAGCTGGCGATTAGTGGGGCGCATTTCCCAGGATGATTAGGCTATTCTGCAAATAAGTAGTCAATTCTTTTGATCGAAGTACTCCCAAGTGCTCTCAGCAACCGTAGCCTGCTCCTTAGCTCAACTCTGACGACTGACGGTATCAAATAACCATTTGGTAAGGTCTGCGCGACTCTGCGGAAAGCAAAGCGGAGAGGAGTCAACAAACTCCTCCTAAATCCAACCTGATTCCCTATTGACCAGATGAACGTCCAAGTCAATGGATTTTAGAAAACGTTGTTTAACTTTGTCCGCGGTAATGAATAGCCCATTTCTATCCCTAGACAACTTTGACAATATTTTGTGGGCCCGGGGATAACCAACAACTTTATTTGAGCGTTTATGTTTGTTTTTTTTTGTTTTCTTTTACTGAAATCCAAACTTAGTGTGCAGGCGCATATGGCTATAACTGTTTTCAGGGGTGGACCTGCTAATTAGGGGGAAATCTTTATTTTCGAGTTTCCTAAAAGACATTCTTACATTTGATATAGCCTACAGTGTGAATGTAGGCCATATCCTACTTTTAGTTTTATGCATTCCATTTATGGTTCTTTTGTAATGTGAGTTCGAGTTATGTCAATTTAAATTGACATTGTTTGGGGAAAAAAGACACAAGACCTATAGCCTATGCTTTAACACATTATAAAATGCTAATGTCATGAATATGATATAAAACACTTAATTATTTCTGATCTATAGGTTTATTATTTATATAAAAAGGCCCCCACAATAGTGGACCTGTTGCATATTTATCAGAGTGTGATGTAGGATATTATGTGTGCCTATGCAGCCTGTAGTCTATGTTGCTCAATGGCATCCATGAACAGATTGGGATTATCCATCTTCAACCGCTTATCCGGAATCGGGTCGCTGGGGTAACAGTTCCAACGGAGATTTAGCTAAATCAAGAAGTTATTCACTCCAACAAACAGTGCAGTCAAATTCTCAGTGTTAATGTACCTATTCAAGAGCTACAAATCTCCAATAACCACTTAAACTATCTAGACTTAATAAACGGATCCCCCTCAGTTCATTGTTCTCAGACATATATAGTTATGATGTACATATCCACTTGGACCACACCTTAACTACTAATGGCAATGTCTAGTGAGTAGTTACCTATCTCATCTTTACTATGAATGGTTAAATTCACATTTGCCTGCCCACTACCCCAGAGGTTGGGGGTTCGAATCCACCGTGGTGAATCCGGCTTTGTCAGGCATCTAACACAATTGGCCAGTTAGTTAGGGAGAATTAGACAATTTTTTTTGATGGAGCTGGAAAATAAATGCTTAATAGCTTTCTTCTCAAATGTGTTCATACAGGTGTCTACTATCACCTCTGAATTAGTTACAACCAAACTCCCTTGGGAAACTTTGTGGGAGCCAGTCAAAGTTGGGGTACCCTGAGGGCCTGGGCAAACAACTGGAAAATGTTTAATTGGCCAATATGAACTTGTAGGGTGTCTATGGGTCTATTTCCAGTTTTTGGCCAATAATATATAATTAGCTAATGCAAATTTCACAAAGTACTGTAAACGCAACAGAAATGGAGATACCTTTATTTGACTTTCTATGAACCCCAAGAATCCAAATATACCACTCAAGAAAGAAGAAAAAGCGATCACAATTTGATGGATAGGCCCCCTGAAAAGTAGGCGTGGTCGATTTTATGGCCAGGAGTAATTCTTTACTGAAAACGAATGGTTGGAATGAATTCAGCCCCCCCAAAAACCCACAATTAGACATCCCACAAGTTCTTATCGGCCAATTAAACATTTCCAGTTGTTTGCCCAGGCCCTCAGGGTACCCCAATTTTGATTGGCTCCCACAAAGTTTCCCAAGGGAGTTAGTTGGTTGGAATTAATTCGAAGGTGATATTAGACACTTTTATGAACACATTTGTGAAGAACACTATTGGTAACAACAGTGTGTGTGGGGAGGAATCAATTGGCATAACAAACTTGGGGAGAAAAAGGGGTAAAAAGCAATTGCACTTTTTGTGCATTCGACCATTCCACTGGGGCATGGGCTATGCAGGCGTGCGTGTGTGTGTGTGTGTGCGTGTGTGTGTGTGTGCGCGCGTGTGTGTGTGTGTGTGTGTGTGGGGGGGGGGGGGGGGGGGGGCAGATATCATTTCACTATCTCTCGCCTGAAAGGCGAGAACACTATGTTATCTTAATTATTTATTTGCCAAGTTCCGCCACGACAGTACAAAGGCAGGGCCCTTAGCCAATGAGGTGCAACTGAGGTGCGGAAAAACATCTGGGAGTGGTGTTAGCTGGAGTTTTGGTTGAGCTTCACATGACAGTTAGCATGCTGCAGAATATAGTCACGAGCGAGCCCATACTGTTTCGTAGGAACAGTATTTCTAGTTTATAATTATAATGTTATTATTATTATTATTATTATTAAACTAGAAAGATGCAATTGGAAATTGCAAGTGTGGTTGCCGTGACGTGGGTCACAAATCTCTGTATCTGTCTGCAAATATCGCAAATCTGTCTGTCCTTGTCCCTATTGGAGCGGCGCTAACCATTACGTCCTTGTCCCTTTAATGCCCATATATGGAGATACCTGATGTCACCATATCTGGGAATGCCCATATATGGACTTACTGAGTCAGTCTCATGTGGTCTATGATGTCAGACAATCTATGATGTCAGTCATCTCCATATTTGGGAAAAGTTTAATTTTAAATGAAAGTCAATGAAAATTAATTCACGAATACATTTATATAAGTTAAACTATGTAGCATATCTCTTAGCAAAATGCAAGGAATCGATTCCTGATGAAGCTGGTTGATTTAACACATGGCCCAAGTGTGTGCCACCAAAACCGTTTGGAGGAGTAGCACGGCAAAAAAGGAAGGGAAAGAAAGAAAGAAAAGATGGATGGATGGAATAAAGTCAGACAAGTAGCCTACTAGTCTGGTGGTTGCCCTGCAGAGGCAACCACACTCATGAGCTGGCTGCCATCAAGTTTCCCATTTCACTTGATGCAGAGATGTCAAGTGCCCTCCCACCTCGTTAACCTTGCAGCTGCAAACAACTTGATTTGAGACAGGCAGCAAGCATGCACGGTGGTAAGTTCACTCAATCAATCAAATAGTTGCTTTTACACTTCACGTTTTATGCAGATTTGCACGAGACTCGAGGGACCCCCCACAAATGACCTAAAAATCGGAGCAGAGGTGCCCTTTTGTGGCGTTTGAGCACCTGCCCCTTCAGTGCTCTCTGCACTCCCTGGGCTATAGGATAACTGAATGACAGCATGCTGGAGCTGACACATACTATATTGAAATAACCTACAGGGTGGGTGAACCGATGGTGGACCGATGTTGGACGTCACAACTGGACATGCAAGGTGCATGCTGCTCCCATCCGCACCAAACTGCCACGAGAATAATCACACCCGAGGCACCAGAGGTTAGAATCACACTCCCAATGCCTTCCAGTTCCACATGTCTCTCTCCCCTCTCTCTGCCCTTGTACAGTCTCCTATATATCTAAATAAAGCAAAAATAATAAACAAATTAAACACACCCCAAAAATAACAATGATACTGTAAATAATGATAAAATAAAAAGTGAATCTTAAAGGAGTAGTTGACCCCCAAAATGACTTTTTTTTCTTTTGATTAGTCACACCATGGAGACTAGAGTTCAATAATATGTTTAGTTTTTTGTCGCATTCCTAAGCCGGAATCAATGGGGGTAAATTTACTCGAATCTAATTTTTGTCTTAGGAATGTGACAAAAACCAAAAAATATTATTGAACTCTACTCTCCATGGCATGAGTAATCAATAGAAAAAAAGTCATTTTGGGGGTCAACTACTCCTTTAAATAAGGAGTGGATTTTTAAAAACGTATTCTCCCAGTAAAGTTAAACCTCATATCACCCTTTATCTCTGCTGTTTCTGCCATTATTTAATGTCTCACCATCTATCTAAGAATATGTAAAAAAAAAAAAAGAAAAACACGAACATGACCATGAACTATTATCCAAGGATGTCTGCAGATACAGCAAGGCCATCAGACTTGTGAATGTTAACGTTTATCTTTTACAATCTGTTTCATGTCAATTTCAGTTCTAGTGAATGTTAATGTTTATCTTTTACCATCTGTTTCATGTCAATTTCAGTCAGTGTTCAGTGTTTCAGTCAGAAAAATCTCAACTTTGAATAATATTAATGATGAGACCAGTTTTCTTCTTTATTTTTATTTTCGTTGTATGCTTTCCATGACTCTGCCATATAGTTACAGTGAACAGAGATAGAGGAAAAGCTGGGGGTCAGAATCAGTTTAAATCAGGTTCAGCTGTGAGAATGACTATAGTCTTATTTATATGGCATGTGCCATTACTCAGTGAGTCACCGGGGCACCCCTGAGGCCAGTTTTTCATAGGGCCAAGTATTGGAGATTCCCATTCTTCAGGGTGGCCCTCAGTCAGTGTCCAATTTTCCCCATTTCTTTTTGTCCAGCTGCATGAGTTTCTTTACCCATAGAGCACTTCCTGTGGGTAGCAACATTTTGGCATACTGACAGCATCCATTTCTTTCTTTACAAAATCGTTTAATTGAGGTTTTTAACAGAAACTTCCCAGGGCCCATATTCAGCTGTCATTTATCATTATTTCAGGTCACAACCTGAAATCACAGAGAATATTCATTCACACAATGTGGTAGTTCTGAACACAGCACATGGGCTGCCTGAAGGCAAACCTGTAGCATTTTTCCACACTCTCTTCACATTTGGCAATGAATGCTATTGCATCTTGCTAGCTTTCTGGCACCCTCTCATAATCAACTGTTAATGGATCTCCAACTTCTAAAATGATTTTTTGAGCCTCAAGATAGACAAATATCCTAGTGAATCATTTAATTTATGAGTCTATACAAACATTTGGCATGATACAAGCTGACAAGTTTGGAATTGGACTTGTGCAAAGTTGCATTTGGTGCTCTGGTTTTTGATGTGTTTTCACAATATCATATTTTGGGCACTGACACAGAGAAGAAAATCAAAGAATGATATTTCATCCTCAAGCTTGGGAAATCACAGTCTATTTGCTGAACAATGTTATATCTTTGATCATAGATTAGTACATTTTAGAAACTGTATAACTATTTAAGTGACAGAATTTACCAAATCATGTAAAGAAGTATGACTTATTTCCTTTCAAATAGATTCTAATCAGCATTCCTTTTGTAGCCATTATGAATTATTCAGCTTGCTTGTATAATACTAAAGGCCCAATGACCTAATTATAGCCAGTCCATTGTCTTGAGAGTATGCCAAGAGTAGTCTCTCTTTACTTCAAGCAACAGTGCACTGCATTCTGTGTGGCAGCGCCGGGGCACTGGATTCAGGCCACAGGCCTTGAGTTTGACACATGTGCCCTTGGGTCCCAAAACCACACTGGATTTCAAATAACATTTCCACAGCCATGGGCTGGAGTCTTTTTGGGAGAGAGAGAAAAAATCCCCTCAAATAAACATTAAGGAGACTTCTTAGTAGTATTTATATTGTAATTTGTCACTTTTTTCCCTCCAATTATTTTATACCTTTTTTCTATTTCAATATCCTCTTGTAATCTAGTCCCTTGACACTGCTGACTCCTACAGTTGGTCTTAGGCAAAGCACTGGTCTCGGGCATAGGACAAAATGCAGGTTGTGAGGAAGCTAGTCATCTCAAGCAAAGAAGAGGTTACCTATTCGGGCTGATCATGATCAAAAAAGTAATTTATCCAAAGATTTTTGGACTGAATGCTGCCTTCAGGTATGGCATGGAAAGAGGACATTTGCATTATTTTCACCATAGTAAAAACTGCATTCATGATCTGGAGAGGGCAGTCTTTACAGACGGATAAAAGGGCAGGGGCTTAAGTGCCCTTTGATGTCTATTGTGTGCACATGTCTGCTCATGGGCATCAAACCTTGCAAGGAATTTTGATGGCAGTGAATGGAACCGGCTGGATCAGCTTATGAACAAACACTATTTCTGAACGATTGCAACCTTTGTCATATACAGTAATTGGTACAGTAAAACAAGACATCAACGGTTGTTTTCTAATCACTTACTTTTCGATGTGAACAGTACATTATTTTATTGTGGCATCTAAACAGCGGCAGGTATCGTTTCTGGCTTGGAGGTTTCGTGAGATTTGTTTGCCAGACAGGAAATGGTGGACAGTCTTGTGATACTTGGCACATTCAGAAACGCTCTTTAGATACCTCTATAAAATGATAGTGTACACATTGAAAAGCAATGCAGCAGAAAACTATGTGTAATATGTATTTCTTTTCATCTTCCTGAGCTGTGTATTTTATAAAGGTCTCTATCGTTCAAGGACGGCCCTTGTAATTTAATTTGTCAGAACTCTTTAATCCCTAATTCTCATCAGGTTGTTCTTAAGAAGAGAGTGCATGAATACATTACCCGTTTCTATTTAGATTTCTTTTATTATATAATAATTACAATTTGCATGAATCATGAAACATGCATATCATTCTCAAATGTTTTCAAGGCAAAATGACTACTGTACCATTAAATCATTCATCACAATGTATGCCTTCTCCAGGGATGATTACTGAAATTACACTTCCTCTACATTGTTGATAAACCAAAAAGACAACTTTATTCAACCATAAACGTTTCTATAGCATTGCTAGTAAGACACCTGAGGGTGACTTGCGACCTCAGGGTGACATGTGACCTCGCCCAATTCTTGGCCATCTGGCCAACCACAGCGTTTCTCTGACGATTCTAGTTGTTGTCATTCTGGGGGGGTTTGTTCATGTTTTTGTGAGGGTATCAACCCTAGGAGACACCGGGAGAACATGCAAACTCCACACAGAAAGGCCCTATCGCCAACCCCACCTAGGGTGTGGGCGCTGATGACGCGGAGGGAGGAACACGCTGCCCATATATGTCCTTAATAATAATATGTATTCATATACATACAATAAATGCTATGCCCATACATGGAGATGGGCATTAAAAAAACGTACATTAATTAATAATGCCAAGCAGGGCCTTGGTGAGTTAGGGCCTTGGTTTGATGCCTGTGGATCTCCATATATGAGCCATATATGGTACCATAACATTCTCATTTTCGACCTGGAATTTATGACATCAGAAATCTCCATGTATGGACATAAAAAGTATTTTTCTTTTTCTGGGAATGACCATATATGGACTTTTATACCCTGAAAATCTTGTAGCTTGTCTATTATGTTATTAATATTGGTTGCAGGATCGCAACCAACAACATCTAGTGATGTCACGTGATGTCAGTGAGTCATAGTGATGTGGTACAGAATGACTCATATATGGGCATAAAAAGTATGTCATGTGACATCACTTCATGTACAGACAGTCAGACAGACAGCCATTGACTCCGGCCTAACAATGGCTACTGTCTATGACGGTAGTCCCATATGACATGATGGACTGGACTATCTCCATATATAGTGTTCTCCACATCTCCATGTTTAGGCCAAACAGGTTCGCTCCATTTCTCCATGTATAGGTCCAAATGCCCAACGTTGAGCTTGACAACGAAACGTTCTTAAAGTGATCCCTGACTAATACGACAAATATGTCTTAATACATTATAATTGTCCTCTATAACTACAATGTAAAATTAAAAACACCTTAAATATTTAATTTCTTCTAGAAATAGCTAATCTTTCACTCAGTAGGGGAAATGCCTGTCGCAAGTTGATGATGTCATAAATGTCATGTGTCATTTTTATGGCATGCATGTGCAAAAAAACAAAACACAAAAACATTTGAAATATTGATTTGATGCTCATATTAACCATAGGAAGTATTAAGTTTGTTTTTATTTTCACATGCATGCCATAAATTCCATAGGGATAGATCACACTTGACATTTATGACATCATCAACTTGCGACGGGCATTTCCCCTATTGAGTGAAAGATTAGCTATTTCTAGAATAAATAAAACTAGAGAAATTGCAATTTGGGAAATTGCGAGTGTGGTTGCCTAAAAAGTTACCTTACTCTTACATCACGTTAAAGTTACTCACTATATATGGTGTTTCCCATTCAAAGTCAATGGGAAAGGTCAGATACCTAAAAGTTACCTTACTATATATGGTGTTTCCCATTCAAAGTCAATGGGAAAAGTCAGATACCTAAAAGTTACTCACTATATATGGAGTTTCCCATTCAAGTCAATGAGACTAAGAGTTGTAAAAACTGCAAAATTCCCCAGAGTAATAATGTGGTTGCCCTGGCAACCACACTAATAATTGAGGTGTTTTTAATTTTACATTGTAGTTATAGAGGACAATTATAATTGCGACCGTAGGTCGCACTTACTACAGAAAGCTCCACCAGGTGTCCGTCTGTCCGTCCGTCCGTCACACACGTTTTGCCCTGCTCATATCTCGGCAACCGTTGCCCCGATCCATGCCAGCTTTTGCACACACACTCCTTGCCTGCCAAACTACAACCTCCAAGGACCCCCGGAGCTCCAGGGACCCCCAAGTCCCTGGGGGACCCCCTGGTGTAAAAAAAGTTCCCTCCGTGACTCACGTCACACGTCACACTTTTGCCCTGCTCATATCTCCGCAACCGTTGCCCCGATCCATGCCCCCTTTTGCACACACACTCCTTACCTGCCAAACTACAACCTCCAAGGACCCCCAGAGCTCCAGGGACCCCCAGCTCCCTCGGGGACCCCCAAGTGTAAAAAATGAGCACATGTGCAAAAATTACCAAATGACCACCCCAACGGGGCTGCTCACGGGGAATTCCCGGGGACCACCCACTCCTGGTGCTCCAGAACGGATGCAAAAGTGGTGGCGCCCCCAGTGGAGGACCCCCTGCCACTGCAGCTCACATAAAATGCCGTAACTCGGGCTAGGAGCGTCCGGGAGAGCCGGGGCCGGTACCTATTCGTCCGCCAAGGCAACGCGGACACCCCACCCCTCATTTCTCACATGGCCCTCTTCTAGCGCCACCTACAGGCCGATTTTTAAAACACATTTTTGGCCACTGCTCCTAGTTTTTGCCCTAAAATCACGAAAATCACTACACAGTATGTCTACACTCATGTCATCAACATGGATCAGGAAGTTTTTGGAAAAACACATTTTTGCCCTATTTGTGGAGATAAGTGACCTACGGTCGCTTATCTCCCGATTAGGGAGTCTTACTGGTGTATTAAGGCATATTTGTCGTATTAGTCAGGGATCACTTTAACACAGCCGCCCCCATATTTACTTTCGAAAATATGTTAAATTCTAAGAACGTTTCGAGTACCGGTTTGATACAAGAGCGAATAAGCGCTACACTTCTGGAATCCTGTGCGTCGACTTAAAGTCGGATCCAGGCCTAATAACTTTATCTGGCCGCCCCGTTGCCACCTCCTTGTTACATTTTCTTTTCTCCAGGTGGATGGACATTCTTTCATAGGTGAAGGTGATCTAAGTCCAGCCGCCCTGTATCAGATCGGAGGAGGATACCGCACATTGTACCTCATCCACCCTTTCTTCTCTCTCCTTTTGGTATCTTTATCCTCCTCCTCCTTTTTTTATTTTTTATTCTTCTCTTTTTTTGTCTTTTATTCTTCTCTTTTTTTGTCTTTCTTAGTCTTGTGTATCCTTCTCTTTTTTTTGTCTTTCTTAGTCTTGTGTAGCCGCCCCGTACAGGAAGTGATGTCACGACTCACTGACATCACACTGACATCACTTCCTGTACAGCCGGACGGACGGCCGGACGGACGGACAGAAGGTCAGACAAGCGACAAGGTTTTTCAGGGTAAATGCGACCTTCGGTCGCAATAATCAACTGATTCTCTGACCTGCACAGCTGAAGCAGATTAGAGAGGATGTGTTGAGGAGTGAAGGAAAAGCAAGGCTTCTAGGAGTCATGTCAAGACTGAGACTTAAGCCTCTTTTCTTGTATTAAAAGTTCAAGGTTACAAACAAACCAGATTAATGGTTTCCAGTTTTGGCTCCATGACCCTGCTGGGAGGTGTCCAAAGATTTCAAGGGGCATTCTCAGTGAATCTGAGAAAACCAGTCTAGATGCTTTAATGTACAGTTATCTCTATCTCAAACATGCTGATAATAGCAGATCTACAAGCTCACACAGGGGCGGCAGTGGCCAGTAGAGCAGCCGGATTGGAACCGTGAGGTTACCAGTTCTATCCCGGGCTCCCCAAAGTTAGTGTTGAAGTATCCTTTTGCTGCAAGACTCTGAACCCCTAATTGCTCCCGATGTGCAGGTTTCCTCCACCTTCGGTGTATGAATGTGTGAATAGGTGAATGTAACATACAATCATATGTAAAGCACTATGGTTTAAAAAGCGCTATATACTTTTACCATTTACAACACCTGATGTGTTGTGAGCTTGTAAATCTGCTATTTTCAAAATAGAGATTTGCTGTGAAGGGGAAAAAAGTAGGGGGCCAAGTAGACCCATTGGGGACATCTGGCATTGAAGTATACAGGGTTTAGTGTAGAACCATTAATATAAATGGTTCTTTACATTTTTCTGTATAAAGCAGTAATATTGTTCGAATATTGCTTTTAATCTGAGAATGATTGGAAAACACATGCCATGGGTAACAGAAGAAGGCCTATTGAAATACAAAAAATAAGCTTGGTAAAGAGACATATACAAAACAGAAATTCTATCACTTTACCCGTGCAGGTGTTAAATGTTCCAGTCGTTCTTCTTATCTTAGATGTTACTGTCTTTGTTTGGCACTCACTCATGGCCTTCAAAAGGTCTGCTTCTACTGGAAATAAAGCAACTCCTTCAAATACGTTGTACAGAAACACTTTCTCTGCCAATATGTACTCTACACGCAATATTAACAGTGCTGCGATATTAACAGTGCTTGGATTGAATACATTTTACAGTTACACCATTGTGCTTTATACACTACTGTAAATCCTAACTAAATAGTTGAATGTTGTTTTTCTCTATGTGGCATGTTAAGATAAAGACTAAGTATCTCATAAGTCAGTTGTTTGAAATGTATAGTAGCACCGGAGGTTTAGCGACTCACTCCATGGAGGTGAGGGTTAGAGTCGGGTGTCGAAAAGATGACATGTAGTAACAGCGATACGCTCCCGTGTATTCACTCTAGAACTCTGGTTATGGATGAGTTAGAGCAGGGTTGGGCAACTTTGATAATGAAGAGGGCCACTATATTCTCTCACTCCAAAGGGTTCACTCCAGAGGGCCACAATGCATGTCCAAAATAGCAAAAATAGCTTATCTACAAGCTCAAAACGCATCGCAGTGCGACACATTTTGAGTTTGAAGATATGCTATTTTTTATTATTTTTGAATTGGAATACTGAATTATTTTTAGCAATTTTTTAAATTGGAATCCTGTAAAGTAAAATTGTTAATTTCAAATGCATTCGCAGGTTCTTATGTTAACTTTATGAACTTAATTACAAATACTTTGGACATAAAAAAGATTAGTACTAGTCAATCAGCTACTAATATAGACTTACTGTAAGTAATTAAAGCGGGTTTTCATGTTTTGAATTGTAGCAGCTGAAATCAATACTACTTCAGTGTTCCGATATTAACCTGCTGGCCGTATTAAGTGAAGGTAGGGGCTGCATTTGGCCCCCGGGCCGCCAGTTGCCCATGTATGAGTTAGAGTGATGCATTTGTGTTACTTTAGTTTGAAATCTATTTGAAATCGTTCATCATTTTTGCTGTCTCTTTGAGTTATTTCAGTACTATCTACCTGGATTTAAAAAACAAAGTGTACATGTGTTGTGTGTTATCTGAATTCCTGAGACAAATCAAATCAGTAGCTCTGTAGAGTTGACCACATGGTTTCAAACATTCCTTCTTTGTAGCTACAGTATAAGCTCAGACTTGCAGAGGCTATTTACCCCTCTTCTCCCTTCATTATAGGAATTGAAAATGTAACCCTACCAAATTGAGGTTGGTGATTTGAAGTCAATATTAAGGCAATAGACAGTGTGGCTCTACTGTCTCCAGTCCCTTACCTAACACTTCGTGAGGCTGTTATAGGCATAGAGTTACATTTATGTTCTCCTCCTCTAAAGGAGAGGTCTATGTATTGATTGATTGATTGGATATTACACCAAAACCAGGCTATACTGTACAAACAACCATGCATCTAACAATCACTAAACAGGATGAAGTAAATAGGCATTGAATTGTTTGTTTTAATGTTCTAATAAAGTATTGTTATGTCTGAGCAACAGCAGTCAAGCAATGAGCTCGGTATTGCAATTTTAGGCTTGTGACGCCGCCATACAGAGCATAAACTAAGCAGAAAGTAAGTACTTTTGAGGTACTTTTACTTTACTTTATGTACATTATTCAATACTTTATACTTATACTCCACTACATCTCGGAGGCAGGTATTGCACTTTTTGCCCCACAATAATTATCTTTCTACTTTTAGATTATTACTACAAATGAATGCAGGACGTTTACTTATAACAGAGTATTACGTTGTGTATTGCTACTTTTACTTAAAGAATCACTTCACCCATTTTCAACCTATCTTCGTTTAATTGGTCCTCACTAATGCTCATTATAATATGGTACCATTTTTGTCTATTTGGTCTTTGTCTCAGAGGAAGGTTGTGGACCGTTCAGAAACCCATCTACCAGTGACATCATACTGTAGGCAGGCAGGTTGGGTCAAACAAGATGTTGGCTTATTTTTTTAGCGGTGGTCACACCGTCTCCATAGCGTGGCCGTGTGTGTATCCGTCCGAGCGTGTCTGTATGTAGTGTGCGATACCGTTGAGTGACCAGAGAGGTGCTGTTGAGCAGCCTTGAAATGTACATGCATGCATTTCACGCACACGCACACACACACACACACACGCACACGCACACACGGACACCACCGCTCGGTTCACACTGGTGTGATTTTTTATGAATGCAAGAACAATGGCTTCTATTATAGCATGCTAACATTCCATCGACAATAGTAATTAAGCAATATATTACACGAGAGGGTGTGCATTATCACGGTTATTTGGCCCGACAGTCTTGCTGCAGGAACGAGCCGCAGGCGAGTTCCGTAGGCAGGACTATTGCCCTTAAAAAAAACACGTCAACTTCATTTCATTGTAATTAAGGGGAGGCTCTCTCCATTCCGACATGTCGCCACTCCGAAATGGACTTCTTATTGTCGGAGTGGCGACACTCCCCATGGGCCTAAGGTTTAGGGTAGGGGTAGAGATAGGGTTAGTGTCGGAATGGAGACATGTCGGAAAGGAGACATGTCGGAGTGGAGAGATGCACCCGTAATTAAGATATACGATAGGAATTTGTAATTTTGTAATGCCTCATTTAGCTACTATGTCCCTGAACTTCACATGAAAACCGCTAGCCTAGCCGCCTAGCATAGTGTGGGGAGAGAGGCGCGCTTGCTCTCTTTCGTGACAAACGCAGCTGATTTCTTTATTTTATGAGACCGTGCAGTAGTGCTCATTACCTGCACGGTTGGAGAGCCTGTTTTCCATTGAGAGCCCGACTACCTGTTCTATAATATTAAAGAAATCTACTTTTTCCACCACTGCATGGCACTGCATGTGAGCACCTGTATAGCAGTCAAAACACCCACAGAAAATGTCCACAATTTTCTTTTCTCTCTCTTATCTACTCTCTTATGACTGTCTTCAGACTGTACTGTCTTTCGTACAAGTATTTAACTGTACTGTAGCTAGACTAGCTACACTTCCCACTGTTTTTGCTTAGTCTTTCCTAAACAGACGTCCTTCTAAAATAAAAACTAAAACTGAAAACACTCCTTTTGCCCTTTTTTATGGGATTGTGACATGTATGAGACGCCCCTGTGACTGCAGCAGCGTCATAGACATACAGCCTGTCTAAAATCAACAACAGCTGTAGTCACACGTCTCATTATCTTTTAGTAGAAGCTGGGCGTCTATTGAGTAAGACGACCATTTATTCTAGCCTTGGGATTTCATCCTCTGCCACTGTCTCTGGAGACTTACACTTATGAGACGAGCCGAAACCGGGCGCTGATTACAAATGGCACAAAGCACGTTGTGGGGTTTATTGCGCTGTGCGACATGTCGATCATTCATGTGTTCAGGTATCTGCATGGCACCCATCCATTGGCCAGGTTATTGCATGATTGAAATACAGACTATCCCTTTCTCTCCCTCCACCCCCATCAATGAAATGCCATCCCTTACTGCGGAACAATGGTGGGGAAAATGCATTTATTTTTTATATTTCTTTCGCGTTCCAATCTAATAATCCTCAAAGATTTTGTATTGACAGTGACAGGCTCTCTCAAAATGTCCCACTAACAGGGAACATCAGTCTAAGTTCTCATACATTTTATTTGGCAGAAGAATGCTCACTTTGCCTCCCTTTGCAAATATAAAGTTTACTCAAGAATTATAAGCACAGTTCTCTGGAGAATAGCAGAGTGCATTGTACTTAGTAATCTAGACATATGATCTTCATATTAATTTAAGTTTATTCATATAATTGGTCCACACTAATGCTCATTATAAGATGGTACCATTTCTGTCTACTTGGTCCGCGTCTCAGATGATGGTTTAATGTGGACAGTTAGAAACCTGCCTACCAGTGACATCAGCGGTAGGCAGGTTTGGTAATAGTCTCCACCAGCCGAAGGCAGGGGGAGAGTATGTTTTCGCCCCTGTCCGTCCGTGCGTCTGTCCTCCGAGTTTGTTACCAGCTAATCTCCGGCGCCATTGGCCCGGTCACTGCCAAAATGAGCACACACACTCCCTGGATGCCAATTCAGAACCTCTGCCTCACATTTTTCAAATGGCCCTGTTCTAGCGCCACCATGAGGCCGATGTTTGCAAAACACTTCTCTGTACACTACTCCTACAGATTTTGTCCAAAAAACACGCAAATCGGTAGACAGTATCTCTACAGTCATGTGATTGACACGGATCTGTCTGATTGTCCATATTCCATCCTGATTGGCTGATATTGGCTTTCAAAGTTTGTAAGATTGGTCCATTTTGGACAAAATGCCTCAAATCACAAACGCAGAGTGCAATTAACATGAAATCGCGCACACACGTTCCCACTAGGCCGAGGAAGAAATGCCACTTCAAATTTTTGAAATCAGCCTCATGGTGGCGCTATAACAGGCCGATTCGTGGTTTTACCTATAACTCCACAGATCAGTGTGTGGTGCGTGCGTGCGTGCGTGCGTGCGTGCGTGCGTGCGTGACACAATGCTGGCACGGTGAGACGCCGGTGGTATACATTGCTGCACTGGATGGCATACATTTTTGCTCTGTCTGCATCAGACACTTTGTCAACAATACGGTCATGGCGAGTACTTAAGTTTTCATGCACTACATCCATTTGTGATGGATTCTAGAAGTTGTTCAGAATCATGATGGTTTTAAACAGGGTGGACTATGGATGTCAGGATACCAGATTGACAGATTGTACATGGTTGGTAATACTTGCAGTCTTGCATTTTTGTACATGGAATGTGAAACGGAATGATCAGCGGAATCAACACAGGCCAACTTTCCATGCAGTCGGAGCCAATGTTGTTTGGCCTCAGTCTGTTTCTTATTAAGCAGAATCCTTCTAGCTGTGTCTTCCTGCAGTCTAATGTCCCCTCCCTGGTGGTCCCTCCACTGCAACACACACACTTGGGTCTGTAATTAACCCATCAGAGGTGGGCACTTCTTTGTGTGTTTTTGCCCATTTTAACTGGTCTCCAGTCTTTCCTCCTGAAACCATAGGAAGTTATTCTGACCTGCAACAGCCAGAGGGACCTTTCTCCTGCTTAAGTCCAGTAGGAGTGATGCCCTGGCCATTTCTCTGACAGTGCCATCATCATTATTAAGCATGTGAAGTCGGTGGGGAGGGGGATGATTGTCCCATCACATCCCTGCAGTGTGAGATCTTAAACAGAAATCTAAAGTTACCACCTCTAGATTTATGTCATTCATGTGCAAAGTTTACTTCTATTTAATCATGTTACGTCTGTACAAAAATGTCTTAAATGTAGATTTTTCAGTTTGTTTAGAGGTTTAACTCACTACGTTTTTCTCCTTTGTGTTTATGCAAATTTAACAGTTGGATGTGAATATCATTTAGAGGCTTTGGATTGTTTGCCATGTGGCTAATCCTTCCTCACAGCCACTTAATCTAAACTGTCAATCATGGAAAGTTCAAGCTTTTAGTGAGAGTCCCCACCTAAAATGGCACCCATTATTGCTCTTCACAGTCATGCAATTCAATTCTTGATATGTCAGCAGCAGAGCTGGTGAATCATTCAAATTATGTCTGCAAATTGAATATATTTATTATTTATGCGTGCGTATTCACTAAAGTGCTTATACTGCAAGTCACATGTTCTCAGCAGCAGGGGTCATCGCTATGCTAGCTTGTGGTGGACAAGCCAGCAAAAATTAAATTTTTGCCACGGACATTGGAAGACAATAATGTTACCAGAAACACATAAAGAGATAACCCTGAATGACCATAACAGGTCTGTAACTCTGAGAGTGTACAAATGAAACCAAATGGACGTTTATGGGTTCATTTGGTTCCATTTGTACACATCTCAGAGTTATGGTGGTCCTTGTAAATAAAACATTTGAGAACCACTAGGTCTAGGATAGAGGACTCATAATTTGCCATAATCAGTGTCATAGATATTCTGATGAAAACCTGGAGACTTGACATTCAGTAATTAGGTCTTATGATCAAAATGAGAACATTATAATGTTAAATTTGCCACGGACACATTTGTCCGTGTACGGTCATATTGATGAACCCTGGTTATCAGTGGTGGACAAAGTACTCATCTGCATACTTGAGTCACAGTATAGATACTAAACTACTCAACTAAACTCATTACAACTACAAGTGAATGTTGCTCTGTCAAAATGTGTACTTGAGTTAAAAGTATTCAAAGGTACAATGCTTTAAAAACACAGTATTAAAAATTACAAACTATCAGCTTACAAGCTTGCAGTGCGACACGCTGTGGGCTTGTAGATCTGCTATTTTCATTTACTGTGAGTGGTTCATTCTTTATTTCCTAGAAATGTAGTGGAGTCAAGATCACAATATCAGTCTTTTAAATGAGTGGAAGTGGAAGTCATAATGAAATATAGATGCAAAAGGAATTTACAGTATTCAAGTAAGTAGTACTTGTAGTACTGTAGTACTTTGCTCCACTATTTTCTGCAGAGAGGAAAGGTATTTGGGGTGCAACACACAGAAAGTCAAGCCCAAAATATTGCAATTGCTATTTTGTTAATCTCTCCTTACCAAAAGGTTCTGTCATGTGATGCCATTTATATTCTTCAGAAATACCTTATTAAAAAATAGCAACCACTTCAAGCAAATTATTTTACGCAATAATAACTGAACATTATGAGTAATGTGTTCAGTTGATCAGAAGTAATTATGTGAGATCAGAGAAGAGCCGGTTTTGAATCACTTTTATATCTTCATAGTAGCAGGCCGGGTACAAGTAATCCTCCTTTAACCATGATTATAGCTCAATTAACCATCTTTAGAGAGGGTGCCTGGCTCCCCAGAGCTGAAGTCAGAGTGACATAGAGAGAGCAGCATCTACAATGAGCTGGATCATACCATACCTACCAGGATCAGGGAGGGCGGGGTTGGGCTTATTATTAAAATAAACTATGATTTGACACATCCTGACACAGGCTTTGCTTCCTACATACTGTAGGAACATTTGCTTTCAATATTTTGCATAGGCTATATCTAGCCAAGTTGTTGCCCTTTGTCCAGGAGATCATGCTTAAAGGTCCAATCTGCAATTCAAAAACAATGCCATTCTTCTGCCCCAGTGTTGCATCTTTCATTTTTGAACGGTGCAAACCTCTATGTTTCACTTTGTTTTAACACAAACATTAGCACGGACCAATCAAAAGCTGTTCTGACCATGATGTCACGTGTTAGCCAAACAGAACAGACCAATCGAACGCTGTTTGGTCCATAATGTGGATCAGATATAGAGGTCAGCTCCATATATAGAGATCTAAGTGATGATCCAGTCGTCCCCATTTATGGATATCCAGGGTTTGATGAGGTCAGCAGTCTTGATTTGCAAATGAATTCTGTCTTGGTCATATGGAGTGTCCATATATGGGCATTAATATGGGCTTAATATTGATGACATCAGGGATCTCTGGATGATTGCCAGAATAGGCTGTCTTGGTCATTGAGTCAACAATGTGATGTCACAACAGGTCTGCTAGACATTGAGGCGTTACCCCCGACCCACTGACTGACAGGATCTGCCGGGTTTCATAGTAAACTGCGACCTACGGTTACAATAACTCTGAAGGCAAAGGGTATTCAAGGGTGCTGAATTCAAAAATTCAAATTTGCCATACATCACACTTATAGCGCCTTTCTTGGTACCACAGGTCGCTTTACGAAATAAATAACTTTATTGGGAGGAAAACTGTTAAAAGGCTAAAAATTGATTTAAGAGAAAAACACGTTAGGTGAAGACCGAAAGCATACACAAAGCTCTGTTGTCAGCCTTCCTGCGGTTGCATGCCTTGATGCATTCCATGCAAAGTTTCCTGTAGCTACAGCTTTAGCTTAGGCTCCCTTTCATACAACTGTGGATCTCCTGCAAGCTTTCAAGATAGGCGGCAGAGAGAGTAGCCGTGGCACTACTGATACTTTACAATAGCTCAACTAGATACTGTATACCAGTGGTTCTCAACCTGTGGGCCAGCCAAGGGATATTCTTTTGGAGTGATGGTTAAGCTATTGGACTTTCACGCGGGAGGCCCGGGTTCAAAGCCTGGGTGGGGAGGTTCGGATCACCTCCGTTACAATGGTGCCGTGACCCGGATCTGGCTTCCCCGTAGGAGGAGGTCTAAAGGGGGTTGAGTGTGGCGGAGAGGGTCGCAGCCCCAGACTTGAAGCCTCAAAAGTCTAATATCTCCCTTGTGTCATTCCATATTAGGGATATCCCTTTGGAGTGATGGTTAAGATATTGGACTTTCAATATCGGAGGCCCGGGTTCAAAGCCCGTGTGGGGAGGTTCGGATCACCTTTGTTACACATGCATGCATATGATTAGCCTCAAAATGGACATCAACGTCATACTGGATTGGTTTAATCCAAATGCTGGCCTTTTCCAGTGTCACAAATGGTGAAAGACGACACTGATATTAATAGGCTCCTTCCTTCAACATGTTTGGTTTGGGATGTTGTCACATAGCTAAGCAAATGGGATAGACATAACATTCAGTGATGATGGAGCAACAGACTGTCAGACACACTCAGCGACAGACAGACAGACAGCTTGAACTTTACAGAATAGATCTGTCTGATTTTTATTTGATGATTTTAATTGTAGAATGCAGAGAGAGGAGAGATATGGCACGCAAAACATACCCAGTGGGGAATCGCACCCGGACTTGCTATTACAATTGAGTTTGAGCCACCAGCAACAAAGTATGTTTTAGCATAGTCAGGCCTCTTCCAGTAACAGCTTCCAGAGTACACAGCTGGTAAAGGGAAGCAGTGGTACAGCAATGTTTCAGTCGAGCTGTAGCACTCTTGGGAGCAGCAATGAATTTTTCACTTGGGGCTATAAAGCTTTGCCAGTAGTTAATTTCCCTCAGATGATCTACAGAGGGAGAGCTAATATTTTTTTTAAAGTGAAATATCAATTGAATAGTTGCAATTTATTTTAGGAAGCATGTATCTTGATTGAAGAACATACTTGCCATGCCATAGACAAACTATTTTATTTTTTCTAGATTTGTGCACATTAACTAATCTATCAAAGCGTGTATGTTGTGCCCATGACCTAGAGACCATTTTACAAGACAAGTTTAATCCACCTTTTGACCATACATACTGTTCTGTTCCTTGGAACAAACATTATTTAGATAACATGTTGTTTAGAGAAGATGCTATAGGTTTGATATTTGCTTTGTATCCTAGTTACATTGAAGCTCTCTTTGTACTCTATGTCAGTGGTTCTCAACCTGTGGGTCGGGACCCCCAGGGGGGTCCTCAAATTATTATTAACATTTTGCTGTTTGGGAGGGGCTTACAGTACATGTACAGTATGTAGCAACATATTTGTTTTGTAGGCTAATTTCTGATTTAGCCCTATTCTATAGGTTAGGCCTAAATGGGTTAATGTGCAACATTGTTTTCTCACTAAACAAACCAAAATAAAGGTTAAGTGTATAGAGGGTATCTACACATTTCTAAAGTGACAATTTAAGGACGTTTTAATACCTCTAAAGTACAAATTAAACATTGGCCAAATTGTCAAATGTTAGAGGCAGAAATTGTGAAAATGTCTACGCGCGTGCTGCGAGGCGTTGTGAGCATGTAGATCTGCTATTTTCACAATAGAACCATGTTATACAAAATGTATTGCCTCAACGCTTAGTGCTCGTCAGTGTGGGGGGTCCCCAGTTAAAATATGATTATTTTTGGGGGGAGAACCCAGTTAAAATATGATTATTTTGGGGGTCGCGGCCTGAAAAGGTTGAGAACCACTGGTTTAGACAGATGCTATAGGTTTGATATTGTATCCTAGTTACATTGAAGCTCTCTTTTTACTCTGTGACCATCTATCCCGTTGTGGAAAATTAGGGTTCATGCCATTTACTCTGGTCTTGTACTCTACGCTGCTGGATGAGAGTGTCTGCTAAATGCCTAAATTGCAAATTGTGATGCCTAACATATCCCAAACCGTCAGGAAAGTGCAGATGAGGCAAGATGCTGCCAGGTAAATTCATCATGCAGAGTTAGATCACAAGATTGCATGTTAATATAAGCAACACCTCTACTAACACATGTGCAACAACAAATGTGTATGTTTTATATGGTTTTCCCATAACCATCTGTCATGCTTGATGGCAAAATCTTGTGTTGTTTCTTGTATGTGAAAGTTGTGTTCCTGTAATTTTGCATTTTGCAACAACCAATTATGAGTATATTATAATCTATAACGATCATAATAATCTGTCCATCTGACAAAAACACAAATCTTATTCTGAGAGTAGTGCTTCATTTTAAACAGATCTTTCCTATTACATGTTATTTTCATACCAATAAAACATAATTATTGAGAATGATTTCAAAATGATAGCTGATACCCCACTGCTTATGAAATGTCTTTTTAAAACAAGGGAATATCCTCTATTTAATGTTACAGGAAAATAAATCTTACACAAAGAGTAGCCTACGCCATGACTCTATGCCTATGTCTAATATGTGAAGGACATTCCAAGTCCAAAGATGTTACTGTTATTACTGAACTGATCTATTTCATAAAATAGTGCTAGTAACTGATGTCATAAATAATGCTGTTGGATACAGAATTATTGTCTTCTTTGTGTCTGAAATATATTCCTATCTAAAGATTCTAAAAACTCTCTAGGCTCTAACATTTAACTCCATTGAGCCTGGATGAAGGAATATTTTTGGAAGTCTGTCTTGTCAAAAGCTGTTAAGTATGATGATGCTTTTTCCACAGTGAAAGTTGTGTGGTACTACGCTGTAAAATCCTTACTCTAAGAGAGTAAAGTAAGATCTGTGATGCCACAAAATATAAGCCTTAAACAAGTGTCATTTCTCCCGGGAGTGGTTCCAACAAAAATACGTCTTGGTGTCTCCACAACTCTGAAGATGGCTCCCCATTTTTGTATGCATGTATATTATATCATTATAGGGAAAATAATACAGGCCTGTTGATGTGGAACATTGCAAACATACGTGATGATAACACAAGAGCAACACATGAGATCTCTACATCATACTGTACCATATTTGCGCTAGAGATCCCTGACTGTCCAAGCATCCACTATGGCCCCCTAGGCCAAGGGTTTTCAAGCTTGTTTTGACTCGGGCACCCCTGTAAATAACCTTTTCATCCACGGCAACCCTGAATTACACTGTCAATAATCTTACATCATATTGGAGAAATATCAATTTCCATCAGAATTGACTGAAAATGACTTTATACTTGACGTTTAACCTCTTGAACCCCAGCATCCTTATTCTGGGGGGAAGGTTCACCAAAAAGAGCTGTAGATCTGCTATTTTTGGTGAAGAGAGTTGGCCGTAGTTGAGAAAACCTCATCAAGTACAGTGCCAATCAGGTGTGTATAACTAAGGGTCTAAGTGAAGTGATATTGATGAATTCCAAATATTATCAAGTATTCTGCGGCACCCTTGGACTGGCATAACAACACCCTAGGGTGCCACGGCACCCACTTTGGGAAACCCTGCCATGGGATGAGTGAGGGAGTGAGTGAGTGAGTGGGTGGAGACCTCTATGAATGCATTAGACATAGAGGCTTGATTTGAATTATTACTACCATTAACAACACAGGACGTAACTACACCGGCGTAGAAATGGATTCCGAAACACATTAAAGTACACAAGGAATACTATTTATGAACAGAATAATTATCAGAGATAAACCAAATAAAATGCCTAGATCCATAAAACACTGAATCAAACGAAAACTATACTATAAGTTATGTCAGTGACGGCAAAACAGTAGAAAAAGGGGAAACAAATTGCAGAGAATCCCTACAAATCCTACTTAAAGTTACCAAGACGACTATACTGTAGTTCAAACAAGGTCCTTATACAGTATCATCCATCTAAATATTGTGTTGTTTCTTGTATGTGAAAGTTGTGCTCCTGTAATTTTGCATTTTGCAACAACCAATTATGAGTATATTTATGAGTATACGACTATACTGTAGTTCAAACAAGGTCCTTATACACACAGTATCATCGATCTGTCTGCAAACACAAAGGATAAGCTAAACAGAACTGTATCAAGTGTCAGCATGGCCACACAAGATCAACAATAGCAGCACTAGTCCAATAAACAGCTCAGCGGTCAAATGGATTGGAGCACCGTTCCTAGGGTTTGATATACGGTACAGCTCCAAGGAGGATCAAATTAATTCCATGTGTGGGTGTTCCGTGCACCAAGGTGACTGGCAGACCTGAAACACGGCCTGAAAGACACAGCTCTCTCTTAAAAAGAGGCCATAAGGAAGTCAGTGGATGTAACAGTTGGTCTGCTTTTCACAGTCGTATAGCTTTATTCGTTTTTAAATCATGCCCGGCCTTTGTCTATTCTGTATACAGGCTTTGTATATCTGTCTGTTTTTCAGTAAGTCCCTTAGTTACACCAAAATTGTTATTGCAGAGCATTTTTGTAGCTATTTGTGAATGAAGCAATTACAAAGACGGTCTAGCAAGTGAGGTGGGCTGTCACCAGTTAGTACTTACTTTATTGACACAAATATATAAAACATTGGGTCCAAGCAATAATCGAAAACCCATGAATAAAAACGTATATAGGCCTACAATACACAACACAAAATCCCTTTACTCATACAACAGGAGCTTTCTGTTGCTCCTAAAGTGACAGACAGGCATGTAGCATTCGCAAAGTTCCTCTGTTAGTGCCCACAAAGTGAGCTTGGTAAACTCAAGTCCATATTTCGGCTCTTGTGTCTTGTGTGAGGGGAGGGGACACTCAGGCACACCAGTATGTGCTGTTCATTTTGTATGCCAGTATTGACAAAAACACTGCTCAGGTGGTATGCGACTCCACCTCCCCATTTCCACACAGTCTATGAGAGGACAACCGAAACCGTGTAAAGGTTATCCTCAAATAGTCCTCAATGTAAGATACGGCTGGTGCTGGTATAGAGTGGATGAGCAGATCAATCTGGGTTGATGGCATGTCCTACCACTCAAGACAGAAGAGCCAGACTGTATAGCATGGCTTCACCGCTATACAGCACATTGTGAGTCAGGCTGTTATTACAATAGTATTTTATATACTGTAGTAAATAATACTTATAACCTGCCTGGCATGCCTTGATACACATGTGGTAGTCACATGTGGTACTGAAAGTTATTCCTTCAACAGACAAAAAACACATTACACACGTTACACATTTTTTTTTTTTTTTACAAATGTACAATTTACACATTATATACGTATATGCGTCAACTTGGAAGGTTTTATGATGAGTTTACACCAATTCACCAGCCAGCATGAGCCACAGAACATAGTAAAATGTATCATTTTCTGAACTTGTATAGATATTTTCTATTCTCCTAATCTTAAATGAACCATGATATCAAAATGAACATTACTCCCGGATTGAAGTTGGAAGTCTTCAGCTTCCTTTCTGGAGGACTGAACTGAAATTATAGCACAAAAATAACAGTGATGCTGTTGCCAGCACAGAGGTCTCCCTCTGTGGCAGAGTTACTGAATGCAGCAGCACAAGACTTTGAGTGTATAGTTGAATGTCATTTGCAAGAACGCTGTGTATATCAAAACATTTAGCTGCACTAATGCACCACACCAACTAATTCATCCTTGCAAAGTAAAGACATTCATTTATCAGAATGCATCTCTGCAAGAGTAAACAGTCTGTCACCTCCTTTTTTCAAAGGATTCACCAATTCAATGTCCTGAGAATCTCAAACTACAGTACTTCATATCCTGTGGATTCAAGTGCTTTAGCTAGCAGGCATTTTTTATCATGTTACTTTTATCTTTAGTTCTCTTTAGCCTTTTCCAACATAAAAAGCGATAGTTTTTAAATATACACCATATATTTAGTTTTATATGCTCATCCCCCTCACTTTTATCTTTTTGCCTGTAACGTGTATAAAAAAAGCCTTGATCATAGCATTGCAGTTCACACAACTGTTGCAAGGAAAATTACCTGGAGGTAAAGTATCTTCAGTAGAAATGTTGAGGTCTAAATGTGTAATTTTGTATTATCAAGCTCTCTTTCAGATTCTTGGCACTTTTATTAGGGCTGTCCATAGCCCACCAATGAATGAGATGCAGAAATTGTACCATCTTATAATGAACATTAATGGACCAATTACACGAAGATAGGCTGAAAATGGGTAAGAGGCTTAGAGCCTTTAAGATCATTTCCCAGAGGGATATTGAAGCGACAGAAAGGTTGAAAAGGCGCATTATTTGTTCTGCACATGACCTCAGGGGTGTCGAGGGGTGTCACCATAGGTTTTTTTCCCGCCCCATGTCAAGGTCATGCACAAAGCTGCACTGGGTGATACAGGAAACAGAGCTACACTATGGCAGTGAACGAGCAAGAAGTCATACTGTGGATCTAAAAGGGATGTATCTTCATGTGCCCATTAGTCCGAGCAGAGACAGTAGCTCAGATTGACATTGAGGGTGTGAATGGCAGTGCTCTCCTCCTCCGCTACCTACACCTCCTCAGTTGCGTTTGTAGCACTCTCACCACATAGTTGTGTTAACAGAACACTGTGTCCTACTCCTATAGTTGAGATTGTGTGTATGTTGGCTCATATTCTCTCCTTTTCCATTCTCCCATAAGCCATAGCAAATAACAAAACAAAACGGAAATCTTTTTTTTATTCACATTGCAGACATCTATAGTACCAAACGGTGCTTCTCTCGTCAATATACATTAGGGCCTGGCACGATTATTTCATAATTGCCTGATGGCAATAATTTGAGAAAATCACAATTATCTTTCATTTAATTGGTCCTCTCTCTCTGTGAGGACCAATTTATAAGATGGTGCTCTTTACAGGGGCGTCATAAGGGGGGGGGAAAGTGGGACTGAGTTACTAGGGCCCAAGGTGGTTGGGCCTTCATTATTTTATATTTTAGCATAGCAGATAGACAAGCTTGTAGATCTGCTATTTTTTGAAAAGTCGTGAAAATGTGTGCAAATCTTTGAATATATGTATTTTTTTAAGCAAACATTTGTAACTCAAATTTTGCTTCTGGGGGGTCCCTGGAACTAAATATTTTGAGATGGGGTATGTGGCCAAATACATATCGTTTTGTGGGTCCTTCACATGAAAAGGTTTGAGCACCACTGACATAGAGACATAGTTTTTTTCAAAAAACCTTTGGATTTGAAATATTCAAAGACCTTTTCAAAAATAGCAGATCTACAAGCTCACAGCGTGGGCCGCGCTGCATGTGAGCTTGTACAGTATATGTGCTATTTTTCAATAGTTAAAGTACCCAGAGCCCAGAATTGGTGCGACACTCCTACATGTCTGTGGTCATTTGTCTCAGAGGAGGGCTGTGGACAGTTCAGAATCCTGCCTATACCAGACAAGATTTCATACTTTTCATACTTTCATTTTTACATTATTTGTATTTATGCAAGAACAATGGCTTCTAGTATGCTAACTTTCCAGGAAGAGAAAGGCTGTATTTTTCCTAGCTCTGAATCCCCATTTGTGATATCATTGGTAGGCAGGTTTCTGAGCTGTTTTTGCATCAGTAGATTTGTTTTCATTTATCTGCATGAAAAAACATTTTTCAAACATTTTGTCTACACTGCAAATGTGATCCAATGTTCAGTTCCAAAAACATAATTAGATCATTACTCACAATTAATTGAATGACAACTAATCGTCAACTAAAATGTAATAATCGCACTTATATCTATGCATTTTAATAATGTTAACCATGTATTGTTTTTTTATTGTGCAAATAAATAAATCACAGTAATTTAATATTAGTCGTGCAATTGATCCAGTTGATATATGGACGTCAATACAGTTGTATAGCCTACTGAATCCATATTAATACATTCCCATCAAAAAATGTTCTTGTCACCCCCAAAACAAAAAAAGCCTTTCAATTATATAGTTCTCAAAATACACATAAGCGTTCACAATGTAAGAGTGTGTTTTTGTCTTTTGTGCCTTCATGTCCTTTTACAACTCTGGTTAAAGAAAATAATTGATTTTCAAGGGAAAGGTGCAAAGTAGGAATTAGTTATTTCCTGTGAACTGTCACAGTTGTATGAAATGTGCTGAGAATTTGGAGCAGCACACTCAACCTGTCACTCTAAGCTACTTAGCTGTCCCTGATGTCTACTGCACTTATATGTAACTGCTGCTCAGGCCTCTATCAATGGTCAGAAGAGGAGCCTATTGCTGTATTGTAGCACCATCATGTGGACTGGTTCAAAATACCTTTTATCACAGGGTCTGAAATAATTGCTTGTCAGATGCTTGTTGGTGGTGTCTTGATTTTAAACACAATGGAATCATTCTAGATTCAAACCTGATGGCACATAAGACCTTGTAGACCGGATTGTAGATTTGCTATTTCTGCTATTTTGAAAATTTATGAAAAATGTTTCAAAAGATGAATTTATGCAGATGAATGGAAAGGCTTCTGATGATTATGCAAACCGAAGCACACTTTTCCCACATACCTCATTGTTTTATTTACAAGTTTGTCACAAACAAGCTTCTCAATGTCTAGTCTAACAATGTGTCAAACCTGACACTGGACTGGAAGGCAAATATCATGTACAATTAATTAAGTCTTGAAACATTTAGCAGATGTTGCCTCATTTGTATAGTTTAATGGGCTTGCACCTCATCCACGGAGTCAGTTCGTAATGCAAGGATCGTAGTGGCAGCATTAACGGTCATCAATATGTCCAGACATGGACAAATGTGTCTGTGGCAAGACTTCGCTACATATTTTAGATTTTGTTTTTACACACCATTATAATGTTCCTATTTTGATCATGACCCAATTACTGAATGTCAGTCTTCAGGTTTTCTTCAGAATATGTATGACACTGATTTACTATGACACTATGTATGGCACATTAGGAGTCTACTTACTAGGACAGTGGTTCTACAGTATGTGAGTGTACAAATGGAACCAGATGGACCAGTTCCATTTGGTTCCATTAAGTATTACAGACATGTAATGGTAATTTAGGGCTAGCTCTTTATGTGTTTTGTCTATTGATTTTGTATTCCATCGGACAAATGGAATTCTTACAAAAATGCTCACCACAAGCCAGCATGACGATGACCCCTGGGCTTTAGACAACTACCAGGAGGGACCCTGGCCGTGTTGTACAACACAGATGCAGCAAGTTTGAGCAAAACGTCTTCTCATAGAGCCACCCACTGGCCTACTGGAATAGTCTTACAGTACTATTGAATTAAGAGAGAGTACTACTTTACCTAACTTTTACACATAAACACAGGAGATATAAGCAAACCAAATTCAATCATGTTTAATCATACCCCGTTCAAACACAGATTTTCATGCCCTCTTTGGTTTTATAGGCACTGTTAGTTTTTTGTTGTTGTGTTGTGTTGTATTGTATAGAATATTATTTTGACAATACTTGGACACCAATTTTAACAACCTTCTAGGGACTACAGAACAAAATGAGCCCCATTAGCTAACTCTGTTACATTTACATTGATTTGGAAACAGACATGTTGATTAATGTGTGGGCTATCTATTGTCCTTGGTGAATAAATACATAAATAAACGGGAGGGAGTGTCCTCAAATGATTGAATGTACTCTTGGCTATTAGTAAGTAACCTATACCACATGCAGCTGTGTCAGTCTGCTAGAAGAAGACAATAAAACTTGAATGGTGAAAATTTGTGATTAATGTGATTTTAGTGTTCTTAAGTTAAAAATAGCATAATCACACAGATTCAAAGTCTTAATTTGAGGCTAGGCATCTCAAACTTCCTGATTGTTTTGCTGTATTATCACTAGTCTCTAAGAGATAACGTTATATGCAGCTTTGTGCCTTAGTCACAAGATTCTGTAAATCCCCTTCAGGCTTCAATCTAGCTCTGGAAGAAACACTTCCAGTCTAAGAATGGTACACATGGTTATCATTGACTTCTATGAGACACAACTATCTTTCCTGGTCATGTTTCCTGCTGTTCCATTCCAATAACACCATGATGTGCGTCTTAACTTGCTATTCATTACACAATCATGATAGCCTGAAAAAAGACATTTGTATTCTAGTGACAATCCTTTAACGTAACCACTACTGGTTGCTGATTAGATAGCTTGTTGTTTAGACGTGTGCTTATGGATGTCCAAACGTTTCATGCCGTTCATAACAAAATTGCAAGTATTTAGGCAAGAAATACAGTCCAAACTTATTCCGAGCACATTGCCTCTTCCAAATGAACTAACACCTGCACTAGGGCATTCACGAATAGTGATTTTTATTATTAGAATTATTCGACCTCAAAGTATTCGAATAGTCGAATATTTGACAGGACTGGCCAGACTGTCAAATATTAAGTAAGCAAGAGGCGAACATTGTGAAAATAGCCGATCTACATGCTCACAACGCCTCGCGCTGCGAGGCGTTGTGAGCATGTAGATCTGCTATTTTCACAATATTTACCTGCGGAACCAAGTCACATTAAATGTAATACCTACATTCCAAGTGCTTGTCGGGGTGAGGGTCCTCAGTTCAAATATGTTTATTTTGGGGGTCACGGCCTAAAAAGGTTTGAGAACCCCTGGTATAGAGCATTAACAAATTCATCCACCAGGGGCATTGGCAACTCATTCTTATGACTTCCTATCTAGCTAAGGCTTTATAAACTATATATTTTTTTTTAAAGAGAAAACAATACAAAAATAAAAATAAGCGAATATTCGACTTCGGTGAAAAACATCGAATAGTGACTTTGATATTCGAATATTCGAATTTGGTGAATGCCCTAACCTGCACTTGATTAAGACATTCAGTAAGCTCTACCTGGCACAGAGGCCAGCCTTAGCCACGTCATAAATAAAAAAAGGGCTCCTACAGGCAACAACTTATGTAAGAACTGTTTGTTATCACATCGTGAAATATAACATATTCAAAGACACTGATGGAACAATAAGGTATTCATATTTATTCATCAAGTGTAAAACAACATACAGGTTGGAGAGTGAATGTGGATGTTTCTTTGTAAGTGGAACCAAACGTAGACTGAGGGACAGGTTGTCTGAGCATGTTCATGCCATTAGGACTTCTTATGACAAATACCCAATGGCTAAACATTACAGACATGCTGGACAGCCCCAATTCAATGAAAGTTATGGCCATTGAAGTAGTCCATCTTTTTTGCATAATTTCATAATCTATTTGATATAGATGCATATACATAAATGTGTAATTAGTACCGCAGTCATGCATTGCAAAACATACTTGCATCATTAATCAATACATGCATGCAAAATATGTCATCAAGACATTAATGCTTCTTCTTTAAAACTTGGAAACCAATGATGAGACATACAGTAGATGACAGCGATGTGAGGCCATCGTGCTTGGACCTTTTTGTCCAAGCTCTGAGTAGCTAAAATGTAGTAATATGTATTATTAACATACTGAATGTTTGATTACAAAATCCATAGGATATAGAGAGCAAATGTCTTTCATCTCACTGCAACTGTACAGAGAATGTTATGACCAGTGGTTGACAAAGTACTCAACCATACACAGTAATATTATTCAACTATGTGAAAGTTGCTCAGTCGAATGATTTCTTTGAAATGGAATGGAATGAAAGTCCAAAAAAGTAAAGAACAGATCATTAAACAAAGATCTTAAGTAAATGTACTGTCCACCACTGATTATGACTAACTAACAGAATTTGCCCCAATCACTTCCTCAATGATAAAATTTCACTAGATAGAACCTGCTAAAATTTCACTAGATAGAACCTGTTTGCTGCAGCATGGTATGTAGGCACACAGAATTGATCCGCAACATTGTTGAATGATCCCTCAGCAGCCCAGGAAATCTGAAGACAAGTGACACCTCACTTGGGGTATTTGACAAACTGACACTCAATGATGCAAAGTGTCCAGCTCAGCTTGTCAGATACACTAAGTGGGGGGCCTGTTCTCACAGAATCACAGATTTGCCTGTAGAATGAATGGAAAGGAAAATATTGAAGATGTTTGCATTTCCAAAAGAGAGACTGCAAAATAAAATGCATTAATCAAAATGAATACCCAGGATTTTGCAGTTTACATGGCTGCACACACAGCACTGATTAATTGTTGAGATAAAATCAAAGATGTTTCTACACAATAGGTTTAGCAGACGTTTAGATTTCTAAAACATGGTTGCACAGAGCTATAATGTCCCCCTCCCTTCACAGTCCCCTAGTTGCACATGTTATCAAAAAACAACTTTTAAACTGAACATTTTTAGATGTTTTAGAACTACCACTAGCATTACCTGTGTGATCGATGATGCAGTGTCCTAGTGGAGGGCTGTTGTCTCTCTCCCCTCTCTCTCTCTCTCTCGCTCTTTCTTACCAGCCAGTATGAGGTGGTGAAGCTCCTACTGTGCTTGTACCAAAATGTTTGACCATTAAGCTTCAACATTGCAAAGAGGAAGTCAAAATAAGGAAGATAACTGTGAAGCTAGCAGGCAGGAAATATGTGGAAACAAAGTGTCAACATGACATGGTTGTGAAATGCGGTGGACGGCTTTAGGGCTGCCTTCTTCAACTACTTCTGATTATTGAAGCTATACAATTAATATAAAAATGCATGCACCTTGTGTGATGTGCATGCCCTGTTATCATTCTAATTATGATTAACGCCAGATTGAGGGTTGGGTCCATATTTGGTTATATGTGAATAATGAGATATATACCGTAAAATCCTGGGTGACATTTTAACTTTGAGACAAAAGGAACCAAACCATTTGGTTTCATTTATGTAGTAAAATTGAGTAGTTAGTTATTGTAGTCTCTTATAAGCTATTCTTACTGAACAATACTATTGTTTATTTATGTTGATGCTAATAGCATTATACAAAAAAAAAAAAAAAAGAGAATGAGTCACTGGTGCATCTTCCTGTTCCACTGGCTGCCTTTATAGCTGCCATTAACTGTCTCTGCCTCCTCCTGCTCTGAGGATAAGCTGCATTTATATATATTTTGTCTGTACAGTTGAACTGCCACCCATCAAGGAACAGTCTGACACAAAGAAAAGTGCGGGAAAGATTGCCACAGAGGCTGCCCGCTCACGCAAACCGTACGTTCCAAAGAACTTTCCTCTGGGAGACTATCAATCAAGAGCAAACACACCAGTCACTCACATCAGCCTCTTAAGTGCTGTCACCATACTTTATACCAGACTGACTACCTTTCTCCCTCCAAAAACCCACAATCTATGGACTCCTCCACACCATTCAGTAGAATTGTTTGTTACTTTTAGCACTGTCACTTTTTGCCAGGTTATTATTTCCCCAGCAGTTTTTAACACGCTCAAACTACTAGAAAGTCTCCATAATTCTGTGACCTTTCGACCCGCCCCACAACAGTTTTTAGCCCTCTGGCACTCATGATACTGTATATTTGAGTCTATTCAGTTGGTATAACTTCCTCATGTTACAATGTGAACAGTGCAATACTGTAGATCACTCTCTATACTTCCCTCTACAGCTGCAACCATATACCATCTATACTATAATTTTGCGAATGTCTGAGTGAGTGAGTGAGTGAGTGAGTGAGTGAGTGAGTGAGTGAGTGTCTGTCTGTCACAGCGTTTCTCCTCAGTGGCTGGAGCAATTGATCTGAAATCGCATCACCATAAGCATATGAACACACCTGACATAACTGTGAAGCCCGTTTGTCACTTTCACAAATCGTATGCTGTCTATTAGCATTTTTATGGTGTATCTATATCTATTTAGCCTACAGTACCTTTTGTGACCACACATGTTAAGGGAGGGGCGCTGTTGTTCAGGCCATGCACAATCACACACAAACCCACACACACACACACACACACACACACACACACACCGGGGGGGGGGGGGGGGGGGGGGAGTGTGTGTGTGTGTGTGCAGGCGGGCGGGCGGGCGGGGGGGGGGGGGGGGGGGGGGGTTCTGGCCCTGTTACAGATGTTGTCCAAAAATCATGCAGATCGGTACACAGTATCTCTGTAGCCGTTAAATGGAACGGGTATTTCTTACATTGATGCTCCTACATATTAGCATGCAAGCACCAGTTAAAGTTACTTTCCATCCCTCATATACTGTGTGCACAGTGCACATCCCATAACCCACACACTGCACATCATTTCGGAGCTCATATCTTTGAACGGGTAAGGGCTAGTTGGTATTAATACAGCAATGGTTCAGAAGTCCTTGAAGGGGTTCCAGGGAGTCCCCATGAACAAGTTATAGTTAAAGGTCACCATTATTGTATTTTCAAGTACAAATATCAGCTTATCACCCTCTACCTACTGATGATTATGGAATTCTGACCCAAATTTGAATAGGGATGCTAGAGTTCAAGCGGTAAAGTTATCTTAGATTGAGTTCCTATAGACCTGTGGTTCTCAAACCTTTTCATGTCAGGGACCCCCAGGTTGACTCTTATTAGCCTGCAGACCCCAATTGAAAAGATAAGCCAGGGACCCTCATATAAGAGAGGATTTTTACATCTCTATAGCAGTGATTCCCAACCATTTTAATTTGAAGGACCCCCCCAGTTTGACATATTAGGCTACAGACCCCCATTTAATTGCATTTCTATCTCTGGGACCCCAATTTCTATTGTAAAATCATTGTTAATTTAACTCTGAGAGTGTACACTTTCTGAGTTACATAACCATATTCCTATCTATGATTTAGCTGGGGACCCCCTGGAACTCCTTCAAGGACCCCTGAGGGTCCCCGGACCTCACTTTGAGAACCACTGCTGTAGACAAGATCTAATGGGAATCTGTGGCCTAAACATGCATATACTGTATTTGGTATCTGTGAAATGAAAAAAGTTGAGAATCACTGGTATAAGGTTGAATGATGAATGCTGCATATTGGTGAAATGATACTGTATGCATCGTCTCATGTTTGTTCTACAAATGGCTGTGGTCCTTAACACTTTGAGTATGTCATGATGACAGCTCAGAGTGTTAACTGGCCACACTTCACGCGTAAGTGCAACACCCATTTCAACTCCTTTTTTAGGCCACAACCACACACGTATAGAGGAAGTCGGAGGTTGAAAAGAACACTATCACCCTTTGGGGTTGAGAAAGAATTGATAGTGCAGCAAGAAGCAACTGAATTTCCTATTGCAAAAAAACTGCAGGAAATGTGCATATCATGACATCTGAAATACACATGAATAATATTAAGCAGTAACCTGCAGGCCAAATCTTTACAAGTGTATAATACAATAAATCAGGGGTCTTCAACGTTTTCAGGCCAAGGACCCCTTAGTTGAGAGAGAGATGAAGCAGGGACCCCCACAACCGTTTCATATATTTGACAGCACAATCATCAGTGTACTGTGGATTCATGTCAATTTGTGTTTTCAGATATTTAACCACTTGAACCATCAATACTTAACAAACTTGACCTTTCACTCTTTACTTGGTCTGCTCTTTTTACAAGCTCACAATGCCATTGTGAGCTTGTAGATCTATTTTTTTGCAAAAGTTCTCAAAATATGGACAAGTGATTAATATAAAAAAAGGAGAACAAAAAAAAGGTTTCTATCACACAAAGATTTGGAGGACCCCCTGTAGTAACTCTGAGGACCCCCTAGGGGTCCTGGACCCCCTGTTGAAGACCCCTGCAATAAATCAATACAAATATGCTGTGTGCGCACAGTACAAAACAGTGTGCACTGCACAAGATGCATATAAATACTATAGCTAAGTGTGCTCTACTGACAGTGGTTTAAGAAAAGGAAAGACTTAAAAAAATCTGTTTTCTTTCTTTTTTACCGCAGCAGCAGTCTGACAAACAGACAAATTTTTGCCCCTCAGGGCCTTCATCAGCATCATGTTATAAAGATGCACCAGATTGAGTCAAAGATGTGTTAGGAAGTCTACTGACTTGCATCATCCTTTGTGTTTAATTGATCACTAATTAGTACATTTTCTCCCCTCCACATAACTTCTGTTTAGCAGTTTAGTGTCAAATACAACTTTTTATTATGACAGTAGGCTATATCCACTTCCAATATTACACATGAGAAACAATGGTAATATTGTACCTTAATTGATGTAAGTTTGATATTATTCTTTCCTCTATAATTTTAGATTAGAATATACTTATGTGCAGTTTCATAATTGAAGAATCATATCGTCACTGTCGGTCAGAAACCTCGTATCTCTTAAGTTTCAAATTATTTCGTAAAGTAAAGCCTTAATTCATCATACAAGACTGTTGCACAAAGTTAGTGAAAATAGCAGATCTTAGATCAGCTTTTTTTCACTATTTTAAATCATTTTTAAAATGATAAATACTGGACATACAAGCTACTGGACATACAAGCTTTCCACCCGACTGATCTTCAATATCATAATGTGTAGGCATTCAGGTGGCTTTGTGTTAAAGTGCCTGCCCACCACCTAGGAGGTTGTGGGTTCAAATCCACAGCGGTGCATATGGCTTTACCGAGTATCTACACACAAACACAATTGGCTCATGTTCGGGGCCGCACCTATCAGCAGGGAGTGTAGCATGAAGGCTCTAGTCTACGTCCTCCCGGTGAGGGCTCCTCACTGGTAGGTGAGTTGGTAGGATACAACAGAAGTGACAACACAGAAATGTGTGTGGGCGGGAATCAATTGGCATAACAACTACATGACAACTACACAACTAAAAACATTTCTTTTTAAATCGTAATGTTTGATTCTTTCATCCTGCTGACAAAATGCAGCTATAGATCTACTAATATTGCACTCAGTGCGACACTGCCACCTAGTGCCTCCATGTGGTAAAACAACAAATTGAATAGTGTCTCCAATCTTATGATGGTCAGCATTGGTCACTCAAAATCATATGTAAGTGGTATTCCTCCATATTATGTGTGAATACACCAGTGCCCTTGGGCCTCACTCCCAATGCCCAGTAGTAGATAAAGTACTCAACCCCAGTTGGAGGACTTAGTATCTTGTTCAAGGACATTTTGTCTCAAAGCCAGCAGAAGGTCCGAGCCACTGCTGCTACCGTATATGAATCTTTGAAACAGAGTTGAATATAAAGATGCTTATGAGACATGTTTTGAGATGCATAGTACTTCTTGGCAAAGCTGATGGGTAATAAAGCACAGCCAACCACTATAAGCCCTTTAATAAAAGTATGTTGTTATCTCAACAGCATTGCAATAAAGATATTGACAGAAGGGAAAATGTATTGAAACAGAATGTGGGCTTCTCCTTTTATTTATTGTTGAATGCATTTTGAAGAAAAACTGTCTGCTACTGCATACCTCAAACAAGGCACTGCCTGTTACCAAATCATTTACAATACTAGCATGTTTTATCCTGGTGGATTCCAGTCCTTCATATAAAATTTGCTTGACTTTAAGAAACAACAACTTGACATACACTTTAATAACATTTTCTTTCTTTCACAAATAGTCACTTCTTTAATTGGAAATTAATAATAATTAAATTCTTTATTGAATAAACCATATAGCTTCGGATATTACACACTATATAGTAAAAAGATGAAGACAATGGCTGATGTAAAAAAGTAGCTACACCTGTGCATGTCAGTATGTCTTAGCAGATGCAGTTACAGTAAGCAGCAATGAGCAAAGTACATACAGTAAATACACTGTCAAATTACAAATTGTCCTTCAATGTGTACAAAATACTGGTGGGTAAAACATAATTTACTTAATTCAAAGTCACTGATTCTATATTCTTTTTGAAAAGCTACAAAATAAACCTACAGTGTGAATAGGCAGAAACACTCTTTGTATTATCTCACAGCATATGTTATTGTGTGACATCCTATAATATAAAGGACTTGTACACAGAGGTGTCGCACCAAATTCTGGGCCCTGGGTGCTTTAACTATAGAAAAATAGAAGATGTACAAGCTCACAGTGAGCTTGTAGATCTGCTATTTTTGAAAAATCGTGAAAAATGTCTTTGAATATTTCAAATCCTTCTAAGGTTTTTTGAAAAACCTATATTCAAAGATTTGCACACATTTTCACGACTTTTCATAGCAGATTTTTCATAGCAGATCTACAAGCTTGCAGTGTGGCACCTATCAATAGCTAAATAATTAAGGCCCCTCCACCTTTGGCCCTAGTAACTCAGTCGCACTTTCCCCCCCTTGTGACGCCCCTGCTTGTACAGTATGTACTGTGTGTCTGGTGAGTGACTGATTTGATTGGGAGTTGAATGGAATGTCATGTACCGTCTCTGCTGTTTGAGTCTAATAACAAGTGTCACGCCAACCTCCAGAGCACAGAACTCAGCTGTTCAACTACCGCTACCAGGCCAAATAAAGATTCTAAATACTATTTTAAATATTAAAAAAATCTATTTCTGCATTTCCAAAATCCAAAAAGGAAAATCTAAATTTTAAGACACACATATTTCAGAAACTTGTAACATAACATTCTTCCCATCTGGAACAGTATGCCTATTTTGGCCAATTTCTTTCCTTTTTTTTCCTCTTTGAAAAAGCGACCCCCCAACCCACCCCAAGGAATTTAATTAAGTCACAATGACTTACAAAAAAATATGTGCTCTTCTGGGAAGGCAGCCATTCTTTATAGCTTATAATGTGAACCAAATCTAAAAAATACAATCTAATGTTCTTATTTGCTAAACTGTTAACAATACACTTTGCTCACCTTAAAAAAAATAACATTTAAAATATGTCCAGCCCATCAAAGGTAATTTATTATCCATTAATGGTTTGCTGGTAAATTTCTGGGTCATTTTGGGTAATTTGTATTTGATGATATTACATGTATCAAACATCCTGGGAATACAATACACTACAGAATGTGTATTTTAGGGAAGACTGTCCTTCAACCGTTCAAGTAATGTCACATTTAAGCCCATTTATACTCTGTCTCAAGGCCGCGTCATGTGACAAAAGTAGCCAATCTCCAAGCTCACACAACGCAGCACATTGTGTTGTGAGCTTGCAGTTTTCAGTGCACAACAACATTGTGCAACAGAGTATAAATTGAGTACAACAGGCTCATGATGTTTCACCACATACGCATTTCACATCTACAGCAGCTTCAAACATATGTCACATTTATGTAATGAGATTAAGTGTGAGGCATCTGAGAGGATCCAGAGAGATTCAAGCAGTCATTTGTTCTCAGTGCAATGAGGCTATGGGATGAACCATCATGAGAATTTGATTGATAAAAACATGTGTCATATGGTGAAATAAAGCTAGTGTAATTTGCCTGTAAAGCATGAGACTTTATACTTCATTGTCAATGATAAAAAGTGACTTGTGTGTTGCCAAAAGCAATGCCACCCATGAGAAACAATATGTTGACCAGACCTATTGAATATTCCTAAAAATTGCCTGCTGCTGATAAACCTCTCTAAACTCACACAAACAGATTCAATCATATCTAATCATATCTGATCGAAAAATCTAATTTCAAAAATGGTTATATTGATATGCATAGACTCACAGGTGAAACAGTGTTGTCTCACATATGTATGGGTTGTTTCCATTTACAGTTAACCAAGGAGAAGAACAGCAACATAGCATTTTACTGCACACTACTTATATTGTAACCAGGAAAAGTTTATAAAGGTTCGTTAATCTTAATCTTGTTCTCTTAATATAGTGGTACACATTATTGCATGACTGTATTTTCAAAAAATAGGATCAAATAGGTACAGTCATGTTTCATATCTATTACTGTATGGAAAAGAAGCTGGTTACGCTAAATGGAGCAAGCCCAAGCTAGACATGTCTAGACTAAATTGTGTCAGTTCTTTGTGATGACATCAGGTTATAGAAGGGGTAAAGGGGGAGATAATGCTGAAATGAGCCTCTCCAGATACAGGCAATACTGTAGAAAGCGTAGATGATTTGTGACTCTTGTGAAATGTAAAAACCTTTTCCACAATACATAATCCTCCAGACAGGCACTTTTTATGTATGTCTATGTTATGTGTTGGAGAAGGTTACAGTGCATTTAGGTGGGAACTAAAGACTTCTGAAGACTTATATCTGCATTATAGCAGAAATATACAGTATTTACCTTTTTAGTTTACTTTGTCATGATAAGGGCCACTGTGGCAGGATATATGGAGAAACACTACTACAGGCACATGTTTTAATTGAAATTGTATTGGTCCAGGAGTCTTTTATTTTAAAATTGACAATGGAATCATATTACATAAATGTGACATAAATAGGTATGGAAGTTATAAATCATTGTTTCATGAATCATGAAATATCACAAGCCTGTTCATACTGTGATATGTATAACCCTTATGAATAAAGTATTAATAAAATATGTCCCTTTTCAACTGATGAATAACCTAAATTCAAAATAAAGAATTATAACCCGTCGCAGACTATTCCAGTTGTGAATGCATGTTGCGCTGCACTTTTGTAGAAAATAATAAATTGTGTATCTTGTTTATTTGGAAATAAAGACGCTCTAGCTTGCGTGATGCAGGGCTGAAGACTGCTGTCTTGCTGCGGTGATTGGATAGGTTACATACATTCAAACTCATCAATGCGCTGTTTGGTGTTGCCTGACCGGATCTGTCTAAGCGTCTTGTACTTGTCCCGTCCTGCGCGCACATTGTCCGCGTGGATGAGGTCGTTCTGGGTTTTCATGTTCTCGTCCCGAGCGTTGGCCAGCTCTGAGCTCAAAGCCTGGTGATACAGAAAACAAAGAGCTTTTTTTTAACAGTTGACCGCATGTAGATAAACAGACATAACATGAATTTAATTCATCTGTCTGTGAGCTTTACTGTATGCATGCTCACATAGCCTCACAACCTACTCACAACTAAAATACTTCTAAGTGCAACATGGACATTTTACTTCCTGCCATTTTTGATGCACACATAAGCCATTCATTTATTTTAGGATATATTCTAACTTACAATTAGATCTCGGAGCCAATTCATTCTCGTGTCTGCTGTATGAGAAAGATGTTCTAAATATAGGCTGTTGTGCTGGACTTCAATATTGATATGCATTATATGCAGTGGTGGAAAAGGTACTCTGATGTAGATAGAAATAATATGTACTTTGTACTTCAGTAAAAGTACAAAAGTAATGGCATCAGGATATACTTACAGTATAAATTAAAAAATATTTTCAAACAGACAAACTAATAAAATAAAATAGTCTTATTTGGTTGATGTATTGTATGTTTTGTAATAATAATCTAAATCTACAAAGTAACTTGTAACGAAAGTTTTCAAATAAATGTGTTTATGGGTAAAAATATATAAATATATGTAATAATACTACATGTAAAAACTCAAGTAAAGTAAATGTACCTAAAATGGCACAGTGTTTGAGTAGATGCACTTTCCACCACTGATTATACGTCCCTTCAGTCAAGTAACCACTTCCTGAGTCTATACGCGAGGAGGAAAAGGACTCACGAGTAGGTGTTGCTGCACGCGTTGGTTCTTCTCAGCCTCTGTCATGCGCTCCTCCTCACTGCGGTCCATGTAGGCCACAGAGGCTGACAGCTCTGCACTGGCCTCGTTCTCGTCCTCGTTCTCATCGTCCTCGTTCTCTCCGGTCACAGGCTCCTGTATGTGAGCCGCTATCACTTGGTTTTTGAGTTGGTCTTTGGTCTTCTCCAGGTCCTCCTGCACCGAGGTAGCCTGAGGGAACATTGTTTAGTTCACAAATGATTAGCTATTGTCTAGGACAAGTACTAGAGCCGCGTTGCAAAACGTATTTCACACTCGCAGGTTCTGGTTTTGTTTTCATACGCCGTGGCTCGACTTCACATACGGTTCTCAGAACTTCTTCTTCTTAAAGGGGAAGACCACCCATTTTCAATATTGAACTGTGTCATTAATATACCTTAGAGGAGTTGTGTGGAAATAGAAAACAAGTTCCCCCCCTTCTGTGTTGCCTAGAACTGTAGGATTGATTTTGGGGTTTGTATTGTAAATTACAACTTGATGACATCACACATTATACTTTACAATACAAACCCCAAAATCAATCCTCCAGTTCTAGGCAACACAGAAGGGGGGGAACTTTTTTTCTATTTCCACACAACTCCTCTAAGGTATATTAATGACATATTTCAATATTGAAAATGGGTGGTCTTCCCCTTTAAATAGAGAAAATAGCAGATCTACAAACTAGATTGTCTGTTTTTATTTTTTTCCCCCAGGTTTTGTTTTTATGGCGTACCTCTTCCTTCATATTATAATGAAAACATAAACCAAAACATCACAGAATTTTGTGGGTTTCGGAAAATGTCACATTATGGAAGGTTCTGGGTTACCCTTCGTAGTCGAAAAGAGCCAAATGGGAACCAGCTGAGACATCACAAATGATTGGTACCTTGGTGGTATCATTATAATTAGCATGTTATTAGAATAAGGTACTAAAACCCGAACACTGGATTAAAGCGTTTATACCGGTCTTGTTTGCCTTGTTTAAACCATCCATTTCCCCTGCAACTTGTTCCTCATATGATGATATAGAACTAGCTACTGTATATGATTTCTTATAGCCAATATTTGTACTTCCTATAACTTGCTCAGGATGATATCACATTCCCTTTCCTGTATTTTCAAAATACAGGAACCACCATATTCTTCTGATAGCCAGAACATCACAATGGGATACGAGATATCTTCCCAGTAAAGAAAACCTCTCCCAGCATGAAGACTGGAGCATGTTGGGTACACTCACACAAGCATGCTGCACGCATGACCCCATGCACACACAGACAAAACAAGGCCCTAGGAATGTCCTTCCTTAGTACATCCCAAGGGGGTTGTAAGTAGTTGGTCAGAAAATGTAAACGTTTCACTTGTTTCCTTTCATACACAAGAGTTGAATGATTTGCAGAGGAGATGAACAGCATGCTTACAGTACATGTATACTGTTATTAATGAGCAGGAAACAGGGTGAATGTAATTTCTAACTAAGTGATATTCTGAAGATCAAATTCTCTATTGTGATGCTTTGGTACATACTGTACTAGTAATAATGGCAGCCCCAAATAGCATATTTCTCCTACAGTTTTCATGCATATGCAGACAGTAACCGTGAACTCAGTCAACCACATACACACATACTGTATGCACAAACAGATACTCTAGTCTACGATACCTAACAGATTAGATTTCATGCTAAATTTTCTGGGAACTGTGATCATACATGCACCTTTGTTGCCCTCATTAAGTAATGAAGTGATATTCAAGTTTCAAAGTTTTTTTTTCTTTTCATAAAGTAAAGCCCTGCTTCACCATACAAGACTGTTGCCCAAAACTAGTGAAAATAGCACATCTACAACGCCCCGAGGTGCTTGTAGATAAGCTATTTTCACAAATTTAAATTGTTTTTAAAATGATAAATACAAAACGAACTGTTTTGGACATACAAGGTTTCCACCCGACAACTATATTCATAGTTCATATACTGTATGAAATTTCAGCACATACCTTCTCTTGCCACTCAATTGCTTCCTCCTCCTTCTTCTTCTTGGCATCTTCCAGTAGGGAGATCTTTGAGGTCAGATCTGCCAACTCTGTGGCCTGAAGGAATAAAGCTTTCATTAATTTTTCTTCACACTGGAATATCAGACAGAAAAGGTGTCATTTTAACACGCACGCACGCACGCACGCACGCACGCACGCACGCACGCACGCACGCACGCACGCACGCACGCACGCACGCACGCACGCACACACACACACACACACACACACACACACACACACACACATTTGACTGTAGTATGTGTTAATACAGTATTCAAATCAATCAGGAGATGTCTATAACAATGGTTCTCAAACGTTTTAATTTCAAGGACCCACAGTTTGTTTTGCATCAGGCCACAGACCCTCATAACTCTGAGTTACAGACCTGTAAGGGTCAATTTGGTTCCTAACAATCAATAATTTAGGCTGGGAACCCCCTGGAACCTACTCAAGGACCCCTAGGGATCCCCACTTTGAGAACCACTGGTCTATCAAAACAGCTCTTCAAGGGTGTCACCAACCAGGTGTTCCTGGTTCTTCATCTGGTTCTCAGACTGCTGAAGCAGAGTGAACTTGGCTTCTTCTGCCATCCTGAGGTCATTCTCCAGACGTTCAGCTTCCTCATTGGCATGCTTTCTCTCCTGTTCCAACTCCAAGGCCTTTTTGGTCTGTTCCTCCAGGTCTGTGTGTAAAACAAAAGACCAGCCATATCATGTTGTGAGTTATGATATAGAGTGCATTATACTGCAACATACCAAGGCTTTTTGAAAGGGCTCGTAGGGATGTCACCAGGGCTGTATTAACCATTGGGCCGGTGGGGCCGTTGCCAGGGGCCCTTGGCTCTCAGGGGCCCTTGGGGGAACTGGCCTGCGTGGTCAATGACAATTTGCAAAAATTAAATGTATATTTTAAGCTAAAATCAAATGTGTGGGCCCCTCCTCTGTTGTCTACAGGTGCTTTCTTGGTCCACAGATGATCATCATGGCTTAAAGGTGATACACCATGCATTTAAAAAGTATTTATGTCATATTGTTTATGTCCCAAAAACGTTTTTCAAAAGGTTTGAGGCTAAATTACCTCCTGAATAGAGAGCCTCTCATTTTTGAATGGCTCTCAGAGCATTTTCCAGCTGCAGTACCACCTTTGGCCTGAACTCCCCCCCCCCCCCCCCCCCCCCAAAAAAAAATCAAAAAAAAAAAAAATTGAAAAAAAAAAAAAAAAAAAAAAATTTTTTTGGGGGGGTGGGGGCCCCTAAAAAAAAATCGGCCAGGGGCCCTCGCGGGGGTTAATCCGTCCATGGATGTCACCCACCTTGTTGCGCTTTCTTTGTCTGCTCCTCAATCTGTTTTAATCGCTCTATTAATTCTTCCTTCTCCTTTTCAATCTTCTCCTTTTCTTTTTCTGCCACCTCCCTTTTCCTCTTCTCATTCTCCAGCAAAGCCCTGGTGGAGACACACAAGAGTTCAGTGGATACAGTGCACATCCTATGTGGGAGGCACTGCTTGCATCTTTCTTAAGTTAAAATCGATCTCAACTTCTAAACACACACAGAGGAAAGCCTGTTTTCATTCCACACTGATCAATGTGATCTGGTCTATGCCACGCCTACTAGAAAGTGATCAATGTGATCTGGTCTAGGCCACGCCTACTAGAAAGTGGTTTCCGGTTGTGTTTTTTGTTCGCTGTCAGTTTTTTTGTTCCCCCACCTGAATGTCGAGTAGGTAGACTAGTCTCAAGTTAGAATAAAACATGGATATACCAAAAGTATTCCAAGAAGTTCTTGAAGAAACTTGTCAGATTCATCGAATTACTAATTACTAATTACGAAGGGAATCATTTTGGAAGGAGCACGTTTTCCGCCATGGTTTCTAACAAGGGATTATGACACCTACCTCTCCATCTTCTTGTGATTCTTCTCCTCCCGGGCCTGAGCCTTCATCTGCTGTACCTCAATGGTGTCTGGTTTGCGGCGACGCATATACAGCTCATGGTTGCCCATGCACAGTGCCAGAATGCGCTTGTTGATGCGAAGTCTTGGAGCATAGAAGATAAAGTCCTAAAATGGCAACAATATATAAGTGTCTTTCAGAAAGGATGTTTAGGCTAATTCATATTCTGGGGCTAACATCCAGAGAAAATAGCTGATCTACAAGCTCACATGTGACCGTATTTAAGTAAAAAAAGGTAGGCATTGCCGAGCCATGAGGCCCATAGTGCAGGAGCCTATTTCCTGTTTCTGTAGCGTGAGGCAGCTTGATGTACAAGTACATCCCATGGACATGACGCTATGTCGCAATACTGTATTTATTTGTAGCACAAAAACAGGAGGGGCCTAGAATAGCGCTCTTGGTAATTCTGGCCACTTACTTTAAGTATTAGTTCATAAGTAAATGTGACAAGCATGGATATTATGAGAGATCAGGTACTCACAGGTGCTTTCTTGTCAATCGGTTTAATGACAAACTTCTTGTCATTGAAGGAAATGTTCCTGATTTCACTCCAAGGAAAACCAATTTTCGGTGTCATTCTGTTGATGAAAGTGCAAAACAAAAGCTTTGGGCATGGTTCATATTACACCAGAGTGTCAGTTCCTACAGTTTTGCTTACTTTGGTGACATTGTTATCTGTTTCATCTACTGCATTAATATATATATTATTATTATATTAATATACATATAAAAATGAATTATTTTGCAGTCACTCACTTGTCAGTCTGCTCGTAAATGTTTAGTCCCAGGGCATCCACTCCCAGCCAAAGTTCTGATCCTTTCTTGTTCTTGATGCTGAAGTAGTTGACTCCATACATCTCTAGATCTTGAGCAATCTTCAGATACTCCATCATAGATTCCTCTCTGATTAAAAATAATGTTGGGTTGTCATAAGGTCAGCAAACAGGTCAGAAATGTCAAAGGAATTGGTTTATTAATTTAAATTGTTTTTATTTAACATAACTTTTGGGTTAGGGTTAGCTATAGTTAGGACCACATTGCACAATACGTGTCCAGACCTGGGTCGCTGATAACTGAGCTGAGTGACTGCTTGGCACTGAAGCAAGTCAAGCTCATACCTTCTAATGACTCAAAGAATTGTGTCAGTTAAGTGTGAATGTCTAAATCCATAGCTAGCAGCTAGGCACTGGCCAGCTAGTATGACCACCATTGTCGCCCCTATATAGGCCACTGTATATCATCTACAAGGATGTCCTGAAGTGTAGATGTCAGAACAAGCTGGACAAGTCTGCGTTCAACATGGCATACAGTGGAAAGGCATGTGCAACAAGTACATGACCTGACTCTTAAATGACTGAAAATAAGTCTAGGAAAGGAGACAAAACTGGCCACAGTGTACACAGAAGTAATTAAACTGGCACAAGGCAGATGCTTGACTATCATCGGCTTTTCTGCAGACTGCATAACTGTCTGTCGGCAACAGTCAATTAAGGATCTGCAAATTGGGCACTAAAAGGTGAGACGAGCACATTTCAACACCAAGGACATATAGTATGTCTCTCAGGTCCACATTCCTTGGTTTTGCTACTGTTGAACTGAAGGGGGCTTGGCCATAAGCATCAAGGCAAAGACCCAAGATTAACTTGTTATTTGTGCTAGATTCAGACTCTGTCAACAACAGCAATGTTAGCCATGTCTCCACGTTGTCTCTCCACCAGTTAAGAAGGTAGCATTATGTGGTAGAATTGTGGAATGTGTACCGTAAACAAATCATCATATCCAGGCATGGAGACAACATACAGTACATTTGTCCCAAGGAATACATGTTTTAGGGTTAGCTGTACATTGAGAATTTAAGCCAACACTGAAGTGATGCTCTGTGGCTATACTGCTGGTGCTGTGTGGTCTAACAATCTAAAAGGGATCCAGGGTTGACAAATGGTGAAGCTTCCCTGAGCAGAAATAATTATTTTGGGGTAGCTGGTGCACTGAAATGAGTTGAGATGCAGGCTGAGCTCAAGAACACGAGGATCCATATGTGTGTGTGTGTATGGTTACCTCAGCATGCCCTTGTGTTCTTCGTGCCACACCTGAATCCTCTCCTCCCATTGCTCCTTGTTGAGCTTATGCTGGTCCAGCACTCTGAAGACATGGAACAGTATGATGAGTGCATCAAGTTAAGCAGGGAAAGACTGCATATCACAAATGACTGTCTGAAACAGACAATATTTAAGACTCCACCTCACCCCTTAGGATGATACACCCCTTGTATCCCTTCTTGGTGCTAGTTTACTTGATACTAGTTTATTATGCAGGTATATCTTACTCATCTATGTCATTAGTAGGCAGGTTTTTGAACTGTCCATAGCCCACCAATGAGACTCACGAGTGCGCAGATTGAAATTTGGGAGCATTAGTGAGGAGTCGGACCAATAGGCCTATATGAAGATAATGGTGAAAATGGGTGAAGTGCTCCTTTAAGTCTTTCCTATGCAATAGCAGTTGTGTTCTACTATTAAACATGACAGTAAATTAAAATGTTACCCTTTCCACTTCCACTTTGACTCCTTTGTACCCCCTTGTATTACCCCTGGGTACCACTAGGGGGACATGTACCTCCATTTTAGAAAGCCGATTAGAATTTGACAAAAAAGTGGCATCAAAACGGGGCTCCCTTTCTCCATATTTTCTTTTACAGTCTTTGGTGTCAACAGTGGGGTTGGTGGATTGCATTCTGGTAAAACTAGGTTCAAGACTGGGTGCAAGGTTGAGAAAAACGTTTGGCCAAATAATGAAACGGCGGACTAACCTTTGAGGGAGAAGCTTGTCACCAGACAGGTATCCCGTTGTGTGGACATCCTTGTTGTAGTCGGCATACTTGGCCTGCACTGCGTACGAAGCCAACAGGACAGCTGTTTCTGGAGGGCAGTAGATGTCATCGTTCAGGATTCCCTCTTTCACCTGCAGGAAGAATAGCCGCTGCGTGGCGTCCTGGATCAGCTCCTCAGAAACGTCTTCAGGGTAAAACTTGCCCCGAAACTTAAACAGCAGTGGGCTCTCTTTCCTTATATCCTGGGCTGTTACCTAGTGTGAGGTGTGACACAGATCATTGGTCGTGACTGTAGCAATGCTAACGTTACTAATGGTCCACACAAACGACAAGGCTTTATGTAGTGTGCCTTTTCATTCAAAAGGAGCAGGAACGTTGTATGGCTAGGGATTTTAATTAACCAACAATACAAATTATAATCAGTGATACATTTAAGAAATAGATGTTTCATGTAGGCCTATTGCCTGTTTTATTTATTCTATTTACAGTGCTACAGGTTAGCCTAATTATAGCCCATAGGCAAGAGGATTCACACATCATCATAGGCCCTATGATGTGTGAATCCTCTCGTCACTACTATTGCTCATGTAATAATAACCCTTTATTTTGGACTTTTGTCGGATTAGTATTTTTTAATGGGTCACACAGCAGACATGTATCTATTATAGATAAATAAAATACTGAATCAAGCTGGGGTGCTCACAAAAGCCAGAGTAAATTACCCCAAACATGTTTTAAAGTGAAATATTTATTTTGTTGCTTGACAAAAATTCAATGTTTTCAAAAAGGGAAACAAACACTCACCTTCTTATTGAGCTTCAGCCATGTAGAGAAACCTTTTGTATCCTGGTATTGGAGGCCAAAGTACCATACCTCACGCAACCCAATTGTCTTTACAACCTTAAAAATATACAAAAGATATATTTGTAAATACATCTTTACATTTCACATTGTCATAAGAAGTTCAACGTCACATGAGTTCCATCAGCAGTGAACCACAGTTATGTGGTTCAGTGTCTTTCCCAGGGATTCCTCCACACATTGCCAGGGCCTGCAGGAATCAAACATGGGACCTTATGTTTCCCAGGTATAGTAGGTTCTCTACCTATTCACCCATGGCTGCCCCACATACAGTAACTCCAGTGTACCGATTTGTGTGAGTTTTGGACAATATATGTAGTAGTAGCTTGAACTACTAATACCTTAGGTTCAAGCCAAATATGTTCCTCAGACAAAGGTCTATATCATATTCATATCATATATCGATATTGTTACATTAGTGCCATGGACAATGAGCGGACAATAATGTTACACACAAAGAGCTAGCCCTAAATTACCATTACTGGTCTGTAACTCGGAATGTGTACTGAGTAAGAGTTATGGGGGTGCTTGAAAAAGAAAACGTGTACAAGTGCCTTAGCGTAAAGATAATTCCTCCTACCTGGTCAAAGAGCTGCTTTCCCGTTGTATTGGGCTGAATGGCAAACTCCAGTTCTGCATCCATTGTGGTCACTCTCACACTAATCTGTAGACAGTCACAAAATCAATCAAACAGTCACAAAATCAATCAATAAATGTACACAATACTTTCAACAACAATTAAGTGGTTTCGTTGACATTAAAAGGAAAATATTAAGCAGTTTATTGGTTAAAATCAAGTTCTGACATACAGACATTTTATATAAAGTGTAGACAGCTCCATTTAATGCCCTCTGTAATTTGAACTCCATTGGAAAGTTAGTTCTCTCATTCTCTTCCGTTTAGGCAATTATATTTAAAGCAGCACTATTTCAGTTTCCTGTTTAAGTGCTGACATTTTTACCATTGTGCTATTTTACCATTAATCCCCCTGCTTGCTTGGGGGATTAATTGAATCTTGACCATCAGATCCTGTCTCACCTATCAGATCCTGTGTCTAGGTGACACATGACCTTTGACACAATCCAGATGTCTCAATAGAAGAGCATGGAGACAAAATACAACCACCCGAACGGATGCAAAAGTGGTGGCGCCCCCAGTGGAGGACCCCCTACACTGCAGCTCACATAAAATGCCGTAACTCCGGCTAGGAGCGACCGGGACAGCCGGGGCCGGTACCTATTCGTCCGCCTTGCCGGCGCGGAGACCCCACCCCTCATTTCTCACATGGCCCTCTTCTAGCGCCACCATGAGGCCGATTCTTGCAAAACACATTTTTGGACACTGCTCCTACAATTTTTGCCCTAACATCACGCAAATCGGTACACAGTATGTCTACACTCATCCCATCAACATGAATCTCTCCCATATAGCGCCACCTCCAGGCCGATTTTTAAAAACACATTTTTGGACACTGCTCCTACAGATTTTGCCCTAAAATCACGAAAATCACTACACAGTATGTCTACACTCATGTCATCAACATGGATCAGGAAGATTTTGGCAAAACACATTTTTGCCCTATTTGTGGACATAAGTGACCTACGGTCGCTTATCTCCCGATTAGGGAGCCTTACTGGTATTGTATTAACATACTCTATCATACCGATTGGACAAAATTTAAATATATTCATTACATTACATTATATTTTATCTTGAGGTTATAAACGTATCATTTTGAAGAGACCAAGTTATGTTCACATGTCTGAACCAACCATTGATAGTGTTATAGTTAAAAATAATTGCCCATTCAAAAAATATTTAAAATAACGTTCTTGCTGTTACATTGACCATGACATTATTGTGATCCTTGATCCAATGTTCACTACTTCCCTAGTTCTGGTTACTGATATTGTCCAATCACCAGAACCAAGGTTGTGTGTTTTCAATGGTGCATGTTAAAATTAACTTTGAAGTTACAATGAGTTTATATAGGAGCCGGTGGAGGTTTTCATAGTAACTGCGACCTGACTGTCGCAATTACAATCAATAGTTGCAGTCCTACAAGCTTTACTGCTGCAGTGGTACTACTGCAGATGTAAACACGGAGCATTTTCAACGGAGGCCATGTTTTGTTCACGGTTATGTCAGCGTGACGTGGCCGTGGTCCGCCCGCCCTCACATTAGTCAATTCTAATAAAGCAGGGGTCTTCAACAGGGGGTCCGGGTTAAATATCTTGAGAACACAAATTGACATGAATCCAAAATACACTGATGATTGTGCTGTCAAACGATGAAACTATATGGAATCTATGTATGATAAGGTCGTGGGGGGTCCCTGCTTCATCTCTCTCTCAACTAAGGGGTCTTTGGCCTGAAAATGTTGAAGACCCCTGTAATAAAGGATCAGGAGAGAGTGCCCATTTATCAGCTTATATTTTATATTGTTCCAGCTCCAATTGTGTCTTCTCATTTCTTTGTGTCATCATTTCCTGTATGAGTTGTGTCTTCAGATTGGATACAATTGGTATCCCGACCCGAAGATGCATTTTCTGTTTACTTAAGAGCTGGATAGACAGGGAGACCCCTGTTACTGAACAAACACTCCATGTCTATAGCAGGGGTTTTCAAAGTGGGTGACGGGGCACCCTGGGGTGCCATGAGTGACGGCAGTGCAGGGGTGCCGCAAGATAATTTGATAATATTTGGAATTTATTTAGTCAGTTCTAACCAAAATGACTATTATCTCAACGTTTTCCTCGTAACATAATCGCTAAAATATGGCATAAATTTAAGGTGTTGGGAGTGATAATTATGAATATAATGTAGGGAAATAATATCTATAGGGGTGCCCTGAGCCAAAAAGGTTTGGGAACCCCTGGTCTATAGCAATGATTACTATCAGAATATCTATTTAACACGTACTTTTAACAAAGGAATAAGACTTACTCTACCTTTAAACTGACATTCTTAGCAACCTTCAGATATATAATCATATCATTATGGTATCACAACATGTCACTTTGACATATAGGAGATAAAGAGAAAGATAATGTCTCTTGAGAGATACCATAGTCTGTCCTACAAACATGGCAATCTGACTGACTGTCTCTCTATAGAAGTGAACTTATCTACAGGAAGTAACCACATCCTCTGGTGGCTGAGCCTATGAGGCAGTGCCACTGCATGCTGTGCTCCCTTGAGAGCAGCTTTACATCCTGTTATGTAGCACACTACTTGTCAGTGTGAATTTCTTCTCATGTGCGGTAGCAGAATTTCATGGTTAGTAGGAACAGATGATTGCGAGGTCTGATATTACAGACACGTCTTTACATATACAGTATATGTAGCCATATGAAACAAGCGTTCAAAGGATGAGAATGCAATCAATTTCCACCCTTAGCTAGAAGAGTACATGCAAGACTTGTATTTATTTTTTGAGTGGTGCTAACCGCTCCTATGTCTGGCTTTGTGTGTAGGTCCCTACTGTTTGTCCGTATGAGCACGGAACTCCATGTATGGAGATAACTAATGTCACGGACAGAGCGGCCCATACAAGGAGATATGCACTTCTCTCGTGTGTGATACCATACTAAGTGAGCACCGCTCACTTCGCATTGTATGATCACTATCATGGTGCGATCTTTGTATTCTCTCAAAGTATTTCATACCATACTGTGTAAACTGATAAACTATGTAGGCATTTCTATCCTCTCGGAGATGACAAAAACATCAGTATGCCTGTATGGCAAAAAAAAAAAAAAGGAACTACGGCGACTGAGGCCCACGCCTGGTCTGACCCACAATGGTATGCATTATTTTCCAGTTGTGCGGCTGATTAGAGCTGCGTTCTTTCCCATTTGTGTCAGCAGGACCCCATTTTACTGCTCAGGACACTTGTTACGCTGCCACATCCTGTCGTCACTAGCAGCACACAGAGGACTGCATGGAGGGAGAGCAGTTATGGTTGGAGTGACGCCTACATTCTGTGCTTGCCCTCAAGCACCACTTAGATGCCAAAAGGGCATCGTGGCATCTCTTATTAGGATGACATGGTACACAGTGAAGTCCTCAGTGCTAAGTGAACTCTTTGGTGTACAAATGTACATTTGTACACTCTCTGAGCTACAAATGGATACATTGACACAGAGGCTTTTACTGTGTGTATAACATGGATATTACCCTGCACTGACTGAACTCGTGGCCATCATGCCGACAGCCGTTTTCCTGAATTAAAAGAGATAATCTTAAATTAAGAAAGGGGAACTGAACTAAAAACTATTCAGCCTGATAAGGGTGTGCCTCACATTGCCAGAAACACTTAAGACACTATTATTAGCACATGCACAACACCCCACTCAGAATCAAGAGGACCACGGATAAGGATGTATATATATATATATATATATATATATATATATATATATATATATTTTATATATATATATATATATAACATTTTCTAAAGTCACTTTTGCAACTATTGCATTGCATTTGAACGTGTATTTATCCACTATACTTTATATCCATCTACAGTGTATGAAAGAACAAACTGAGGACGGACTCTCACTGAAATGTCTGTGTGCTACTTCTTTATCCCCTGCTATAAAATAAACAAATATTAAAACCTGAAAATCAAGCATTTGGGAGTGTGGCCTCTATTTTTGTAACACAGTATGTTTGTGAAGAATTACAGCTTGAATGAATGCGAATGACACAAAACATTTGAGAATAACATTTAGATATAGCAGGGATGCGAAGATTACGCTGAAATCATTTTCGGTTTAGGATTTCTCATCTGGTTCAATTAGTTCATTAGTCAATGCAGCGAGATTAATCAATCTATGCCAGGATAGGATAGGAGGATACTTGATCAAGGTTGGAAGGTTGCAATGATAACACATCCAATGAATTAATAATCAATATAAAATACAGTAGATTTACTCATTTCCAGCAGCAGATTTGGAGGACCTCCATAAACTACTCTAGTAAAGGCTTTATTCTACAAGGCTACTTAATCTTCCCCACCAAAATCTTCCATAGACAAATACATAATCTCGTAGATGGGCACTTACTCTTAGTGGTTTGATTTTCGGAAGCTATTTTGCAGATGTTCCAAGTACAAAACAGTCCATATCAAGTTAGCTGTTTGTCTCTACCACGGCAAGCGTACAAACTGTTAATCTGCTGTGCTATGTGCACTGCAGATTCTTTTAATCCCTTGCCCGCATACCTCTGTGTTTTCCAGTTCACCATTTCTAGTTTGCCATACTTTGCTAAATTGCTGGTGTTCCTAACAAGAACATTTTATCTGCAATGCTTTCTACATGAAGGGGTACTGTGGTAAGTTATGCTTACATTTTGTAAGAAGAGTTCATTTTGTTGTTTGAAATTGATCAAATAAGCGATTAACTATCATTTAGAGCAGGGGTCTTCAACGTTTTCAGGCCAAGGACCCCTTAGTTGAGAGAGATGAAGCAGGGACCCCCACATCCGTTTCGATTTCATATAGTTTCGTTGTTTGACAGCACTAATCATCAGTGTGTTTTGGATTCATGTCAATTTGTGTTTTCAGATATTTAATCACTTGAACCGTGAATACTTAAACTTGACCTTTCACTTTGTACTTAGTCTGCTCTTTTCCCCCTCTACACCAAAGCTCTTTGCCGAAAATAGCTGATTTTGGCTAAAGTTCTCAGAATATGGACGCTAGGGTCAAGTGGTTAATATAAAAAAGGAAAAAAAGATTTGGAGGACCCCCTGTAGTAACTTTGAGAACCCCATAGGGGTCCCGGACCCCCTAGAAGACCCCTGATTTAGCGTATTCGAGACACAAGATTGAATGATGCTGAAATAATCAGTAAAATAAACATGATGATATTAATAGTTTTAATTGCTATCATCGTAAAGGCATGTTGAAAATACTGTGCTGTGTCTTGTCAATGTAAGCTTTTGAATGACGTTCAGAGGGAACATACCGTAATTTACAGTGAGTTCAGTGTTATTAAGGCATGTGTTATTAAGAATGGAATGTGTGTGTGTGTGTGTGTGTGTGTGTGTGTGTGTGTGTGTGTGTGTGTGTGTGTGTGTGTGTGTGTGTGTGTGTGTGTGTGTGTGTGTGTGTGTGTGTGTGAGAGAGTGAGTCAGTGTGTGTGTGTGTGTGTGAGAGAGTGAGTCAATGTTCTGTTTTGGGGTCCTCCTATCCAATGATAAGCCAGATAAACGTCTGGAAAATGTTACATTCATCAATTGTTAAGTGAACTTGCTCATTTGAGCAAAGATATATGAAAACAAAATAAACATTGGCCTGTATATTGCTCATGTGTTGTAATTTGTGTTGGAGGCAGAAGGAGAAGCACCGTGCTGGGTGTTTCAGGGAGGAGAGGAGGTAGCTGTGAAACCCCATATAAGGCAGCAAGCTAGGAAACTACTAGAAAGGAACTGATGCAATTGCAGAGACCTTGAGTCACAACATGACTTCCTTGGGAAATTGACATGTTGCCAAAAGTAGTCCAGCAAAGGAATAGTTTCTGAATAAGCACTGTTTTTGTGAAATGCCGGAACAAAATAATGCTTGCAGCAGGCAACTAGGCTACTTGTCAAACTTTTAACGGCAATTGAGAATACAACTAAAATGGGGTGTGTGTGTGAAAACCAAACTAATAATGAAATACTTTAGTTATTAAAGTAATAGCTACATACTGTAATTCAAGAGACTATGCAAAAACATTCTGCCAACAAAATGCACATTTCAGAATCATTGTGCCTGGACCTGTTAAACTACCAGCTGCAAAGAGAAAAGCACAAAACTTCAGATTATTTATACAGCTTTAACCACAAATCTTGGCTACTGAACACTGATCCCTCCTCCTTCGAGTCCTTCCTAAGGGCGTACATCGGCTTTACCACCTCAATGACGGTTACATTTCAAAGCTTCCTCCTTTCACATCTTATGCCTCATTTACTGCAGCTTGGCACCGTGAGCTCTTTAAGTAAATCCCTGGTTGCGTTGGGTCATAATATCACGCCCAGTCTTCAACTGGTGCTGATAATCTCTGGTGTGATTGGGGATCTTTTTTTTCATCTTTATAGTCTTCTTGCATTCTCTAACTCAGTGGTTCCCAAACGTTTTAGCTCGAGACCCAAAAGAGAAATTAAACATTTGCCCAAACTAGTGGAAATAGCTCTACAAGCTTGCGGTTATTTTCACTACTTCTAAAACATGTTTTCTAATTTATGGAATTTATTAGATTTTTATTTTATTTATTCATGAACATACTTATGAAAAATGTTGCTTTATTGGGAATATTTTTGGAAACTATTTTGAAATGAATAATTCAAAACAAAATGTAGGAAACAAAAAATACCCTAAAAATGAGTCCCGACCCAGTGTTTGGGAGCCAGTGCTCTAACTTCCTGAGTTATAGTTTGTTCCTCCTCTAGACCTGAATGAGGATTCGTTTGTATCTTCATTGAAGAATGAATGCATATTGTAATGTGTTGTAATGCTGTGAAATTGTCATCTTGCAAATCTTGTTATAACTTTTATAACTCCTTTATATACATAACATCTTCCTTTCAAACTCAAATAGTTTGAGAACATGCTTTAACACATTGTGTAGTTTCCGCCAGGCAATGTTCTACTTGCTACACTACCTAAAGCATTTCCTCTTATCTAAGGGCATTGCTTTTGTTCCGAGCAGACTTGTTTGTGCCAAGAGTCAAGGCCTCTGTGACAATGCATTTTCCATAAAAGATGCCCTATGTCTAGAGGCATGTAGGCATTTTCTGGGTCCATGTCTGTCCAGTTATAGAGTGTAGCTGCAACACTTCTTAAGCCTTATTTATAATGAATTGTACTGGACTGGTACGAAAAAGTATAACTAAAACCTTTACTGTTGTATTCGTATTGTCAACTCAACTCTTATGATTGTTAAAAGAATGAAAAGCAATATTAAATGTGTAATAATACAGTAAACAGCAGAACATTATAGAACAATTATGCATCTACATTAAGATACTATTGAATTTGAGATGTGCTTCAAGTGCATTTTATTGGTGAAGGTGCTAAAGCATGTTATGCCATTGTGATGTCACCTGAATTTTGTAGAAACATGACTTCCATGGAGCCTCCTTTCATCCAAACAACATTTTGGGTAGATTTAACTGATAACTCACAGCATGAGGCCAGGTTGTCCTGATGTACTCATACTGATAACCTGCCTCATTCTCATGTCCTTCTCCAACAGTATATGTGTGTACCAGCTGAAAGTTCTATATTTATTTACAGAAAATGTAACAGAAAGATGAGAGTGAGTGTAGTGTGTACACAATACACAAAGCACTGACTACAGACTAGAGCAGGGGTGGGCAACTTTGATGATGGCGAGGGCAACTATATTTCCACCTTCACTCCAGAGGGCCACATTGCATATTGCTACTTCCTACTTTGTCATTCTAGTACCTCATACAAAAGAAGCAAAAATAGCCGATTCTCAAGCTCAAAACGCATCGCGCTGCGATGCGTTTTGAGCTTGTAGATCGGCTATTTTTGCTTCTTTTGAATTGGAATCCTGAATTATTTTTTTGTTATTTTTTAATTGGAATCCTGAAATGTAACATTTTGATTTAATTTCAAACACATTTAGTCATAAATTCATGTTGACTCTATGAACCTAAATACAAATACCTACATTGGACATGAAAAAAAAAATAATTGCGACCGTCAGGGAGCAGTTTACTATGAAAACCTCCACCGGCCGTCCGTCCGTCCGTCCGTCCGTCGGTCACACGTCACACGTCACACCTTTGCCCTGCTCATATCTCCGCATCAGTATGACATCACACCACATGTGTACACAAACCTTTGTGTACGTTGCTGTGGCAACAGTCTGTTGTTGCTGGTCTGTTAGTGTACGTTAGCAACCACCTTAGCAACCATGGTTTTACCCTAGCAACCAACTGTTTACCCTAGCAACCAACTGTTTACCATAGCAACCATGTTTTTTTTACCCTAGCAACCAACTGTTTACCATAGCAACCAGATACGCAGAGCAGGGATCTCCATATATGGGCATAAACAGGTGACATCACACTGATGTCAGATACTCAGAGCAGGGATTTCTCCATAATATATGGGCATAAAAGGGATTCTGTTAGGGATCTCCATATATGGGCATAAAAGGGATTCTGTTAGGGATCTCCATATATGGGCATACAAGGGATTCTGTTAGGGATCTCCATATATGGGCATAAAAGGGATTCTGTTAGGGATCTCCATATATGGGCATAAAAGGGATTATGTTAGGGATCTCCATATATGGGCATAAAAGGGATTCTGTTAGGGATCTCCATATATGGGCATAAAAGGGATTCTGTTAGCTGTTAGTGATCTCCATATATGGGCATAAAAGGGATGCTGTTAGGGATCTCCATATATGGGCATAAAAGGGATTTTGTTAGGGATCTCCATATATGGGCATGAAAGGGATTCTGTTAGGGATCTCCATATATGGGCATAAAAGGGATTGTATCCCAGATGATGCCCTGTTAGGAGATCCACACTAACAGAATCCATATATGTTCCTACCGACAGCTGCTATAAGCCAACCCTGGCGATAAGGTCTGAGTCGAAGAAATGCTTCTTTCCTGGCAAGAATTGCCCCTTTATACTGTAGGGCTCGTTTGTGTATTGTATGACATCACGCCACATCATCGGCTGAGGATTGTGTGATGTCATCATATCTCCATATATGGAGACATAAGTTGCTCATGCCCAAATATGGGCTGGTGAGGTCAGACTTAGTGTGATGCGTAGGTTATCTCCATATATGGAGATTCAACTTCAATGAGTAACCATGGCAAACTGTCAACTGCCCGTATGTCTTGATAATTGGTAAAACAAACTTTTGGCCTATTTGTGGATTAGTAAGAGTCTTACTGGTACTACTATACACTGACGGAATTAAAGCAGGTCATGTTTAGAATTGTAACAGCTGAAATGAATAATATATCAGTATTCCGGTATTAACCAGCGGGCCGCATTAAGTGAAGGTGAGGGCCACATGTGGCCCCCGGGCCTATTTGATGATTAGTAAGAGTCTTACTGGTACTACTATACACTGACGGAATTAAAGCAGGTCATGTTTAGAATTGTAACAGCTGAAATGAATAATATATCAGTATTCCGGTATTAACCAGCGGGCCGCATTAAGTGAAGGTGAGGGCCACATGTGGCCCCCGGGCCGCCAGTTGCCCATGTATGGACTAGAGCCTGACCGATAAACAATTATTTGTATTTTTTTATGACATCGCATCTGCCAATGTGCTATTTTTAGCAAGTCATATAATAATTTTAAACAGTCGACTATTAGTTTTTCATTAAAAAGGGAAAACGTTAAGACTTAAATCTTGAATGCTCACAACATGGCCTGGGTGAGAGAGGGTTTTGGTTTTCAAACACTGGATCAGGACCCATTTGAGGGTCACAGACACATTTTTATGGGTCCCTTCATTTTTTGGTTTCCTACATTTTTGGGGACAAAAAAATCCCCAAAAAGCTACGATTTTCCTGAAAGAAAAAAAAAAAAAAAAAAAAAAACTATTATTTTTAGATATGGAGTAGTCGCAACGTGCTGTGAGCTTGTAGATCTGCTGTTTTCACTAGTTTGGGTCCCTGTGCAAACGTCTAATCTCTCTTTTGGGTCTCGGGCTAAAAGGTTTGTAGTGTAGTTTTGATGAGCAGCACCACTCTTGCTTATAGGTGTTTTCTCTTATTGCTCAACATCAGCATCATTTAAATTACAGGATGTTATACAATTTCCAGATATGTGTGTGATAAAAAAGTGCTATCCAGGGCAGTTTTAGCAAACAAAAGTACACAAGGAAATGAGTTGACATAATTATGATCTTTAGTAACTTGAATAGTTTTGTTTTTTATTTGGATGTGTGTGAGCAGCATGTAAGGTCAATAATATGCTAAAAAAAAGCAATGATTAGATTTATTTATTTTTGTTCCTATTGGCTGTAACAAGTCACTGTGTTGTTTATAGTAAAGTATGGCTGTTATTATTCATTGGAGTAGAATAGATGAAATTAGGATTTATTATGCATGAACACATTAACTTACTGAGACATTTGACTTGAAAATCAATGAGGACAACAATTACATGGCTATAAGGCCTTCATAGGCCAATAAACTGCTGGCCCAGAAACAGATCAACCAAGTTAACAGATATTTGGTAATAGTTCAGTTAGTCAGTTCCCATAATAATGACAATGCATGAACTGCCACTCAGTTCTATAATTGACCTATTGGTGAAATGTCACGCATTGCACATTTTAAAACTGCACCACAAATAGAAGAATGCTACCTATGCTGTTTTGTGGATTAATATGATCGCTACCTAAACTTTACTATGTAAGGAATAATGTGGTTGTCCTTGCTTTTAGTTTCAAACCAGAACAGGCAACAGCACTCTCCTAGGCACTATCATAGTCACTTTTTCCATCTGTGTGTGTTATATTTCCATAAAGCAGTATATAGGCCTAGGTCTACATCAGAGGCGAACCTACAAAGTTTTCTCAATATAGTTCTCAACAATTTAGTTGTAGTCTGTAGGCTACTTTGTGGGCTATAACATTGGTTCTCAAAATGGGGTCCAGGGACCCCCAGGGGTCCTTGAGGAAGTTACAGGGTGTCCCCAGATAAATTATAGTAAATGATAGAACCAAATGCAGAGAGTAGTGTACAAATGGAACCAAATGGACCCTAAGTCCTAACAGGTCCATTTGGTTCCATTTGTACACTCTATTGAGTTAAATTAACATTGGTTTTAGATTGGGGTGATGGGGTCTCAGCGATTGAAATGCCATTAAATGGGGGTCTGCTGCCTAAACTGGGGGTCCATGGTTGAAAATCACTGCTAGAGCCATAGATATCTTCTCTTATGGGGTCCCTGGCTTATCTTTTGAAATGGGGGTCCGTGGGATAATATATGTCCATTTGGGAGTCCTTGACATGAAAAGTTTGAGAACCACTGGGCTTTGACAGACTCGGGGCGGAACCACCAAATGATAAATCAAATCCCTCCTTGCCAGAGTCCAGCTCATTGTAAACCAGAGGCCTAGTTTGTCTGTCAGGCCACAAACTCACTTCCGTCCATTTATTCTTCAGCTATATTTAGCATGATGAGTAAATGTGATTTGAAACTTTCTCAGTTGTTGGAGAAAAAAGACCCGCCCTGTTAGTCACATTAAAGTATCATAATCTATAATACATATAGCCTAAATGTGTGATTAGTCTATATAGCCTATAAATCTGATGAAAATAAGTAATGATGATGATGAACGCACGCGCGCGCGCACACGCTGAGAGAGGGAGAGGGGGAGAGAGGATAATTTGAATCTAACAGAGTGCGCAGACAATCCAGACATAGAATGAAAAATTAAGATATTAGAACCAGATCTTACCGTCTTAGGCATGTCTGCTTCGTCCCGGCTCTGATTTTATTATTGAAAAACAAATCAAAAAAAGTTAAATCGCAGATCGAGAAAGCAAACTAACGGGACACGAAGAAACTTTTGCCCATCAGAACAATGGCATGGAATGTAACGTCCTCCTCCGCGTCGCAAACAAAACTTTGCGCTGCTAAAACTGTGCTCTGTAAAGCTGTTATTCTCCGGGTCAGCCTGTGAAACGTTTTGTCCGCTAGTAGCACAAGCTGTAGCTGTATTCTTTGTGTTGGTGTTGTGTGGATTCAGTGGAAAGCAGAGGGGGGCTGCCCGCTTGATTTCCTGCTAACGGTACTCTGTTGGCTGAAAAACCACACCCAACCAAGCCAATGACAGGACCCGCACTAAAAAATGAGTTTTTCAGCAGTGGTGGAAAAAGTACTCACATATTGTATTACTTAAATAAAATTTGCAATTCTGCAATATAGAAATGAGCCTACTCTTGTTAGATGTACAGAATTCAAAATTCACTAAAAGTAAAAGTAGGCTACAAAACATGTTTGAAAATAGACGATCTAAAAGCTCACAACGCGTCGCGTGAGGTTGTAATCGGCTAATTTCAAATAGCCAAATATAGAATAGGGCTAAAAGTGTTTTATGTAGGATCTATGTTTTATAATATAATTTATATTTGCAACGTAAGTACTAACGTTTTCATATAATTGTAGTGGAGTAGGCCTAAAAGTAAAATATTTTGACCTGAGATGTAGCCTAGTGGAGTAGAAGTAAAAGTATTGGACATTGGAAATACTCAAGTAAAGTACAGATACCTCAAAATTGTACTTAAGTACAGTAATTAAGTAAATGTACTTAGTTACTTAACTGGTTTTCAGGCAGCAGGCTCCGCCTGCAGCATGCCTAGACTGGGGACTATTGGCTTCGCCGGTTACAGATCCGTTCTAGAGCGGATACGGAAACTGTTTGAGTGCTTTTATGTATTTGTGAGCGGAAATTACCGGATGCAGTAGGCGGGCTCTAGAGCGGATCTCAACTGAGCAGTGAATATAAACCAGGCTGAGGCTGGTGACGCGGAGGTTAGCCAAATCTCCTCAAATAAAGCTGATGTGTCGTTTATTTAATCTCGCCGTTATTATAGTTGTTATAACACATTCAATGTGTCTACTTGTGGTATATTCCCAAACAAATCCACACGTTGTCCACAACAGCAGCAATGCGGTTCTCTGTTATGCTGATTGAGGAAGAAACATTTTGATCACATTGGCCAGATAGGCAACTGCGGTCATTCATTCACATGCTAATGAATGCATGCTGGCATGGTTTCCCCCAAAACTACGTCCTCTTCACTCTTTAGTAGGCTAAACAGAGAGAGAGAGAGAGAGAGAGTCAGAGAGAGGACTGTATCTGGAACACAATTTAATCTGATAAATGTGTTTTCTCTCCTAAATGGGTGAAATTGGTAATGAAATGTATAGTATTTTCACTTAATTTACTAAGGAGCTGGGGAGACCCCATTACTGTGGGTCAGGGAGGCTTCTGGCACAGTAGGCCTACTCATGGTTTGAATCATCATACTTAAAGCTGCACTGTACCTTTCATGTTGTAAGCCTACCTCGGAATTGAACCCAGGTCCCTTGTGCAAGTGCTGACATCAGACATCTTCAGTGGAAGTGCTTTCTCTGGGAACATTTTATATTTCGACCCTCAGGTCAAAATCCATGTCAAACCAGAAACATGAATTGTGTCATGTCCGAGCAGTCCGACCTAGACACAGGATCTAAATGTATTAACAGAACAGGGAAACCGGAGTGCCCACTGGCCTAGTGGTCGAGGGTGAGGCAGCATACCATAGGCTCTGATGCCTGATAGGTTCGAGTCCTGATCGCGAAGACCTTTGCTGTGTGCCACTAGCTCTCCCCATTTCCCCTGTCCTATCAATAAAGGCATAAAAGCCCCAAAATAAATCTTAAAAAAAGAACAGGGAGACCAAATACAACCACCCCAATTGTAGATAAGTTATATTGTTGCGACCATAGGCCGCAGTTTACTATGAAAACGGGCAAATCCTGTCTGTCAGTCCCATCTGTCCGTAAGTTGTGACAGCACGTTGACTGTCAAGACTACTGACTATCATCACCTGGATATCCATGCCCATATGGAGATCCCTGATGTCATCAATAATAAGCCCATAACTGGGAATTCCCATATATTAAGCCCATATATCAGGGCTTGATATGGCTTGTCCTGTTGTCCGGGACAAGTAATAAATACTTCCGGACAAGTTAATTAAAAATGTATTTGTCCGTTGGATAAGTAGCTCTTGGTTTCATTTTTTCTGTGACGCTGCTGGCAGCTTTGTGCTGTATGCAGACTATGGACTGGCGATACTATGGAGTGGAGGGTGGAGTGAGCATGGGGGGTCGTTAGCAGTCAATTTGTTATTTATTCTATAATGTCCGACTCCTATGCATGCATTTAAGAAAGAAATTACTGTGAAATGCCTAATTTTTATACGGACAAGTGACTTTTGTGCCCGGACAAGTGAATGGGGAAATGTACTGCCTCAGAAAGTTAATGTCAAACCCTGCATATATGGACGCTCTATATATGGCCAAGACAGAATTTGCAAATCAAGACTGCTGACTATCATCACCAGGATCTCCATATATGAAGATCACGACACTGACCTCATCAAACCCTGGATATCCATACATGGAGATGACTGGATCATCACCTAGATCTCCATATATGGAGCTGGTCAATACCTCTACATCTGACCTCACAGACTCCATATTACCTATTCTGACATCGCAGTGTGACTCGACCAGCTCAGCAGAAGGGTATACATGCCAAAGCGCCCATGTGCACGCGCCCATGTGTGCGACCTCGCCCGTGGTCGCTTCTCGCCCTTACTGCGTCTTACTGGTATTAATACTCTATCATACAGATTGGACAAAATAAAAAATATAAATATATGAAATAAAGAAGATATATAATAGAATAATATATAATACAATAATAAAGGACAGGGACTACTTTATGTATAGGTAATTACACACCTGAGCGCAGTGCCGGATTTATATGACATGAGGCCCCTGGGCAAGGGGAAATAAAGAGGCCCTTGTGCGCGCGCGAAGTACCGCATACGCGAAGCACACGCGAAGTACCGGATACATAGAGTGGGCGGGCTTTAGACTGCACTAAGCTTTCAGAGCAACTACATGCAGTGCGGCGAGCAGAGCAGAAGCTCTCAATGTTAATACCATAATAAAACAAAATGTACAGTAACTAAACACAAATATCACTTTATTTGGATAGCAATACTTTAAAATGTCATCATTAACTCATTCAGGGTCTTTTCAAAATGGCTTCCAAGTTCCACACCACCTCCCTCTCCATAGACTTCCATGTAATTAATAGTGCACGGATCATGCACCCCCATGCCTAGATCATGCACCACATGTGTGCACACTGTTCACAGCTTTCAAACAAAAAAATCCGAATGGAAATCCGTTCAGGCATTCATGAGCTAGCAGCCATTATGTTTTCTTGAAATGTAAACAAACGTGGCTGCCATGTTTGAAAGATGGGGTTGGTATGGGGGTTAAACATGGAATTTCGCGATCATGCCTACTTTTTTTTTTTTTGGAGGCCCCCCACCCCCCTGAGGCCCCTGGGCACGTGCCCACCCTTGCCCAATGGTAAATCCGGCCCTGCTAGCGGGCAAAAGTAAAATGCAGAGTTCTGGGGCCTCTTCTGTTCATCATCTATGTATGTTCCCACATGGCTCAAATGATGGAAAACAATCAAATATGTTATACAGTTATACATAAAACAGACAAAGTATATACATACAACACAAAAATTAGTATAACCATATGGGGAGTATTATGGTCCAATACAAACACTGAGTAAATGCACTGAAAAAAAACTATAATTGGATATGGCAGAATTGTCTTAATTCTTCAATCAAACAAACTGGGGTTAGTGGTGGGTTAGTCATGGACTCAGACTTTGATTTTAACAGCCACATCAACACAATTACAAAGTCAGTCTACTAACACAGTAAGTCCATAACCACTTGATGCAGAGTGACTCTCAGGTGGTCTGGGGCAGGTCTGCTTTCATCTCCAGGTTCAGAGGAGATGCGACGTTCAGTTTTTATGCTCCATATCTGACAATCTGCACACACACGCGGGATATTCCACTTTAAAAAAACCTTTGGCCATTTTGTCGTCTACTCAGGCTTTTGTGAACACCCTGGACAGTTTTTAATTTGCTTTATTCAGTATTTAGAGTATTTGATATTCATTTTATCAGACACTCCTCCTCCAGGGCCCATTCCTATACAAACCCATTGTAACCATGATAAATTCATCAAAAACACCTGTCTTTTTTCTGGTGACTCATATTACCCTCCTAATACGTGAGCTGGCCATTTGTTATATTATATGTTTTCCTTTTTCCCCAAACAATATTAAAAAATAATGAAAATAAACGCACAGCCAGCTCACGTATGGTTTTTGATGAATTTATCATGGAGTTTGAAGTTAGGAATGGGCCCTGGATGGGGAGTGTCTGATAAAATGAATATCAAATATCTAAATATTGAATCAAGCAAATTAAAAACTGTCCAGGGTGTTCACAAAAGCCTGATTAGATGTTAAAATGAGCAAACGTTTTTTTTGAAAGTCCCTTTAATGGCAGTGAAGCAGGGTCTTCTACTTGAAAGTTTTGCAGTGGTTAGCTATCACAAATATTTGATTAGTACACTGGAAATACAGATTTATATTGCAATAATAATAATGAGTATTGACTAATATGTAGACTAAATGTAGACTATGCTTATAGGGCTGCCCAAGACCTGTTGAGTGACCCTTTATTTTTACATTCTAGGTTTGTGCTTTCTCCTACTTTAATAAAATATTACCCAACTAGCATAACGTTTCTGTCATTAATTCAGCAAGATTTTCTTCTTCATGAAGCCATATTATGGACTTTCATGCCTGAGTGTAACTTAAATGGCCTCTGAGAGCAGTTACTCAAATTAACCAGCAGATAGTGTGCATGGACTATGGAATATCACAGGCCACTGAGCCCTTGTGTGGAACAAACATTTATTTGTATTTATATTTTCACCCAACAAATCATTATTATTGTTAAAGGGAAATTCCACCACGCCTCAAGCCGGAATTATTGTTTTTACATAGCCATAACAAAAGGAAAAACATATAACTAGAACTTCTTAACATCCATTTCAGATATGTAACTCACAAATAGATTGAGACCAATAATAGCTTGAGAACATTTTATTTATAAAATGTAAGTGTGAATATTATATTTGATGTTGGCGTTCAGGCTCTTCTTCCTCCCTACTCAGCACATTAGCAGAAAACCATTAAAGAGCAGGGAGATATACATCTATAATAGTACCCCCCTAGGGGAAACAGAACCCTCAGGGAAAGCAGAGCCTACTGGTGGTGCTGGGAGCAAACAATGCACATAAATCATCAGTGGCAACACTGCAATGAATCAGGTAGGCCAATCAGCTGCTTGGCATGTCACATACAGTACATCTCCCACAGAGGCTGCACGTGTGTGTAAACCCCTCTGCCTGAACTAGTCTTGCAAGCTACGCATCATTTGTTATTTTTTTCCCCTCCTAGTGACCTTTGTATTTATTGATGGAGAACACTAGGGTCTGATGATTATAAATACTAGAATTCCTGTGTATCCCCTGACACTGCCGGCCCTCCATGTAGCTGTTTCATTCCATCACCTTCAAGTGTAATCCAACGGTCTGTATGAGGTTTTGGATACATGGCAGTTCCGGTGTTAGCACAGAGAAGCATGTATGGCACCAGCCATACATGCAAAGTGAGAGTATGCTGAAAGCATATCTACTGTTATGTCTTATTTAAGTACTGTGTTTTAAAGTGATGTCTGAATAAACCTCTGTCCTTGAGTCATGTGTGCGCGTGCACTGGTGAATGAGTCTCAGTGAGTGACACAAAGACACGTGCATGCGTGGTGTCTGCACAGAAGGTCCTTAATGCTGTGTGGGTTGTTTGTCAATGCATACACAGGACCCTGGACAGGCTTCCTTGTGGCCACAATCCTTGACAAACTCTTGTCTGTTTAACCAAAGTAAAAAAAAAAACATATATATACACATAGTTATAGTGCTCAGTGTGAACAGCCCTTAAGTGTAGAATAGGCTAGGATAAGAGCAGGATAGAAAAATATAGCTAGGTTGTGTGAAATAAGAGGAACAGTACATAATTATACATTATTTATTACAAGAAACACATTTTGTCATTAAGACTTACATTTTGTTTGAGTCCACATCAGACTCAAATAATCTATGTAGTATATTTTTGGTCTATAAAAGTACTTTTTCCATTCTGTGTGGATTACAATATACTTCTGCAGCTCGTAACAACATTTTATATCACTCTTTTACAAACACAATTCATGACAGTTTGAAAGATCCATATCATGATCATATATTTAGAATGTGAAGCCTACATAAATTTGACACAAAATGTAACTTTACATATCAATATTATATAACAAACCATTACTGGGAGGAAAGGTGTCAGGTGTCATAGCAGCAATAGCAGTTAAGATTGAAACGAATAAGTACAGGTAAGAGTCGAGAACCAAACTAAAGATCCATAAGAATGAAAAAGAAAATAGAGGTTCGATTCTGACACTTGGCATCTGCACTCTCTCTCTGAATGAATGACTTAACATGCAGTCTATCAATACATGTTAGTGAATAGTGAATAACTGAATACATCTATCGCCAATGAGTACCGCATAACTACTAACAGTGAGTGTATATACACCTGTATAGTTTTTTCTCCCCCTATAAAATGAGGTTATTGTACACACAACTGCACAACAAAGTTCACTGTGTTGGATTATTATCTCAACAATTTTCAAGTCTTTGCTGTTTGCAAGTTGATTTACTGTACAGTTAATTTTCTCTACTGAAACAAAAGGATTCCAATGGCTTTCTCAGAAATCAAAAACACAATGGTGTTCGACTTCCAGACATTGAATCCTCATAATCGATGTTGTTGAAGCACATGACCTGAAGTGTGTTTGAGCCCCCATTGACGCAACCCTTTCCATCCCAAAGGCTCTGTGTAATATCTATACAGGACTTGAATGTTGTGTTCTACACACAATCCTCATTAAATAAACAATCTTATTTTCCTGTATACTTCAAATATAATTCTTGTCAAAAATATACAATGGAATAACTGCATTTAAAAGTACTGATTTTGTAGCTCAAAAATGTGCACAATGTTTTAGCAATAGTTGGTGTACATTTATTATACCGTAGCTAATTGCCTTTACAACCAAGTTACACATCAAAACCACTTTGCTTTTTGGTCAGCATCAAACTGACTCTGACCTAAAGTTGATTCAGTATTAAAAAAAGTCAGTCATAACTAATCACTATTTCCACAAAGCCAGGCTCACAGGAAAAGGCTAAAATGCTGTTCATTTAAAAGAACAGACTCAAGACATACCTGCTTTAACAATAGAGGGTTATACTCTACATGAATGTAACTACCAAACATTCAATTAACTTAAAAGAGCATTCATAGCTTTTATACCATGTTACTATGTGGAGCAGCATCCTTCATATCTCAGAATAAAAGTGCTATTCATATATAGCATGTCATGAGTTGTAACCCAGACAATTATGCTTGATAATGCAACCCAGCAATAACTTTGGCATGTTTTATTAGGTGAAATATATTCAAAGATATTGACAATACTACCAATATATTGTAAAGCAGACATGTGGCAATTGAGTGAGGAAATAGCACTTAATCATGGTGCACAGCGTACAACACATAACTTTTGTTTTCGGTATTTCACTTGGTTTACTTTTACAGATACCCTTATAAATGTACACATGACTGTACAGGTAGGACACCATGCTAACAGCTGCACACAGGTTATCTGTGCACTTAGACATACTGTAGCATGTAAATGTCCCTGTAAATAAATTACTGTACCCAGTAAGAATTAGTACATACCAATGGGCTACTCCCAGTGACACACAGTGTCACAAACATTATAGCATTGATTTTTTTCCCCTTAAATAAAATGATCATACTATACATTTCATATTTTTACAATCAAGTTATAGATACAATTTGTATCAACAAGCAAAAGTCAATTCTAGACATTTGTGGCTTAGTTGTTTGCGGCACTTCAAAAAGGTAAAATGGGGAATATGAGCCACGATCCCTGCTTTCATTTAGACCTTTAAAGGAGGGCAAATGTAGCATATAAAACGTGATAACACTGTCTATGAGCCAGGTGAAATCACAATGCTTTTCTTTAGTGGTCTTTCAAAAGTAATTCAAATCATTGGAGCCAAAAAGTCTCAAACTATGGACAGGACTTGGTGTCAAGTGTGCACTACTTATTTGATTTGGTTAGTAGAGACAAACTTTTGATACCGGAAGAAAATGGTCAGTGTTACTGCAATTAATGAGTGGTGATAGGCTGGATTTGGTTACTTTTCGCCATTCAAATCAGATGCTTCAATTATTGTACAATGATACCAAAGAGTCAAAACAGGCACTCTGATTTCACCAATTCAATAGACTGCTCCTAAATGGTTATAACTTGGGGGAAACGAGTATAAATAATCTAAAAAAATAAATATGTTCACTGAATATAAGTCTATTTCAGTATAGAGGTCATCTAAATCAGCAACCATTTCTGGAACACACACACACACACACACACACACACACACACACACACACACACACACACACACACACACACACACACACACACACACACACACACACACACACACACACACACACACACACACACACACACACACACACACACACACACACACACACACACACACACACACACACACCACACTATGAAAGTATTCTATATTTATATATATTTTACTGTAGCCTATATATAATAGTTTTAAAGTATTTTGTCCCTTCTTTTTTCTCATGAATATGTTTCTTTAGCAGTCATTTAAAGTTAAACATTCTCAAGGGAATGCGGGTAAAAAAAAAATATGGCACGCAAACTTTAAGCCAGATGTCAGAAACAACCTTGACAGCAGCCTTGCAATCTGATTGTTTCACAGTAAGAAACATTTAGGCAGTTTTCTGTACCTTCTCACGAAGAGACAAGGCCTAATGTGGCCTTGTCTTATTTCATGAAAAACAAAGTCAGCTATGCCCAAAATTCATTTGGGCAAATGACATTCAAATACATAGTTGAATTCTCTTTACACATGTTATTTGACATTGGTTGTCCTCCAGCCATAAAAGGAAAGACACATTTTACAAAAACACCCAATGAGACCAGGCCAGGCTTAAAAGGTAAAACCACACTCAGTTTAAAAATGTTTCCTCCGATAGATAATCAATGTTATGTCATCAAGATGTGGTTGTGCCCGGTGCTGCTCCATTGACAATAAACAACAGCCTTCCTATTCCTAAATAGCCTTCCAACAGTGTAGATCGTAAAATAGAATTACAGTCTACACTTTTACAACAGTGTTAACTTTCACTTTAAAGTAGCTAAAACGGATCCTTACTTAGCTTAACCATTAACGATCACCTAGTATATTTTTGTAGTTGATTCTCAGTGGAGCTATATATACAGTACAGTATATGGGTATGATATAACAGCGCCAAATGTCTGTCACATTTCAATACAAGGCATTTGTGTTCAGTAATATAGGCTACCTCAACTGTCTTAGGGGTTAGGAATACCAAACCTGAGTCCTGAAATTCAGTGGTATTACCCTTTAAATGCAAATAAAATGTTAACCTGGCAAGGCTACTTTTACATGGTGCAACTTTGATTGAGATGAATTTAAATTGTCATGACGTGATACAGTTAGACTGTAAGTGGCATGGTAATATTCCCTAATGAATAGAATGACTGTAAAATATTTCTCATACAGCAGACAACAGAGGCAGAACAGAGAAATCTAATATTTAGCCTAAATCAATGTGTCAAATCTATCATCTAGAATAATACTACCAAATTATGTTTAGCATAATTCTGTCATTATGTATGGGTAATTGGGTATAATTTGATTTATAATTTCCTTAAACAATTAACACAGCTAATTTATCTTTCAAAGATTATATTTTATAAATTATATATAACATATTTTCTTAAACTAAAGTTATATTAAAGTTGCACCAAGTAAAGCCAATCTAATAGCCTTATATGCTCAATCTCAAAGTTCAGGGCAAGTACATACACACAAAGCATGTCCAAGTTACAATTACCAACTTAAATGTACTACGTAAAGGATTTTCACTAAATATATCTGCCAAATCAGAGTTGTCTATAGCTGGTAATTTCTGGTTTCTGAATGATAAAGATAGTTAGAAAACTGAGAGGCCCCTGAGAGGATATCCTGACATTTTCTCTGCTGCTTTTATTTTCCGATTTACTCCATATAATGTTGAAAAATATTTAAATTGTTAATTCTTAAGTCTTTTTATAAGGGCTATTATCATATCTAACACATTCCCAAGCCTTAAGGTTACAACTGGGAATCTAGCAACTTGTCTGTCAAACTGATGCCCCACGTACGTATAAAAAACTATTACTTGTCCATTTTAATGGTGATCATTAATGTGGAAGCCTTCAGACGACCCATCTGCTGTTATTGCACCTATTTATTATTAGTCAAAAAATATTTTGCCCTGTGTCAAAACAACCGCTGTCATGTGCTTGTATTTTTCTTTACGTCTTTTGAGATAGTTAATATTTAAACACCAACATTTTACACGCCCTCCGCTTTTGGACCAAAGATTCTTAAATGGTAAAAGTTATAGTTACCAAACCAAGGTAGGTTCAATGTCTCAGCCACTAGAAAAATAAAATACACCAATTGGCCTCATTTAGGTGCTACAGTAAAACGACCCATGTTAGAATCAGAACTGCAAGTCGCAGAAACAACTTACTTTCTTGGGTCACATCTACCTAGGAGTAGGAAATGTCCATTTGCACCATAAATGCATTGTCTTATCAACCCCTGTACACAAAAATCACTGACCCAAAAGCTGTGCAATAAATAAATAAAAGGTGCAACTGAATTGGTATTAACAGTTTTGTCAGTGCATTCCTTGGGTCTTGCTGAGTCCAATGCAATTCTCTCTTTCTGCAGTTCTATACTATGTTGGCAAAATCAGGCCCTACTAAGACTTCAGGCTCCAGAAAGATTATATGAAACACCTTGGCACTTCACTCTCACTTTAAAACCCGCTCAACCCCTCTTATATCTTAGAGATAATAACTGCAATATATTTTTTGAAGCACATACCTGTCTTACACTTTTGATAGTAGAAAGCATTATCAAAACAAATTTGACAGATATAGATATATTTATATAAAATAGAAAATCCTAAATGTAGTATCTACTGTATAGTGAAATCAGCCAACAGTAACTTCCCCTAACACTGATGCAAAGTTTCTATGTTAATCCAATCAATCTTCTGATTTAAATGCAAGAGTTCTGTAGAATACTGACGCGTTACAATTCTCTTTTTTGGCATCATTTAGCAGCTTATAAATGTCTTTGAAATCATGGCTTATTGTGTGAATTATATGTACATAGATGTGTGCACAGGTATACAAGTCAAATCTCTTTTGGGCTTGTTATGTGCACTAAAATTTCTACCAAAATAGTTTGTGAAGTGAGACTGAGAAAATATATCTCTTTAGACACTGAGCTAGTGCTTTACATTTCAAAGGAGGAGGTTTCAATGACAAAGGTTTTCATTGAATTCCATTAGACAATGATTAAAGCGTGAGGTCATTCAGATATAAGGCCATTAAATGTCAAAGTTCATGCTCTGAGGTATGCACTTACCTCCCACTGACTTGTCTCAGAAAAATCACTGCACAAAAAAAGTCACAAATATTATTTACAGCAGTGGCAGACCTACGCAAATATATCTAGTTAAAAGTGTACCGGTAACACTTTAGAACTAATTCATAATACATTGATAATAACCTGAACAAGAGCTATGTAAAATATATATATTAATTCTCATAAATTAGTTAAAGTTTTGTTAGTTTAGTTAGTTGTGCGTGATAGAGAGGCCATGGTGTAAGCTTGGGCCTTGACAAATAATACTGCACTAGAGATTCTGTATTGATCTGGAGTATTGTTTTTGTTTTCCCATTTGTATAGCCATAATCTTGCATCTTAAAAATGACATAGATATTACAAAAATATATCATGAAACCTTATGTAAAGATTGAGTGTTAAGGAATACATTACAGAGCTGCTATGAAGCACTTGCTCAGGTTAGGTATTATTAATGAGTTATGAATCCGGTTTAAAATCCCATTATCTTGTATCAAATGCACCACATTTAATAAGAATAGATTTTATGTGTGAAATATCTAAGATTTCGACTTAATTTACTGAGGACAGTTTACTAATATGTTGACTTAATGATTTTAAATCAAAATGCTCAGTGCCACTCACCAGACATAAAAAAGATCAACTCCTGAGGGCATGAGATGTTGTGCATACAGCCAACATCAAACAAGTGCCTAAAGTTGCCATATAGGTCCTTATCTAAATACCTCTGGCTTAAACAGCCAGAGTGGTAACAGGTGACAACTCATTATGTCTACCATTGAAATATTGTACCATTCCTTACTTGCTGAATCTCAGCATGTTTGAGATTCTGTTAATGGTTCAATGACAAGACCTAAGCTTCGCAACAATTACAGCAGCAAGTTGCTGTGGATCTGTCAAATGAGGGTTCTTCTCCATGACAGAGTGTACAACATAAGCAGGAAAAATGTTGCAAAGGTTACGATATGTTTGATACTGGTGTTCGGGGATGACGTGTCGTTCTTGATGTTCAGAAACAGATGCATTCTCCCATGGTGAGTTCCAAATTTGCTCCATTTTGTCAGGCATGCTACGGACCATCACCCTTTCGCAACATGGCACCAGGCTGTTACTAAGTGGGTACGAGTGATATCCATAGGATTCATTGCCACATGGCAGGGGGTCCCAACTCGCATGTTGCTCGCGGCACAGTGGAGGTCGCCTCTGTTTCATAGGGTTGCTCTCATATAATCTTGAATCTGATATGCTGTCCATGCGTGTCATGCCAAGAGAGCGTGTGGGCTGTGAGGATAAAGGTGGAAGGACATTCTGTGTCAAGGGATAGTCTCCAGGGCAGCTGGACCTCGCTCCTACTGCAGTGTGCTGGATATGTGGTGCAAGATGAGCTATGGGCTGTTTACGTTGGCCCTGCTTAGGTTCCTCAGGTCCATAACTCTGAACCCTGGCCAGTGCTTCACGATGAAAACCACGGGAGAAAGCTTGAATCCTTGCCTGTGCCGAAGATTGCTGCTGCCCCTTAATGCTCTCCTCTAGGCTACTCTCCATAGAGCTTGAGTACTGATCTCCATAAGAGGAAAATGAGTCACTATTTGAATGGCTCAGGCAAGATTCATGACAACGGCTAGGATTTCTGTGGTACACACCATGCTCGTGCTCCATGCTACAGAAACTGTCAACATGCATGCTGCTCATGCTCATATTTGAAAAGTCACTATGCAGAGAGTAATATCCATGGTCACTCACTTGGGAGTCATACTTGGGAAACTGTTCGTTGTACGTGATAGAGGCGCCATGGCTGTTGGTAACCAAAATGGGAGGGTAATGTACACTGGACATGTGCTCCAGAGAATTCTGTAAGAATTGCATTGATCCTGGCACTGGGCTGCTGGCTGATCTAGTATTCAAGGCCCCCGCTGCATGGCTCTTGCTAGGCTGCATGGTGGGCACACTGAGAGCTGACACAAGGGAAGGCACAGAATTTGTCTCAGGCTTCCTAACGGACGGTGCCTCCTCTGGCTCACAGACCACTGAGCGAATGCTGGGGTCAGACTGGCGTTTGGGTGTCACACGTTTAGCCTCAGAGCTGCTGTCCCCCTTTACGCCCGCTTGGCCAGCACCACACTTGGCCAATGCCCCTTCACTCATCGTCTTCACTGCAGACAACTTAGCAAAGGCCCGCAGCTCATCAGCCACAGAGCGCTGAGGCTGGTTCACACGTTCTGGATGGTAGTACTTACACTTGTGTCCATATGTGCACTTTTTCCCTGTTTAAAAAGAAAAGAGTAAAACTAATTAACCCACTCATTGACTGCCCCAACCCGAGATTCCCGAGATATTGCTGTTGGTCCAGGCTGCCACGCCTGAGATTCCCGAGATATTTGTTTTATTTTATTTAATCGAAAATCACGCTGGTGCTGATCTGCTCAAAAAGTAGCGCATTCAGTTTGAACCAGAAACAGGTTCAAGCGGACATAAAAAAAAAAGAAAAAAAAAAAAAAGAAAAAAACAACAACCCACGACCACTTTAAGAAGGTAAGAAAAACATAAAAGAGCGTGGCAGGGAACTGCTAAAGTCGAAGTTTAATGGTGGCAGTAAATGAGTTATTAACCTCAAGTAACAAATAGTTAAAATGACAAATGGCAGGTTATTAAATTAACTTACCATAGGGGCAGGGTTGTTTTTTGTGCTCTGGAACAACGGGACGTCTACGGAGGAAATTCTCTAAGTTTGGACCATGTCTTCCTAAAGGATCATCAGGGGGCATGAACCTAAAAAAAGAAAAAAACAAAAAAAACATTTACATCTCTTAAATGCCAGCTTCTTAATTTAAGGAATTTCAAACAATTTGTTATAATTTTAAAACCGAGGCTTGAACGTAATGAACTATGATTGCTTACTTGTCATTGACAAATGAGTACATAAGCAGCCGCTCCTCAATGAATTTCTTCCACTCTGGTTTCTCATTTTGCAAGTCCCTGTAGTTGTCATTTGATACAATAATTCCATCAGAATCACAAGCCAGCTTCACTATGAAGCGATCATCATAGCAAACCACTCTCCTTCCCTGAACTCTTCGAGATGGGGTGAACACCAGAATCTTCTCTTTTTCCAACTTGCGTAAAATCTCTTGATCTGTAAGAGATTTTTCAACAGGTTTATTACATCCCCAGTCTGAGTAGCATGTTTTATAACGTATGCCCCCACCCTCCCCCAGTGTGTGTCCCATATTAGAAACAAGCACTTCTAATTAATGAATGTGCAATGCATCCAGTTTGAGAACTGATGACAGTCACTGTGAAAAACAGAACGAGTGTGAAGCACTGCTAGGGCAGCACAGTTTTGTATGAGGAAAATCTTTTAAACAATTTATATTATTTATCATATTTTCATTTTCAATTATCAGTGTTGAGGGCATAGTGATTTATTTTTTGTACACCGTGTGCAATCTCACTGAAACACAAACAGGGCTTTTTCTCTCTCATATAGCTCATACAAATGGTACGATTATAATACTGAGACCCCAGCAGTGTCTATGCTAGTTCACTTCACAGCGCTAAATACAAATAAATTAAGCATGTCCGAGGTTATGAGTGACAGCCTGTCACCATGTGTCAACATATGTGTGTCTGCTACCGAGGAGATGAAATGGACTGTGTGGCATTAGTGAGTTTTGAAAAATATTCAAATAAGCAGCTGTAGATGTAAATTGAATAAATATTGAGCAACTAATGACCTATTTATTGGCTAAAATGAACAGGTTATTTACAATCACAGTGATGTTGAATACAGGGGATGCACAATAGTCAGTCCATTATTCTGACGTCCCAAATAGTCAGACAAATATTAGAGTAGTGGGATGTTAGGGTTAAGCATACTTTTTGGGGTTAAGGTTAGGATTAGGCTTAGTCATAGTATAATGAGTGCCTATGTGCCGTCAGACAAATAACAACAAAAAATAATCAAATTCTAAAAAAGGACGCAATAAACTCACTACTGGTGCGATCAGGGGACAAAACTATTTTTACCCTGATATTGCTCGATTGCAAACAACAAGTTGAAATCGAGTTGAAATATTTAAAATGTTTACAAAACTGATCAATGTTTAAAGCGATAATGACCAAACGGCACACACCGCCCGGCAGTCTTTCAAACCCCACTGTGTAGCCAGCAGAACCATTGGATCTGCGTGTAGCCTACAATGAGTGTGCGACTGTGCGTCCATGTCACATCAGTCTCCTGTCTATGTAAACAAGCCAAAACACATTCCATATTCATAACTTGACCATGACACGGCAACGTGGCGCGCTAGATGTGTTATTTTTAGCGCAACACCCGAGCACAGACAAGCAAACATAAAATGTTTTTTTTGTCTTTTAGTTCTCCTGGATCTCTTCTCCACTAGTCCCTCCCTAACATTTTTATCTAGTTTTTAGGCTATTTGTTGACGAAATTGTCATTATATTTAGTCTTAGTTTTAGTCACGATAGCTTAGTTTCTATTACGTTTTGAGTTAGTTTGTCAGTGAAAAAAGGTAGTCAAACATTTTCGTCATAGTTTTAGTCGACAAAATTAAAACTGGTGTCAGTAATTTACATAATAGAGTGACCAATTATTTTACCTACATTATGTGCATAACTTTTGATGCAAAATAATAGTTCAGTATTTACGTAAATACGGCTTTATAGGAGCTTTATTTACGCCTGCTCCTATTCAGAGCACTGCACAGTCCAATTGGTTTGACACTCTGTGCTCAAGTGTAAAAGTTGATGTTTTCTCAACTTATGATGCTACGCTTTTTGCTGTAGAAAAGCATTGAGACGCTTGTGTCCGTAAATGCTCAATCAGAACGTGCCGGCGTGGTGGCGCTGCTGGTGTGAATTGAGTGTGATGGTTGCACAGAATTTCTTTAGGAAAAAACAACTTTGCTTTACTACCTGTGATAGGGGCATCAGGCCTTGACTGCTCTTTCCTCCAGGCCGGGACAAACACAGTGATGTCTTTGTGTCCCTTCTCCCTGAACCATTCCACAGCCAATTGTATACCACGGCAAGAGAACACTTCTTTGTTTCCATGGCTACAAAACAAAGCAACACAAAACCAACAGGTACATTGTCTACTTTGAAGAACATATAATGAGGATCAAATCCATTTTCCAGGTAGGTGCTGAACGTCAAACGACAAAACTTAAGTTGAGAAACAAAAATAAAAGTTTGCACACTGTAGCTCCCTTTGGCATATTTATTTTTGGTACCACCAGAGTGGGCTGAGCGACTACTTTAAAGAACATCCATCCACACAATACCAATTGGTAAAGGTCTGCTGAAAAGAAGATGTGTTAAAAGAAGTGTCAAATAGCCTACTCCAATACAGCTGAAGTAAAGACTTAAAGTGATAGTTCACCTATTTTTGACATGAAGCTGTGTGAAATACTTGCCATTAAAATAGTGGTTACAAATGTATTAATTCATTACCAGAGTCCTGTGGTCAGAGTTCTGGTCAGTTTTAGATGAATATAAAGTAGTTCCGGTGATTTGGCTGGGGCTCATGGCCCAATCATTAAAAATAGATGAATCCACAAAATTAGCTTCATTTGTATTGTTGACCTACGGTATTTCTACCAAATAGACCAACTTTCGTTCAACTTTGACCCCTCTGTCACATGGTACTATTTTTTGTGTCCAGTATCACTACGCCGCTGCAACGTATTTCCCCAAAACAAGGTGCTTTGCAGGCAGCTGAACAGAACGAAACCTCGCTCTATATGGTAGAAATAGGTCAACAATACAAATGACGCTAGTTTTGTGGATTAATCTATTTTCAATGATTGGGCCACGCCAAAGGGCCCCCACCCCATTGGAACTACTTAATATTCATCTAAAACTGACCAGAACTCTGACCACGGGACTCTGGTAATCAATTAATACATTTTAACCACTATTTTAATGGCAAGTATTTCACACAGCTTTATGTCAAAAATAGGTGAACTATCACTTTAAGTATGATTGTGCATGATGTTAGTGTCTTACCTCATCGCCACATTTGACGCATCAATGACGATGGGCCTGAGGTTGTCATACATTTCCACAGGTTCTTCTTCCAGTGATGCTTCTGGACTAACCACCTCTTTAACACAGGGGGTCCCCGTCCAAGATGATGCTGTGGCTGTACCGATGCTGGCTTGAATTTCAGGCTCCATCTTGTTACCTAGCCTCACCAACTCAGCAAGAATATCATTAATGAGAGCAGCAGCCCCCAGCTTGTTAAGCACAGCCTCTACCTGTTCCCCTGAGTATCCCAACTTCAAGGCAAAGTCCATTTTGGTTTGGTAGTCCCGATCACTGGCATGCCAGCGATTGGTCCCCGGTCCATCGTTTGAATCGTCGACATGCACAGTGCTAGTCTGGGAGAAGCTGGGACGGTCAAGGCATGGAGAGCGGCAGAGCTGCCGGTGAGGTTTTGTCGCAGCAAAGGGCTCCCCACTCCTATAGCCGCTGTCGCTCACCTGCAGCCGCTGCCGTGCCTGTTCTTCCGACTCACTATCCGAGCTGCTGTCATCCTCCGAGTCACCACTGGCATGCTGGGCCTCACTCGAGTCAATGGCCTCCTCCCTGCATGGGCGTTTTTCCATTTTGAGGCGCTCCACAATGGACCATGTTGACATCACGTTTGCATTGCCACCTGAGATTTCCACCACATGATTCTTCAACTCCACAGCAGCCCAGGTGTCATGTTCACTTGTTGACTTCAGCACTACAGGCAGCCTGCGTAGGGTCAAAGTGATGTGGTCTCTCCTCTGTGAGCGGACAAATTAAAAACACTACGTAAACCTGAAAGTACAAAACACAGAAATACCAATTAGCAATATAGACCCACACTCAAAGCAAACGTTTTTATATGGTCTGGTTTCATTAAACTGGAAAAGATAACGTAATGGAAATCTGTTGCATTAATTTCAAGCTTGCAACAGAAGTACAGAACAGATCACAATTTTGCTTTTTTGTATAATTTCTACATTACTCAAAGTAAGTGAAAAGAATAGTAGCTACAATAATGTGTTCTAAAAAGATACAGAAGTTGAACTTGAAATAACTGAGAAATAAATGATATGCACCCTTTGTCTACTGAAACATGATGCCTGCCAATTCTCTGAGGGCTGAAAACCAGTTTTCAGGTATTATTAGGTTTAATAGGAGAACCAAATTGAAGTTCTTAAAACCTTATTTTAAGCCTACAGAACTATTATTCATACACATCATTTCCTTGTGTCCTTCCTGATAGTATGCATGCCACAATTCTTTATTTTTTACATTTTGAAAACGAAATAATAACAATCAGACTACATACTTGAATTTGTTCATATGTAAAAAATGTGTAATAAAACTTCTGTGTGACTAATAGCTGGATTCACCATTGGGAAACCCAAGCTCTACTTTCCCCCAGCCTGCAAGTAAAATACGACCATTCTATCTTCAAGAGGCTCAGCCCATTACATGCGTTGCCTAGCAACACAGCCCTGTCATCAGCTAACTCCCTTTTACCAGTCACGACTAACACAAACAGCTCATCATCTCTCTAGGCAGCCAGTAAATGCAGAACATTTTGGCCTACAGAAAAACTCCATGCCAAAACTCTGGAACCAGCAATCGTGCAAACCAAAATTTACCGGATTTTGGGTTCTGATGGTGGTATACTGACCAGCACATGCATGTGTGCGTGCACACACACACACACACACACACACACACACACACACACACACCCACACACACAAATATTACTGTTCCAAATCTCTGTTCCATTTCCTAGGAAGAGACATAACATTCTTTAAAAATATAACATTGTAAACCAAAATTGCTGAGAAAGGTGTTGTTATACTGTATATACAATAGCATAACCTTCTGCCGTGTTCAAGTTTCATGACACATCTATGAGGAACAGCTAGTCCAGTCGTTTTCCCTCCACCTCCACATTCACGTGCTTAGACACAGCAAGGCCTCTCAACACCATCTTTGCACATGCACAGGCTTGTGCAGGTCTGTTTCATAGCAACAAGTGAAGCAGGTCCCTTAAGCCCCCTTTGTACAGCTGACCCCCCTCCCCTGTCTGGACATGGGATAAAGTGTCCAATTCATATTTTTCTTTGCCAACTAAACAATTTAAAATTTGACAAACGGTTAGCCTGTTGCGTGTCTCGACTCTCTATAATTATTGTATTGTGCAGGTCTTTTTTGTGTACTTGTGTGAAAAGACGTTTAGAGTCTAGACAAAAGGGTTACTAGACACTTAGGCAACAATTTGTTATGAGATGACAGACAAGCATATTGGTTCGTAGCTTCAAAGTAATCGGTCGTCCAAGGCAAGAACAGTGTTGTAAGCCACTCATATAGGTTGGGATTTTTGTTGTTGTCCTTATTTACCCAGGGAAAGCTGCAGAGCAGACACACATTACAACCTGGGAGCTGACCAGCACAGCACACCCACACAAAGTCTTATACTGGGGCTCAGTGCCTTGCTCAACGGCACTTCAGTGGTGGAGGGTAAGTGGTGGCCATCCACTTCCCCGCCCCGATATGTCCTGCCGGTCCAGGGAATCGAACCTTTCAGTAACAAGGGCGTTCCTCTAACGTTTAGGCCACAGCTGCCCACAATAAATCATATTTCTTATTGTTAAAATTAGCTTAATTTGTAGCCAGATACACCAAACATAATGAGAACGTCATCAGGAATAAAGTGTCTGATATATTTTCAGAGTTTACTTTAGTTGTAACTTTGTTAATGTGTGTAAAATATGAACCCTTGGTCCATTTACACTGTTTGCAGGTGGATTCACTATAACCTACCTGACACACTAGGGCACCATGCATAATGCATTTTATGTGCTGTGTCATGAACACAATGTTTATATACATTTGCTACTCAGGCTAGTTCTGGCTGGACGGAGATGCTCATACTGTTTATTTCTTTAATGAATGTATTGTGTGTGTGTAGCCCAAGTTAGATTTCACAAAAACAACTGATCAAACTCAAGACTGTTTGATAAGTTGTTTCTGATGCCTTTTATATTCAATAGACAATCAACTTCCCAGCTACAGTAGTGATGCTTCAATCTGCAACCAGCCACTCATGCAACCAGAATTAACAAACACCAAATCCAATCTGAATTGCCTATACACACATTTATTAACCAATAATAGTACACAAGAGTGCTATATGAGATGTTGGTGTTCTGCGATTGTAAGCATAATGCTGAGTGCAATAAATTAGCACACCAGTGTAAATGTCTCACAGAATAGCATTCCAGAGTCCCTCTTATGTATTATTGTGATGATGCTGCACTTTCATCAATATTTATTCAGCAGGGGTTCAGGTGATTAATGTATAAAATACATTTAGAATTTTCTTTCACACAATTATTACCTTCTTGTAATAAATCTGAGGACCCACTGGGGTCCCTCTATTACTGCATCTGATTGTGACTTGTGGAGTGCAGACATTATGCTGTATAACAATCTTCAGAAGTTCTGACATCACTGTAGAGCTGCCCAGAGTCCAATGAAACAGTCAACCCCACTTCATGTTAAACAGATGATTTGCTTATTTCATGCGAGTCATGGCTTCGTAGTCCCTTTCAAACCTACAGTCAGCTGCTAGAACTGGGAAATAACGAAGTAACATGAACATCCAATGTAGAATATTGGTCAGTATATAAAAGTGAAGTAGATAACACAATTTTCGTTTGTCAGAGATTTGTCTCAAAACATGGTTTAAAATGCTTAACGTGGTGTGTGTTGTTGTATAGGCTTTTGTGCTGAAATAAATTGAGACCACAAGTGAAACCCAGAAGAAAGATAAATGTCTGTGTTCTTCTCAAAGCCATGGAGTCACCCTTTATGATTCATAACCTTACTACAAACTGCATGACAATGCGCAATTGAACCCCGTCCCCGATGAAAAGTCCCTTAAAATTCGATGGACACAAAATTAACTGACGGAGGTTTAGCATATATCACAACAGCAGCATCCTAAGTTCATGGACATCACGTTTGCTATAACCTGCAAGTGATGTCCGCAGAATATCAACCCATTGGGGTTAATACACTTTTTCTTGCGTTTCAATATTTGTGGGATGAGACTATAGATAATTGTCTTGACATCTCTCTATAGGCCCTGGACATAACACATAACAGTTAGCTAGCCAATTTAGTTAGCCACCAGTTAAGCAAATAAATGATCCTTCCTAGATCTGCGTTTCCCTTTGAATCACAGCCATACATGTTAGTTAGTGCGCCTATTCCACTAGCTATAGTCAGGCCACTCCATCTACTATAACAGTTAAGGTAAGCTAGCTATATAGCCATTAGCTACGACCAACTTAACAGCTGACTTTCGATATCCAAAAGGTAACACATTGACATTGATAATGTTATTTAGCTCTTTAACGTTGGCTAGTTAGCCTGTGCTAACGTTATTATCGGCAATCTCGCAGTGACTTTAACTTGAGTTAAAGTGTATTGAGGGTTTCAGTTCCCCACAAATGGCAAAAACCCCGATTCTAACCCAATAGTCACCAGGAACGCGTATACTAAATCCAAAGCACACTTATGATTTGTAACGGTGCAGATCTTACCTTGTTGCTGTCATCGTGCTTCCCCTCCGCGACAAACGTTACACTGCTGCCATTTGTGCTGCTGTCGCAGTTTGACCGGGGTTGCCAGAGTAGTGAGATAGAAACGCGCGAGCTAAGCTGCGAAAAAATGAATCCAAAACCAGTGGTGGTGTAAAGTAACTATTTATTCAAGTACTGTACTTAACCTAAGTACAATTTTGAGGTAGCCTATTTGTACTTCACTTGAGTATTTCCAATTTCCAATACTTTTACTACTACTCCACTACATCCAAATATACTTTTATTCCACTACATTTATTTGAAAAAGTAATTACTTTACTTTAGTTACTTTGCAGGTATACATTATATGATAAAACATACTTTAGCCCTATTTTTACCATGGCTATTTGAAAATAGCTGATCTACAAGCTCACAAAGCGCACATCGCGATGCGTTGTGAGTTTGTAGATCAGCTAAACATTTTGTACTTTCCTTTTGGTAGGTCTACATTTGATGCCAATACTTTCATATTTTTACTCAAGTACATTTTGAATTCCAAAATACTTGTAACAGTATTTCTATTTTGCAGTATTGATACTTAATACTTAAAGTAAAATGTGGGCAATTTTTCCACCACTGTCCAAAACAAGCTACAGGGGGTTTCCCTGCCACCATTGTACTAATTATATCAGTAATAGTATGAAGAGCAAAAGAAAATACAAAACATTTAAGGCCATTTAATTTAACAAGCTTTTCAAGCTTGTTTGTTGGCTGACTTCAACTACATCCATCTCCAACATTGGAGAGACAACAGTAGGGACTAGGTAATAAGAGTGGGCTGGGCACCAAACCATTGTGGGCACTTGGTAAATTGGACACCAACACCCTAAATAGAGTTATCCCCAAAAGTTCTCTTCTGATTGAGAGAGGAGAGGGGTGCTCAGCCTTCTCAGGTGCCAACTCTGCAATGTTTTTATTATATTTTAACAATTGCTTTGGCAATGTAAAAACATGTTTTCTTATGCCAAAAAAGCTAATTTGAATTGAATTGGAATAGATACTGTCGAATGTGGACTTTAGGTCTTGGACCAGTCCGCAGGACAATTAATGGCTACCCTACGGTGTAATATGGTATGTTTTGGATATGAACGTCGAGTAAACATGTGAGGCTCCTCAGAATCAAGTCTATTCATTCATGAGGCGTCCTGATAGTGAGACAGTCATTATAAACTTTAGTAATCGAGTCATTATAAAATAGTAAAGTCATTTTTTAACTGCTAACTGAAACCTCAAAATCAAATAAGTATATCAAATATTATAGTTTTCACTTGGTTCCATAAGACAATGAGCCATACCGTACCTTTTTAAGCCAGGTTGCAATTCAGGCATTTTGAATTTTCATGTATTGGTTTAACTGGAGTGGAGCAGTGCTGAACCATTGTACATTAAAATTCATATTATAAGTAGCTGCAGCTGTCTCTCTGTACAGATTTGGCCATGTTCAAATTCCATTACCTATACGATATACCGTATGTAATATGTTTTGAACTTGGCCATAGGATAGGTCCTACACTATGCGTTCTGAAAATAAAAAGGTTCACATATTTGTGTCACGTGATGTTTATTTCAATGTAAGGCAGCCCTCTACAGAGACAAAACTATATCTGATTTTCCCAAACAATTTCCTAAACATGATATAAGCATTATCTTGAGACAATGAAGAAAATAATAAGAAAAACTGATTCCATCAAAACAATCATGTAAAATGATACTGGGAGCTCTGAATAAAATGTTGAAATATAAATATAAATTCAACCAATACAGGTTATTGTTGAACAATAACAGAGTTTGAAATGATACTTGATGCTTTTCTGGACAAGATCAGAATACTTTGCCATCTGATAGATCAGAGGTCAGCAGCAGGACAAATATGAAGCACATGTAGAATGGTGCATTTCAGAAGCAGTTAAGCCTTTTAAAAATACAATACATACAAAAGGAAAACATTTCTTTCCACATTTAGGTCCAAAAAAGCTTCCCAGGGCAAGGCGCCAATTCAATATACATATTTAAAATAAAAAAATACATACATTTTAATTTAAATGAAACTAACCAAGCTGACACATCACCCATATTGGAAACAAGATGCATCAACAACACTAAACACCAAAGCACTGTGGCATTTAGAGCACAACTGTGCTTAAGAGGCAATTGGTATTGTGCGTAAATCTTGGCCAGCCCTGGGTGGCTGTGCAATGGAAAGCAGACTAATCAATACCAAAATAAACAAAGCAAAGCATAGCATTACCATCAATAACTGGATATTGACGCTATGCAATTTAAAACACATTCTAGTGCAATTGAATATCTTAATGAGATGCAAACGGGGCAGTTCAATAAGAACAAAACACATTACTCAACTACATACTTTCAGGCTGACAATGAACCATGTGTATGTGATCTGTATGAAGCAAGCAAATAAAAACACAATTCATCCCTTTCCATTTTCACACCAAACACTGGAGAGGCCCATTACACTTTGTGCAGCATGATGGCACAGAAGCCTCTGCAACGTTTTCCATATCTTGCCCATCACAGTGTAAAATTACTTTTCAAAAGAAATTTGCTGTGCAAATGCAAGTAAAGTAACAAGACAATCATTTCATAGGCAACATACAAGACACTCATCAGGACATCATAAAAGCTTAGATGAATGCCAACTTGAAGAATGACCTCCCTTCAATTAACGGTTGCCTCAAAGTTATTTGTTGCAGGCCAAAGGCCGCACCATATCCATAGGTTTTCTTGCTTCACCGATGAAATCAATTTCCTCTTCAGCAGCCAATTGAGGCATTCCTTGGGCAACAGCTGGTCTATGTTTACCCTATTAACTATATGACTGGGAGTTCATAGCAGCTGAGTAAAAAGTATCCTCATCTCCAACAGCTGATGCTGAAACCGCTGTCAACATATCCTCTCCCATAATTTCAGACAAAACAAGGGAGTTGTGAGGTAAACAAGGATCTGCTTGCAGTGGAAGATGACATTGTCTGTTACAAAGCTCTGTGGTCTGTGAAATAAAATCACAGGAGGAACCAGACAATATTGTGCGTTTTATTTGGGTTTGACAGAGACTGTGCATTTGTTCTGCTATTTTTCCATCAGTTTTTGGAGGGCTTGCCGTCTCTGTCTGCCATGATAAAAACATGCTGCTGCTGCTGCTATCGTCTCTGATGTCAGAAGTCAACATGTGTCCATTGTTTCTATGGCGTTGAGAGGATTCTCTTTTGGAGGCCGTTTCAATTTCAGGACAAGCGACAATAGCTGCACTGCTGTATTTGTCAGCGATCTTTAAATCCAGGCTTTCCGTGTCCAGAGATCTACTTCTCTTGTCTAGACACAAGGGACTAGGCATTGACTGATTGACTCTTGTAAGGCTAAGGTGACGGGGGAGACTAGCAATGGCCCAAGTATTGCTGAAGAGATTCTGTTCATACAGGTCTAACATATGATAGTCAGCAAATGCATCTTTTTGCAGGTAGCTCTCTTCAAACTGTTGATAGGGTGATGTAATGTCCTCTTCCATTTCCATTTGAAGTTGTTCATCATATTCACCCTCATTATGCATATCCACTACATCAAAAGTGACAATAGGAGGTAAAACCTGCATATTCTGGGCAAAGGACGAATGTGTGTCCAAGCCATCCATGCTACTAGTTGAGCCACTTAACAACTGAGTGTGTTTGGTGTAGTCCACAAGTGCTTGTGAAAAGCAAACGGTCTGTCCATAATCCAAGTCACTAGACGTTTTGGAAGCATTGGAAGCATCAGTATTTCTGTACGGTAGAGAAACAGTCTGGTTTTCCTCTTGGTGTTCTTTTCTCCCACAAAATGTTTCAGATGAGAAGGGATCAAAATGTAGATCAGATGCACTCAATATGTTGCCATGTCTTTTCGCACACTCAGCATTTATAGATCTTGATGTATTTTCCACTGGACGAGCAGGCATATTTCTCTCTTCAAAGACCTCTGGTTTTATAGTATTTTTATTGATAGATGCTTGATGTGCTGAATTCAAAGCAACGGTCTCATTCAAATTACTGTCTTGCAGACCTCTTGAGTATGTTGGCAACTCTTTGGATTGCTTACCCATGCTATACATTTCTGCAGACAGAAAATCTTGTACTTCGTAGAGCTCAGCACCTCTCATTTGTAAATGATGATGTGTATTGGGCACAGAATCTTTCTCATCTACTGGTTCCTCTAAATACTTGCATGGCTCAGGATTAGGCAGCTTTGATTGGTTTTCATAACATGGGCTGATGAGGCTGTCATCAGGGGCAAAAAGTTCATAGAGGGCATCGCCACTGTAACTGTCTCTTGGTAATCTATCTGTTCTTATTCTGTCAACCTTTTCTTGTCCTTCCTCATCTGGTCCTGGGGTTGTTGAATCATAGTAACCTTCATCGCTATTTGGAACCGATTCTTGATTCTCACTCTGAGGAGTCAAAACATCAGCCATAGAAGAGGTATCGGTGGCTCCAGCTTGCATTACACTGTTACTGTTCATTAAGTCCAAAAGATGAGAATCTGATAGTTCTTCAGTCAAACTTGCACTGCAGTCTTTGTTGAAAGTATAGCACATTTCCTCACTAGCTGAATTTCCCCAGAGGTCAGGGAGGCTATCCCCATCGAAATCATCAGGAGAGGCCATTTCTTCACCCCCACCCTGGTAAGTGAGGTAACAAGATGCCCTTTTTCCTGCATTTCTACTCCTTTCTCCAGAGACGGTGCTCTCTGCAATACTGTCATCATCTTGATCTGCAATTATATCACCACAGCCAGTGAGTGAATCAAAACTCTTCAGCGAGGCAACCTCTCCAAAAATGAGGTTGAGCTGATCCGATGAGCCAATAGGCTGTTGGCCCTTCAATTTGGGCTCTGGGGTCATTTGAAGTGATGGACAAGAATCACTGCGTGCTCTGCGACCCTCATGTTTGTTGGAAACCTCTGCCATCATGTTCATCCCCTCCAGTTGATCAACAAGCATCTGATCCTCAAGCAAAGACTTAAAACTGCCTCGCCTCGCCGTAATATTCTCCAACGTCACATCGACGTCAATACATTCAGGGGCAATCTTTGCACCACATGCGGCATTTGTAAAATCAGGCACAGTGGTTTCAGACAAGCAGTCCAGGCACTCCGTGACATATTGGTTCATGTTGTCCTGGACAACAGGCACCTCTTTGTTACAGAGCTGAGAGGACATTGCAATCATTTCATTCTTTTCCAGTTCAACATTTCTATGGTGTTTATGATTCTTAAGGCTGTGAAATAGGCTCCTCAGTCCCTTTTTTTGCCGGTTGAGGGACAAAGACTTCTGATCTGCAGGCTGGTTAAATTCACTGTGGAACTTTGTGGAAGGCTCCTTCTGATTGTGATACTCAAAGTTCCCAGCTGTAACAACTCCACTGTCTAGATTGTCATCTTGACTTGCCTTGCTAAGTCCATCATGTGTTTTGCTTTTGCCAATTCCTTTTTTTGAGGACCACTTGTTTCTTCCTCCAAATATAGAAGGTAAAATGCAAATATTCTTACGGACTCCAAAGAATCTCAGCGCAGTTCTCCGAAACTTCCCAGGTGTTTGAGGTTTTGGAGTGGTGTGTAGCTCAGACTGCAGCTCCTCGTCAGTTTGGTCTGGACCACACACCGACAGCTGTTCACTGGCTGAAGCCAAGTTGTCAGAGTCGGTTGCTAGCTTGTTTACTTTGTTAGAGGCCATGGTTACCAAATCTACAGCATGATGAACCAAAAAGAAGCCATCATATATGTGTGAACGTTCACAGCCTGGTTGTACGATAGCAGCAGTCAAGATGTCCTCCAGGCCCCTCCACTATAAGGCTTTCTGAAAAATAAGACAAGATAATAAGAATTTAAAAAAACATTTATTGAATGCTGAAACATTTCAGTCTACCGATAAAATTGATAGTGAGGAGTATGCCATGTTTGCACAAGAACTTCACCATGTGCATGAGCATGTACACCTGATTCTATGCGAAAACAGACGATCAACAATCTCACATGAGCTTTTTTCAGTGTGAGGCATGATGCCCAAACAAGTACTGTATAACGCAGGCTTTCTTCACTGTATCTATGCATCGAAGTCCTTGACCAAATATTATATACCATTAATTATTCTACATTGAATAACAACGTTGCTTAGGGATGATAAGATGAACTACAAGGCAATCCTCTTAGACCAATAACATTTAAAAGTTATGGGTTGCACTCAGAATGACAACAGTGAGTTTCTTCTCCATGTCTTTAAAATGAGTTAAACCACTCGTCAGTCTGAGTGCCACCAACAAAACATGTCTATTAAATGTGGTCTCTATAGCAAAGTCCTGACATCATTTGCTCATGCCCTGGTTCCCGGAAGTAATTTCTCTATGGAGAATAACATTAGGTCATCTTGAGAAAAATAAACAAACTTAGTGTTTGTTGGCTTGGAGGTGGCTCTGTATCGCTTACGATAGTCACTCATATTTGATACAGTCAGTTTCAGGCAAAAAATGTACTAATGCGGTGGCAGTAACATTCGCATTTTCTTGCCGTCAGTTGATTCTTCATATCATTATTTGTTTATTTTTGGACAATCCATGGGAATTCAGAATGGAGATTAAAAAAAGACGGGACCCAGGTAGGATGTTTTCGGTGCTCTATACCTAGGAACAGTTAAAAAGCAATCTATTGATCTAACAAAGTAGCTGTAGAAAAAAAGCAGCCCTCGTGGGATGAGTAGGTATTTCATTTCATTTCATTTCATTCAAAGTGCTGGCTCTTTAGTTCACATTTTGATGGTTCATATTATTCGTTTCAATATTAGATTATATATCAATTTTCTAATTTGATTTAGAAAATTACACACTTGACACTTTTACAATAAACACTGTGGCACTATAGGGGTTACTAGAACAGACAAAGTGCAATCTCAACATTACCTTTTGCAATCTCAACATTACCTGAACAAATAAAACAAACAAATGTAGGCCTAATTGTAATTCCTTATTTATCAGAAATATAATGTAACAGCAAGTCAAACAAGGTAAAACATTTGTCAAGAGTCCCGTAATGTCTTTGGAATGACCAGTTGAACAAAATCTAGTTTTTTGAGGGGGAATGGTGCTATTACCATGTAATACATGTGTATTACTTTATTCTAGTCTTATTTTTTTTTTATCGTATTTGGTTTTATTTTGATATTTTGTTTTACTGTTGCCTTGTAACTTTGAATTGTTTGTATTACATGGTGACCACATTGTAAATATAAGTCCACAGACAGTACAAACAATCCTGTGCTACAAACTGTGGCCACTGCTCAGCCCAACTTTACTGGCAAGTGAAAATCTATGAAAATCTCTGCCTGGCAGCAGCATAATATTAATACACTGAAGCAAAACACCAAAATAGGCGGGTTTAGCACAGCCTGCACTACATTCTCCATTTCTCCCGACGCTCACTGTGTCCTCTGCTCGGTTAGACAACGGGGGCAGCGGGCACAAAGTGTCCCACTTTCTTTTCTTTTTAATAGGCCAAGAGAGAGACACGAAAGACGAAACCTGTGGTCTAAAATCCGCCCTACCTGCGAATCATCATACACTGCCATGTTAACGACTATCATGAATACAGGTCGTGCAAGACTGCCAAGACAACTTAAGTGATGGATTGTATATTATTGCATAACACGAAGTAAACTAACCGACGGGGGCCAAAAAGAAATGCAGATGGATTTAGCGTAAAATTTACGCAACACCGAAGCTCAAGTTGGCTAAAGCCTGGGCTTTGTTTCGCCGTATAACAGCGTCGTGCGTCGATTTTTGCAGATCTGCATGTCACAACGCGCCTCTCCCGCGACAAGTTGTGAGCTTGCAGATCTACATTTTTTTCTTTCGGCAACGGCGACAAACTGCCTTTCAATCGACCGCCCTGGGCCCCCGACTGAACTTGAGCTCTTGTAAATACAGTAAATGTAATGTTCACTTGTTTCAGCTGCTGTTGCTCGCTAGTAATCGTCCACAGTGTGAACTCACGTAGTTTGAATACAAGTTGTGGTCTGCGATGAGATTTCTGAGAGCCGACTGCTAACTGTAGCTAAAACAAAACGTTATCTAGGCCAGGTTAGGTTAGCTAGCCCAGGTAAACCAGAAAGAAACCACAAAAAGTACATTTAAATGTCCCGCATGACGATTCTCACGGTGTGAGGGAAAAACAACCTACCAGCACAACGCTTTTACTGCTCCCAGCCTCCCACCGAGTAGTGATGGTAACAATGACTTGACTTCACCTCTCCTTTCAGCAGTCTCCATTGATGTTGTTCCACAACTTGTCGGCGCGTAATAATGACGTAGTGTGTACCCCCCACCCCACCCCAACACGCACGCGCGCACACGCACACACACGCACGAACTAACAAACACAAATTGCAGTTTCATGTTTGTCCCCCTCCCCCCCCCCTTAGAATTGCTGCTATTCTTCATTATTTCTTTGTTGAGGAGCACCCCCCCCCCCCCAAAAAAAAACCCCCCAAAACAAACAACAACAAACAAAACAATAACAATAATGTGTTGACCTACTGGTAGGCTTATTTATAGAATATAAAACAAAGAATAAAGCCTTGAACACATGTAGCCTGCAGCTGTTGGTTTAATCCTTTTGAGAAAACAACCTAATTTTACTCTTATAACTTAGATTAGTATTAATGATATTGACCTATTAGCCACAAATCTGTATTTGGTTGTTCAGTAAAAATATAACAAGTTGAAAACATAAGAGATAATAACTTATTATTGAGACAGATGCAGCTTAAGCCCGTATCAGAGTGTATGGTGGAGAGCTCTCCACCGCAAATTTTAGGTAGAAAGCTTTCCACCGCGAGGAATGATGTAACATTGTAGTTTCATGACTCAAAAAGACTCGAAAAAACTACACCGCAGTGTAAAGCCTTCCACCGCCCAGGCGACTATGATGTCGGCTTTAGTCCCCCCTTTTAATGCCCGCGTTCATTTATGACAACCTGAAAGCTTCTTAGCCTAAATCTATACTATAATTTTGCGAATGTCTGAGTGTCTGAGTGTCTGTCACAGCGTTTCTCCTCAGTGGCTGGAGCTATTGATCTGAAATCGCATCACCATAAGCATATGAACACACCTGACATAACTGTGAAGCCCGTTTGTCACTTTCACAAATCGTATGCTGTATATTAACATTTTTATGGTGTATCTACTATTCTGCATCTAGCATGAGGCACATCTATTCTGCATCTAACATGAGGCAACATGTTTAACCAGCTCTCTCTGTGTGTGTGTGTGTGTGTGTGTGTGTGTGTGTGTGTGTGTGTGTGTGTGTGTGTGTGTGTGTGTGTGTGCAGGCAGGCGGGTGTGTGCGCAGGCGGGTGGGTGGGTGGGCTGGGGGGGGGGTAGCCATTAAACGAAACGGGTATTTCTTACATTGATGCTCCTACATATTATCATGCAAGCACCAGTTAAAGTTACTTTCCATCCCTCATATACTGTATGCACAGTGCACATCCCATAACCCACACACTGCACATCATTTTGGAGCTCATATCTTTGAACGGGTAAGGGCTAGTTTAATATCAATTCATAGGCTTGGAGCAAGACAAATAGTCAACAATTATGGTTAGTCAGCGCCAAAAGTTCATATCATTAATGCCCTTTACCAAATATTTTAATCTGAGTATAGCAGTTATAAAAGAGAGAGAGAGAGAGAGAGAGAGAGAGAGAGAGAGAGAGAGAGAGAGAGAGAGAGAGAGAGAAACTATGTGTGATATGTGGAAACACCAGTCCATTCAATCCAGTTTAAAATGTTCCATCAGGGGAGGGGAATAGGGGGAATAATGTTTACAAATTCAAAATAATTTATCCTTTGGTTAAATACTGATATTTCAAGAATCATTGTTACATCGGCCAAATAAATCTGTTTTCCAAATAGGAAAATGTATTTTTGCAATGTCTTTTGCACACACATAAAAAAAGAAAGAACATTGTGACCGAGATTGCGATTAGGATGTAGTCGTTAATCAAATTTGTCTTTAGAGTGAAATATGGTGTCTCTTCTGTCTTCAGCCTTATAGACTTTCAAAGTGCTTGTATGAGAGAATAAGAAAAGATTCCACCGATGAACCTCATTATAGCCAATGCTTTTATTTCTCTCCAGTTGAAATGAAATGTACCTGCTATTGTCATTGTGTATTTTCCTTGTATGATTTAAAATTTTGACGGACATCATTCCACTCCATCTTAGTGTTTTGCAGGGCCTGAGTCTTCTTCTCGTCCACCTGCACGTAATCCACTCTGTCCTCATCAGCCAGAAGAGGCTTCTGTTAAACAATGGGAGAAAGTTGGTTGGACAAAATATCTGGTAAGATAAAATACAATTTAAACGAGGAACATTATCCCAAAAATGATTGTTAATTATGTTCTGCTTTATCAATAGAGATTATAGTGGTATTGGGCCTACTATTAGCTGTTAGTTTGCATTTCCACTGCTGTTTGACAGTTTGGATCCACTGTCTTAAGCATAATTTATACTTAAATACTTAGAAACACAGCACATTGCTGAAAATCAGTTATTTGTGGTGATTTACACGGTCTTATGTCAGCATGCAGCTGTTCAATAAGAAGAAGACAGTGTTCAGCACAGTGCAGCAGACTTAAGTAAAAAATAAGAATACAAAACAACATACCTTGTGTGTAGGAGAGGGAGATGCAGAATTGAAATCCAAAGACAGGTAGTCAAGGTTTGATCTCCTAGCCCAAGACTGTCATAAAAGAGAAACCATGAACATCTCTAGTCAAAGTCATTGCTGTTGACAGGATCACAAATACTTATAATTCAGAACAACAAAGTCTATATTCTTAGTACAAGTCAAGATCTCTAATCTCTCTCTCATGTCAGGTAAAGGGAAATGTTGTAGTTCATTAATTAAATCACTGAGTTGTTGTAATCAAGCCTTGCTTTATATTATCTGTATTTCTATTTAAAAAGTGGTGATTTCAATCACAGTGAAAATAACTTTACAGTTGCGTTGCAGCTTGTGTCTTCGTCCTCTTTATTTTCCCCATTCTCATCATGTCTTCTCTCAAGAAGTAAAATGTTTGAATTGCTGGGATTAACACAAATGAAAACATGCAGGAAGAAAGACATTAATCGAGATCAACAACTGTTAACCGCAAGTTAAATCAATCAATCATTCAATTAACTGAGAAATTATGAAAGGGCAAAAGCATTAAAGGAGGTTACTGCATTAACTAGAACTAGATTTCATACCTAAAATGCTATTGTTCAATGTTGTTCTTCATTGATTTATTAACTGTATAGTCTCACCTTGGATCAGTCATTATGCTCAGAGGAGGATGGGTGGAACACTCTTTAATTGTAGCTAGGTCTCTCAAATCAAGGGGTGGGGGGCGAGCTAAGGTTCAAGGAAAGACATAATTGGTCATGATCCTAATCTGTAACTCAAAGTCTTAAAATATTTTTACATTAATATATTTATTATGTTTTCTTTCCTACATAAATCATTCTTTGGTGATGTACATTAGTTCAGGAAGGTAGTATTTTAGTATTTTTAGATAGTTGCAGGATAGAATAAAATGTACCTGTTATTTTCAATCGTGCATGATTACAAAAGTAATTCTTGGAAAATATTAACTGGTGTAACACCTACGGTACCTTGGTTTGCCACAGAATATCATGAAGTATTCCAAATATTAACCATATGTTATAGCTTCCTCTCACCTGTCCTCGGAGGCTTGAGGTGCCGGTTAACTGGAGGTGGCACTAGATCTCCAAGCTGACACACACCAGAAGTAAGGCTGACAGGAGATTCAGCAGTGCAGTTTGTCTTGAGAAAATTCATCGATAGTGGGCTCATGGGGATGTAACCATCAAACTCTTTGCCAGTAACAAAGGCAGGTGGAGATGCCATGGGGATATAATGGTCTGGGTCTTCTGCGTCGTTTGGATTTTGAAATGTATTTAAAGGCGGCTGAAAAGACAGCGAAAGTCATATGCTGTGTCATGCAAACATTGAAACTATCTGTATCAATTATGTTGGACAACCAATAAATACAAGCCATTGATGACAAGAAAATCCCAGATCTAGAGTACAACATTTTACTCACCAAATTAAGACTCAGCATATTGACCCTTGATGACTTGGCCTCAATGTCTCCTAAAACAAACAAAGTATACATCATCACTGATATTTCACGTTGGTGTTTATGAGGCCTATTTGTAAGAAAACAGTCCCACAACCATAGATCTTGATGAGTCTATACTGAATTTATAGCAGCACGGAATAAGGTTCATTACTCAGTCTAGTTGAATGAGGGCATCCGTAACTTTCTCCAGGTCAAAACATATAATTATATTCTCTGTGGACAATTTCCCAAAGAAAGTCTGAACTTGATTCTCAAAATGTCATAAAAATTAAAATATGCTGCAAGTTCTCCAGAATAATCATAATGTTAGGTCTTCCACGGTACGTATATTTTAATTCAGTGTGTTGTTCTTCTGTTGACAATATACAGTACCTGTTCTGACGTGGTCTAGGCTTGACAGAGAGAGCCTACTTGAGATCAGTGTAGGTTGGCCTGAGACTCCCTGTGCACTCATTCCCCATCGTCCATGAGCTCCTTCATCTCTTAGCTGCTCTGAAAATGGTTTAGGCGGCAGTGGAGGAGGTGTTTGTCCATCAGTGCTTGCCTCCAATAATTCAGAAGAGAAATGTTTGTCAAACTGAAAAAAGGCTGTTGTACTGGAGCGTGCTAGTGGAGAGGAAGAAGAAGCCGTCAACTTGCATGGCCTGTCATAGGCCATGGGAGTGCATGGCGCGCTGAAAGGAGGATTACTCATCCTTCTATCGGTAAAAGTAGGGAGACCAGTGTGAGCAAAAGATGAAGCTGTATTGATGGACAGGGATGAGGATGAATTGTCCTCGACTATATCATCTGATGACTTCTGTTCCAAAGAGGTCTCCGAGTTAGAAAAACTGTCACATCTACAAAGATGGAAAATAGAAAACAGTACATTTATTAAAAACTAAAGTGTTGTTGTGATTTTCCTCCCATGTAAGAGGTTTTACATATTGTACATACTGTACCTACCTAATGCTTACACTTCTCCCGGTCTCACATTGAGAGAGAAAGAGATAGTCCATTGGGTAACTGTGTTCGCTTAACATGGACTCGTCATGATTAGTAGTCAATGGTGCAGCAGTTGAAGCATGATGAGGGCCTGTGGTGAGAGGGAAGAATTATCCCACTTTTATGAGCGAGAGTGACTAAAATGGTACTCCGGTAGTTTGGTTTGTGGGCAGACTTATAGGGGTACTTGGTTTGTTTATACGTAGATGTATCTTCACGCTTGACATTCGTACTTCAAAAGCCTGATGTGGCTAACTCAGTTTACGGTACAATGTCTGTATTAGCAAAAAACACTTTTACAGTAGGTACACATTGTTTCTGTCAGAACTGACTTACATTTTCAGTGACCAGAGCACTGTCTCTGTAATGATAGTGCTATAATACAATTTTTTCCCCATATTAAAGTGTGTTTGATAATGTTATTAAAACCGTTTGCATTAAAAGGTTCTCATGAATTTGGTATCCCAGAGATAGTTGTTCAGCAACTGCAAAACAAATGGTCATCATTTCCAGTAGTGGGTAGGTCTCCAGAAACAGCTTTAGTTTTTTCTTTCTCTGGAAATCATTGCCCACTCTATCTGTTCCACACAGATGACAGTACTCCAACCGCCAGATATGATGCCCCCACCCCCGTTCTAGGGATTTCCAAGATGCTCTCAAGACTCAACCACAGTGACTTGCTAACTATATGGTTGTCAACATTAAGTGCAACCAATCAGCAAAGAGAACAAAGGCCAAAAGACATATTTTGCCTGGTAATTACATTTATTGTCTGGCAATGTAATGTAAAATGTTATTAAAATGATCCTGTAAATAAAGAAGTGCTTGGTAAGGAAATGAGAGCCGCTGAGAAAGGTTTTACATAAAACAAAAAACAAAGCAATATATTTCATTATTACCTGCATCTTCCAGTGGTGCAAAGTGACAAATTTGACTGATCCCCTGAATCCACCTGTTCATCTCCTCTTCAGTCTTAGCCACCAGGTAGAATATGCGTAATGACGTCTTTACAACAAAGAGATGTTTCCCACTGAACGCTCTCTTTAGAATGAGTTGATCTGTCTGAATTTTCACTTCACTCTCCTTCAGGTCAATGGTGCGGATTGGCTTTTTGGAGCTCTTACTTTGATAGTATTCCAGTACATCAGGATCGCCACTCATGCGGCCTCTTCGAAGCACAAACCAGCGTTTCCTCCATGTCTGTAGGGACAGAAGATAGAAGAAGATTAGACAGAGTCACACATACACTAGTTTGAACTGAACTTCAAACTTCAATGTTAATGCAGTTCATTCAAAGCACTGCATAATTCATATGCCCCCCCAAACCTCATCCTTAAGCAAGCGACACAGTCATACAACAAAGTATAAATTAGACTTTAGTCATGGAAAATAAATCAGGAGCTCCTTAAGCAAAGCTTTGCAGCTAATTCATTCACTTTACACAGCACTTGTTGCTTTTGCTATGGTCACTAAGCGGAACATAATTTCATGTTTCCCAGAAGTACCAAGAAGAGGAAGTTCATTCTACATGACAAAAACAAGCCAACACAAAGACAGAGGCATTTATTTCCTTGGTCACTAAATTTAACAAGAATGCTGAAACTGATCCCTCAGTTTCTAAACATTGTCTAGATCTAAATATTCATTGATTTAAAAGAGGTATAGGGAGGAAAGGCACACAACATTTCTTTATAACATCCTAATGGTTGTTGACAGCCACAGCTAACGTTTGTTTTTTGGTTACATTGTGTGGTTAGGGTGAGGATTCTGAGAAACATTGCCCCAACCCTTTTTTCTTTTCCTTGTTTTGAATTCATAGCATTAAGTACATAACCAATGAATCATGTGATTCCAACCTGCACGTCTTAAAATGCTTTCAGATTCCTTGTTTAAATTACTTGTGTCATCTTCTGTGTATAAGGAATAGGAAACTTTGATCTGATTTGATTTGATTTGATTTTATCTATCTTGAACAAATAAAATATAGTACAGAAAACTCCATATGCCATACAACATCAGCACAATAACAGAGCACAACTTGTTCAAGTGTCTTTTCTCGGAAAACTGTCTTTATTGTTTGCCTCTGGCTCTCACAAAACATATATATATATGTGTTTTAAATCAGTCACTCTAATAATACCCTCCCCTGCCCCAAACACACAACAGTGGTTTGGACCTAATGGCCTTTGCCATTTGTAAAGAGAGGAAGTGCAATATCCATGAAAAAGGCTTGATTGTTGTTTTTTGTTTAGTTTTTTGCTTGTCTAGTCGTTCTGAAGTACTGCAATGACAGTACTGCTCATGTTTCACAATGCACACCCTAATTTCTAAGAATGACAAGCTAGCTTTCTCCCAAAACAGACCTCATCACGCATGGCCATCTCCTCCCAACACTCACATGACCTCAGTAAACATACAACTACAATAGGTCATATTCATGAAAGTGTTCACATTTATAGTATTAATTGATGGGACAAATAGGCCTATTCAAAGTAGATAATATATTATGATGAATAGCTAAAATGCTGTATTAGTTCATGATTCATGACCATCAAAATAAAACTTTAAACATTACGCAACCAACCTCTGAAAAAATACTTTGCTATGAGAATGAGGAAGAAGATGTAAAGCAGTAAAGGAGATTGTATCATGTAAACAACCCTCTGTTTCACACATCATAACACACACACACACACACACACACACACACACACACACACACACACACACACACACACACACACACACGCGCACACATGCACACACACATGCACACACGCACACGCGCACACACACACACACACACACACACACACACACACACACACACACACACACACACACACACACACACACACACACACACACACACCACTGCTCCACAGCAGCTGGTATTCCGACAGTTCGGGTGAAACGCATAATAACAATATAATAAACAGCTCTGCCCATTCCCCTGTACTCACATATCTCTTTAGTTTCTTCTCAGGGGGGGATTTAATGAGCCAGCCGGTGCAGACCACATCCCCTGTGCTCATCTTGACTGCACAGCGTGTTTGTCCTCAAGCACTACTACTGCTGCTGCGAAACCGAGAGCAACACTAGGCATAGGCATATCCTGTGTTCTGGTATTCAGCCTAGCCACACCAAAAGGAGGAAGTCGAGAAATTGATCACACTAACGGACAAGTAGAGAGAGGGGGGAGGCAGGAGAGAGAGGGAGAGAGAGAGAGACAGACAGACAGAGAGGGGGGGGGGGGGGGGGTAGAGAGAGAGAGAGAGGGAGAGGGAGAGGGAGATTTTTTTATATTAACCACTTGAACCCTAGTGTCCATATTCTGAGAACTTTAGCCAAAAATAGCAGATCTACAATGCCTCGCGCTGCGAGGCATTGTGAGCTTGTAGATCAGCTATTTTCGGCAAAGAGGTTTGGCGCAGAGGGGAAAAAGAGCAGACTAGTCTGTACTTATAAGTACAGAGTGAAAGGTCAAGTTTATTAAGTAGGCCTATGGACTGTTCAAGTGGTTAAATATCTGAAAACAGAAATTGACATGAATCTAAAATACACTGACGATTGTACTGTCAAACAATGACACTATATGGAAAGAATCTATGATAAATGTGTGGGGGTCCCTGCTTCTATCTCTCTCTCAACTAAGGGGTCCTTGGCCTGAAAACGTTGAAGACCCCTGGTTTATTCAACTTGATAGAACCAAGGGACACAGTTTGGTGTGAGGTTAGCTCCTTGTTTTAATTATTTAGTAAAAGGTTCCCAGAAAATTGCAGGGTTACAGGAAAAACCAGTCCAAAACAGGTTGGCATGCCATTTTCAGAAATGTATTTTGTTTTGGAAAAAAGGAAGGATGAATAGATTGAGCTGTAGTTTGATAGATTTGATGTGATTTTTTTATGTACAAATTAAATGATTATGCTAATGTCTGTAACACATTCAAATTTTCTCATTTCAAGCCTTGAAAAAGAAGTCAAGGAATAGAAAATGAATATAAGTTATGTAGCCAATTGTATGCCTGTTCATAAAATGTATACATTAACTGATGATGCTGTTACTCTCAGTATGGTATAATAATATTTTTTTGTTTTGGTGGGAGTGTGGTTTGTGAAATTTGTTGAGTTGACTCCAACACACTCTTTCATTTATAAGTATTTATTTACATTTCAGCTTATTTTACAGGGAGAGTTCACAAATATTTCTGAAAATATGCCACAGTTTTCATCTTTTCATCTGTGATCTCAGGCCAAATAAGCTCCATAAAAGAACAGGTGAAAACACAATTATTGGAACTGGTTACAAACATGCAAATCGTCATATTAAAACGAATGAAGATAACAATAATAGCAATTATTGCGACCGAAGGTCGCAGTTTAGTGTGTGAAACGGCACATCATGTCTCCGTCTGGACATCTACACTTTTTTCTTTTGTCTTTGGGTTTGCCACTCTGACATCACTGTGATGTTAGGGGAAACACACTAACAGAATCCCTTTTATGCCCATATATATATATGCCCTGATGTCATCAATATTAAGCCCATATCTAACAGGACTTCATATGGGAGTGCCCATATATGGAGGGCACATCGGCCACATACCACACTAACTGAATCTATATATGGCCAAGACAGATGGCCAAGACAGCCCATATCTGGTTCTACAGACAGGGATCTCCATGTATGGGCATAAAAGGGATTGTATGTATGATGTCAGATGTCATAGACGTCATAAGACTTTCACATAACGAATAACTGAGTAAGCATGTTTGTGGTCTCACAGCATATACCCATATACAGTACATGGATTTCCATATTGGTATCAGGGGTCTCCATATATGGGCACCTAACGCGGACAGTTTAGTGTAGGCAGATGGGCGGGCGCGGTGAGTCTCTCCGCAAGTCTCCAGCCAATAGCATGTGTTCTCCTCCCCCCACGCCCCTCTGCTCCTCTGCTCAGCGCAGAGAACGCTGCTGCATCATGACGTCAACACATTTGGTGCGACGCTCTCTGCACTCTGATTGGTTAGGGAAATTCTACACTTCCTACAACAGTGATCATAACGTGATCGCCCAGGCTTCTTTTTCTTCCGATCGCCAAAAGAAGTCTGGGTTTCCGAGGCTAATATATGGGTAACTGGTCCGATATACATCACTGGCCAGATGGCAAGACATGGTGCGACCTTGCTGCTTGTCGTCCTGAGGTGTCTTACTAGTATAGCTATGTTACTTTTACAAAATAGGCAGATTGCATTAAGCAGATTGTGATACATGTAAGACAATACATGAATGACACTTGGTGAGCTACACAATGAAACCCAGGTTATTTCTTTCCATAGTGTTCCACAGTGCACCAATTATCTGCACCTGTGTTGTTGGCAAAAAACTGGGAACTACCTTGTGGGTGGCTCAGAGTAGATGACAGAGTACAGCAACTTGCAATGGGCCTGGTGTACAAGATACACTACACCACTATGATACCCAAGTACCTGTCAAAATACTTTATAAACATTAAGGATGTCCATAATTACAACACCAGAGGCAGCGCCACAGATCACTTTCAACCCAGAGTCAAAACCAACAAAGGGTCAAACTCTTTTTTTCTGCTATACCACCAAAATGTGGAAAGCCTTACTGAAGGTCATAAAGGAGTGTGGATCACTAGCATCCTTTAAAATTGCCCTGAAAAACCACTTACAGGCAGCAGCCGTTCGCAATTGGTAAAAAAACTAACCTAGCCCAACCCTACCCTCCCCTGCCCCTTCTTTATACTTACTTACTTACTGTTTAGACTTTGTTCTCTCATTTTTTTCTTTTCTTTACATATCTACTGCATAGTAGGCTACTGTGTTCTATTCGTCTGTCATTCAATGTTATATGAGATACTTAAATGGTTTCCTGTGGAAAGCTTAGTCTTTTCATGGATCTCCTTTTAGTAGACCTTCTACCAGTGAACTGTACCGTCATGAAACTGTACTATGCAAACTTCTAATAAAGTCTTCATGTTGCCATATTGTAACAGTTTTAGAAAAGCAATAAACCACCCGAGGCTTGTGGTTACCTGTATTTTATAACGGCTGAGAGGGTTGTGTCTCCACACCACACCTCTCAGCTGTTATAAAATACCAGGTAACCACATGCCTCTTGTAGCTTATTGCTTCATTAACCACTTCAGCCCTATATACATTTCGGCCATTTGAAAATAGCCGATCTACAAGCTCACAATGTGTCGCATCGTGACGCATTGTGAGCTTGTAGATCTGCTATTTTCAAAAGATTGATATACATTAGAAAACTTGAAATGGGACATTCTGCATAATGCATACTTTCTACTTTTGGTACTTTAAGTATTTGATGCCAATACCTTTGACCTTTTACTCAAGTACATTTTGAGTTCCGGACTTCAACTTACAAATTTACAAATTAAAATGAAAACAAATTAGTACCTTTTCCACCACTGTCAAAAAAGCTCCTTTTATTTGAAAAGGGCTTTCCCCCCCATTGCTGACCTTTGAATGCACACCAGAGGGCGACATGTTTTACCCTCCCACTCTATGGTCTGGTCCCACTGTTAACCTGAGGAGGGCAGCAACGCGCATATTCAATTACCAGAGACTTTTCAAAAAAAGATGAACAACCAAACATTATTCTTTTTTAACACACTTTAGATACATTGCAACCAACGGATCATGGGATTAGCTGTAATAATAATTTAAAAAAATAATACAAAAATAAATAATAATAATCATAATGATTATTCGCCCATCGCCCAAGTTTTTGTTGTTTCCAAAATGTGGAGAATCGGTTCGGTTCATAATTAATTTATGAACCGTGTGTAGCAGTTTCATAATTAAATTATAATTAAATCGTTTATAATTAAGTTATGAACAGATTCCCAAGTATTAGAAAAGATAACATGGCTAAAAAATGGCACATTTGGTCCCCAGACCACTGGTTGAGAACCACTCAGGAACCACTGCTCTACGAGTATTACCCATGATTCCTCTGCAGTGGATGACCTGTCTATGGCCTTGACGTAGCAGCACTAGCGTGTGGAGCACAGCGGCTAGTTTTACTGCTGTGTGTGTGTCGTGCTGTGCTGTGTTTTGTATGTTGTGTGTGTGGATCTAACCCCGGGCCGGGATAGCGTTCTCATTTCAGGTTCACAATAAGTAGTTAGCTGGCTAACGTTAAAAACAGAAGCAAGAGCCACGATGCTGAAATGTAAGGCAGTGTGGAACAAACTTGCGCCCCTTGCCAGAGCCTCATCAACGCTGTGTCGCCGGCAAAACGCCGCGAGGAGAGCAGGAGGCAAGTGACTTACTGGCTGTCTTCTCTTCTTTATGCTAGCTGACCTCAAACATATGTAAAGAAACATGTCTTTCACTGTGCTCACACGACAACAGTCGTCGATGTAAATAACACGACTAGTTTAGGTTTAGACGCAGGAGTTGTTTTCTGTTTACGTTCATGGAACAGGTATACGCCACACACGCCAGGGCAGTGGCAACAGATTGTACTCCTTTTTAGTCCGAGTTGTAGTACAGCAGCAACAACGTCATCATGTGATTGAAGTATGTTAATGTTGTGTTCATGTGATGTCAATGTCATGGTGGGCTTTTCTTTTCTGTAAGTTTACTGACGTTCATTATTCTCACGTTCACGAGGACGCAGAGTCCTTGACATCTGTCTTTCATACAGACAGACAGACTAAGGTCAAGTTCAAAGCACCCAAATGTTGCATAATACACATGTTATTCATTCATTCATTATTGATCCGAGACAAGTTTGTATACATGTGCCATTCTGTAAGTGCTCCTTTTGTATTACATTAGCCTAGCCATATAATATGAACAATAATAACTTGGCAGCTAGAAACTCTAATGAATAGCTATAACAGTGGAAGAGCAGGATGCAGACTTTGGAATAAGAGTCAGCCTGAGAGGAGACTAGTCCATCTGAGAACTGTGGCGCACTTTCCTCCCACATACATATTGGTTCAAAACTCCACAATCCAAACTCAAAATATGATCAGTTTTGACAATCTATAAAATGTCCACACTCATGTACACCAGATACTGTAATCGTATCTCTTGCATTTGAATGATTCTGCCAATTCAGCTTGATGACTTTACAATTAAGAATGTGCTGAACCTTGATTCTTTATGTGCGTGCTACTAACTGCTGCACTGCTGGGATCTCTTCCATGGTTATTTGTCTCTATTGTTTTAGTATTTTAACTACTTAAAGATGGATAGATACTAGATACCTTTATTGATGCCGCAGGGCAATTTCAGTGGCCCTGAGGTGGCATAGCAGTAACAGTAGAGTTAAAGTTACAGAGGCAGAGTAAGGAAAGTACTGTTAGACCATCAGTAATGTAATGACACCAACTATCCTGCACTATGCAGAAAATCAACACCTCATGAAGCCTAGCATCCCTATTCTGGGGCAAACATTCAGCGGATCTACTGTACAAGCTCACAGTGAGCTTGTAGATGGGCTAATTTTCAGCAAAGACATTTGCCCTTGATCCGTGGGTTGGCGGTTCGAATCCCGGCTCCTCCTGTCCACATGTCGAAGTGTCCTTGGGCAAGACACTGAACCCCACATTTCCTCCAAAATGTTGGTTGGTGTTGGCTTGCCACCATTGGTGTGTGAATGTGGTGGACGCTGGCGTCGACTGTTTGCCGCTTCACCTCCCAATGTATGAATGAATGAACCATTGTGAAGAGCTTTGAGTTCGTCTTAGAAAAGCGCTATAAAAATGCATTATTATTAAAAAAATAAGGGGGCCCGGCCTAGTATACACCCGTCTGGTCGATGTACATCTTCCTCCTGACTGAGGATTTCTTCCCTGTCATTTTGTTCACTGGATTCTGTGGGTTTGGAATGTAGTCTTAAGACGTGATGCTTGCACTTTGTAGACATTGTCCATAGCTGCCATGGAAGACATTATGTTTGGCAATGTTGACCTTGTTTGTACACAGACATTAATTTAAAAGTTTACTATGAAAACCAGCACATCTTGTCTGTGTATCTCTGTCTGTAGGTCATGCCTGACACTGTGGTTCCCCTGACACATCACTGTGCCAGGTGATATCAAAGGTGACATCACCTATGTAAAAGTCCATTTAGCCCAGAATCCCTTTTATATATATGAAGATCCCTGATGCATCGATATACATCACTGGCCAGATGGCCAAGACATGGCCCATATCTGTCTGGCTGGTTCAGATAGGGATCTCCATGTATGGGCATAAAAGGGATTGTATGTTGTGACTAACAGAGTCCCTTTTATGTCCATATATGGAGATCCCTGATAGGACTTCATATGGGAATGCCCATATATGGAGGAAGACAGCCCATATCTGTGTGGCTGGTTCAGACAGGGATGTATGTATGTATGGGCATAAAAGGAATGTACCATATACAGTACATGGAGCTCCATATGGGTACCAGGGGTCTCCATATATATGGGTAACTGGTCCGATATACATCACTGGCCAGATGGGCGAGGTCGCATGTCGCCCTGAGGCATCTTGACTTACTAGTCTACTTTTTGTGCAAAATTGGGTTGATATTACAAATGTCTTTATGTTTACAGGTTTGAACAATGGTAGCAAACCAGCGCTTCTACCGGTGGCCCACATGTCCGCTGGGGGTGCAGCAGGAGGAGGAGGTGGTGGTGGGGATAACAGGTTCTGGTTCCTTCTGGTTGGAGCAGCCACTCTGGGTGGTGGAGCTTATGTAAGTTGGATGTCGTGCTCCTCTGTTGTCTACTAACTTAGGCCTTTGTCACACATCTGGTTGCCAAAATATTCAATTTGTACAACATTTTGGCATCGTCATCCTGATTTTTTTTTTTTTTCACTTGTTAGTAGCATTAGTAGCATATAATGTTCATGTTTTTCTGTGCACTTTGTACTTTTTTGGTGTCAGCGAGTTGGACATTTTAGATTTTTTGTAGGATAGATGTAAAGCACTGTTTTTTGGTCTTTGGACAGAACTTCCTGATAATGATTCCTGCAATGTTACAAAAAAGTTTGTATGTTTTTATAGGGATACCAAACCATCAAGGGAGACAAACAGAGATATGAGGATCGTATTTCAGAAATTGAATCCAGATCAAATAAGGACACCACAGCACAAGCAGACCCATACATCCAGCTAGACGTTCCTGGTAGGGACTGCATTTTTCACTGATCCTTTGAAACTATCTGTGTTGCTGGCCTTTCTTATCGCTAAATCTTTCATTTATTGCTTTTAAAATGGTCCTCTCTGGGATTATATAAATACAATAACTAGTATTAATCTATCCTTAGCTGTAGCCATTACAGAATTATATTAAGTGCAGATTAAGTTACTTTCATCAAATTTGTGTTTTAGCTGTACCTGCCACAGAAACTGAAGGTGAGTTAATATCCCAAGGTTCTTAATGGATATTTCATTTAATCTTAACATTTATACCCCTTATATCAACATTGCATAATATATTGATAGTTAAAATATACTTTTCAGTCTAGAGACCAATCTGAGTAACATGTAATAAAAAAGTAATTAGCCTTGAACAGAAGTATGTTCGTAATCTAAAAAAAGCTGTAGGATAATACAGTAACTAGTACTGTAGCTGGTGTGTAGTTTTAGCTTGTGTTTGTGATTGATGATATGCTAATGACGTTATTTCTCCTCACAAAGAAGTGAAAGAGCAGGCCTCTGAACCTGCAGCAAGTGAAACGGAGCCACCACTGCCAGCTGAGGATGTTAGCCCTCCAGCACCTGTACCTGAGGAGCCAGCTGCCAGTGAAACAGAACCGTCCCCAGGTTAATAATTCATATTTTTATTCATTTATATATCATTCAAAGTCTTGGATTGCCAAATGTAGGGAATTGCATATGACCAGAGCCAGAGGCCTGTTCCCTGATATGAGTGTGTGCATGCTTAATGAAGTATCCCCTGCTTAAAATGTGTGTGTCCGTCCGGGGGTGGGGTATAAAGCTCTACACGGGTCCAAAATGACCGACCTGTATCCTAATGGACCCGTGGAATTTGTGGCGGGATCCGATTGGTTATGACATTTGTTTTAATGACAGACTCAAATCTTAATATACCTTGGAGATGTGATTGTTTCCAACACTTTTTGGACCCAAACCCCAATTGGACCTGTGAAATGTGTTTTGAGATCCTATTTGTTCAGAGATAGTAAAGAACTCTGACTCTTGGAGTTTATATGGATTTGATAAACCTAATTATATTAGGTTAGTTACAATTGCTATTAAAATGCCTTTCTACCAGTAGATGACAGTTGTAAGCTATTCCATAATGGAATCCATACAGTAAGAGACCAATAAATAGTTTTCACCTCTGTATAGTTTGATGCGCTCTTCCAACTCAACTAAATTTAGCTGGCTGACATGCATGTGCAGCTTAACTCACAATTGCCCATAATACAATTCAGACCTGGACCTTTATGGATCTCAGGTATTGTGTATTTTAGTTTTTTGGTGGACCTGTGCAGACTTATAGTACCAGGGTGCCACAGTCTCTCTAATTGCATCTAATCTCAGACTATGAATTGTTTTAACAGCAGCTGAGTCAGTAGTAGAAACAACCCTTGAACAACCAGCAGAACTACCTGCTGCATCAGTAGTTGAGGGTAAGATTCACCTTGAATGGTTTAATGAATAGCTTGTATGAAAATTAAGAAAATATTTCTTGGAATTCTGATAAAAATCCAATGCATCCAGAGGCACTGGAGTTGTCAAACAGTGTCATACATGTCTTTTGTTAAAGATTATTTTCTTTCACTATCATCTAAAGTTGGCATAACATTTTTAACACTATGCTAACAGAAACAGCGACTCCATTAGAACCTTCCCCACCCGAGCTTACAGAACAGCCTGCGGCACCTGTTATAGAGAGTGGTAAGACTCTAACCAATGTATGGAACAACTGAATTTCATTGTAATTATAAATAATTATTTACCATTTTCTTTTATTTTATATTGCATGTAAATAGAACATCTTTTTAATGGCATTTTACCAACAGAAGCTGCAGTTACCTTGAGACTGGAGTTTTCTGCAAATTTCTTTCACATACACTCTGGTGTTCTGATGTTTAAGATTCATTTTATTTTTGCCTTCATACAATACAGCTGTTACAATATACAGTATTGTTGCTACTTTGCTAACAGAACCAGCACCTCCATTAGAATCCCCAGCTGAGCTTACAGAGCAGACTGCTGCGCCTGTTGTGGAGAGTGGTAAGCACTCCAACCAATGCATGATGGAACCTTCTAATAACTATTAATCCACCAAATGTCTGTCTGATGTCTGTCTGATATGCCCGTATGCAAGCTTGAGGATTGGTCAAGCTTCACGTGAAATCTTGTCTATCCAGACTATAAATAGGTCGATCTCTAGACGTGAGCGACCCAAAGGGCCGCAAACTTCTAGTTGACTTCTATTTTCAACATTATGAGCGTTGTTGCATGAAAATGGAGCAAACCTTTGGCATGATGCCAGCCCACCTGACTCCTAGATCAATATATCCAGAGTTACACGTGTTTTTCTGTTGTTTACGTTTAATTGTATTTTGTATGTTTTTGCTGTCATCTAAAGTTGGCATAACATTGTTAACACTATGCAAACAGAAACAGTGACTCCATTAGAACCCTCCCCACCCGAGCTTACAGAACAGCCTGCTGCACCTGTGATAGAGAGTGGTAAGCACTCTAACCAATGCATGGAACAACTGAATTTCATTTGAATTGTAACAAATTCTTTCACACTTATTGTCTCCGCCAGGCCGAAGGCGTGGCCGAGACTATGATTTGCACCCTGTCTGTCTGTCTGTCTGTCCGTCCATGTGTCCGTCTGTGAACAGCTAATCTCCGGCACCATTGGCCCAATAGACAGTGAAACTGTGCACACACACTCCCTGGATAAAATAGCATAACCTCTGCCCCACATTTCTCAGATCGTCCAGTTAAAACACCACCAGGGGACAGACTTTTGTTAAACAAATATTTTGATGTTACTCATTTACAGATTTTGTCCAAACATCACACAAATTGGTACCCATTAATCTATGGTCATGTGATCAAGATGGATCTGTCTGATTTGTCATATTCCATCCTTATTGGTGAATTCTGAATATTGCTTGCCTACAATAACCTACCTGACCTGGCGGAGACCTGTGCTCCGAGGAGCACTTTATCTAGTTCCTTATACACTGCATGTTAATGGAACACGTTTTTAATGCCATTATCCCAACATAATTTGCACCTAGCCCTACCTTGACTCACTGGTGTTTTCTACAACTTGTTTTTACACACACTATTGGTTGAGTCAAACATGGTGTTATGTTGTTTTGTTAGTTTTTTGCCTTCATATAACGCAGCTGTAACAGTGTACAGTAGAATAACATTGTTAACTTATGCTAACAGAAACAGCAACACCATTAGAACCGTCCCAACCCGAGCTTACAGAACAGCCTGCTGCACCTGTTATAGAGAGTGGTAAGCACTCTAACCAATGCATGGAACAACTACATTTCATTTACATTTTGAGGTTTTATGCATTTGTCATTGGAAAATAATTTTAAAAAATCTGAGTTTCTGCCCATATTGTTACCTGCGCAAAAAAGAGCAGTTGTAATGAAATGTTGCTACTATGCTAACAGAACCCACAGCCCCAATAGAATCTTCCCCACCCGAGGTTACAGAACAGACTCCTGCGCCTGTTGTGGAGAGTGGTAAGCACTCAGAACAGTGCATAGAACCAGTTATTGCCATTTCTCACAGTGCAAGGTTTTATTTTGTGTTAATTGCTTAATGCTGCGGCTTTACTAACAGAATCTACCCCAGCAGCAGAACCCCCAGCAGCAGAAACGGCTGTGCCTCAGTCCTCGGTGATTGCAGACAGTGGTAAGATTTTTTTACAGACAGCTGGAGTTGGGAAGTTGGGAACTCATCATGACAACAATTATGTTTAATATTAAAAAACCTTCTCTCCTTTTCATTTCTTTTAACATTTTCCCCTCATTACAGCAGGGTCCATGGCCTGGATCCTTTGGATCTTTGTTTGGTTCCGTGTAGTGCTAAAGGTTAATCGCTCACACATGAAATCATTTTATCATAATTCTCATCACTTTATTGATTTATTGATCCTATTTCACTCTCATTCCCTGGCTACAGGAGTATTTTTGCAAGTCATTGTTTGGCTGATCAGTACCTAGACATGGCTCATGTATTGACTTGTATCTATATTCCTTTCCCTCTCTGTCTCTGCTTGCTCCTTCTCCTCTGCTCTCATGTCAGCTCCAGCAACAGACCCTGTACCTAGCCTACCCAAGATCCCCTCACATGCTCCATATCTACTGATTGGTGGAGGTACAGCCTCCTTTGCTGCTGCCCGGTCAATCCGAGCCAGAGACCCAGGCGCCAAGGTCAGTAAGGCCTAAACTAAATCATAGTCTTTTTGGTTTAATAACATACTGTATATTTGGACACCTGTTTTTCAATACATCTAAGTTAAGCCAGATAAATACCTGTTCTTTTTGTTTTGTTACATCATTTGCCACCAGGTATTAATTGTGACATCATTTGCCACCAGGTATTAATTGTGACAGAGGAGCCTGACCTTCCATACATGAGGCCACCTTTGTCTAAGGAGCTATGGTTCTCCGATGACCCCAATATGACAGACACCCTACGCTTCAAGCAATGGAATGGCAAAGAGAGGAGGTGTGTTAAATGAAATCAATTTAACAAGCCCCTAAAATCCTATCGATGTGTGATTACTGTATATTGGCAGGTACTAACCAATTACAACCAACAATAATGTGACTGTCAGTCTGTCCCCCATCAAATCCCATAGCTCAATGTTCCTCTTCCACACACACACACACACACACACACACACACACACACACACACACACACACACACACACACACACACACACACACAGCTGATTTATTATGGAGACACTAGAGAGCAGTGCTAGCTAGTGCTACCCTATTGAATGAAAACAAAGATAGTGGCCGGATGGTCCCTTAGAAACATTCTTGATTTAAACTGAAACTGTATACTAAATATACATACCGGTATGTATATCTGAAGACATTTGAGGTTAGAAATGGGCAATGTGGTAACATAAACGTGAATCGGCACAGCCATATTATAGTGTGTGCCGCATCACGTCATTGAATTTAGATTCTGAGGGGTCGGGTGTCACGGGACGATCAACAGACTGTAAGGCTGAGAAAAGCTATTTCATTTCTTATCCTCCCTCCTGGGCTATGTATGTTCCCATCGGGCTCGCCACAGCGGATCATCTGTTTCAATCTGTTTGCGACCATAGGAAGTTTACTATTAGAACCGCCACAGCTTGTCCGTATGTATGCATATGTGTAACGCCTGACACTGTGGTTCCCCGGACACATCACTGACATTACAGGTGACATCGCAGTGATGTCAGATACTCAGAGCAGGGATCTCCATATATAGGCATAAACAGGTGACATCACAGTGATGTCAGATACTCAGACCAGGGATCTAAAAAGGGATTTTTAGCATAAAAGGGATTCTGTTAGGGATCTCCATATATGGGCATAAGAGATTTGTGATGTCAGATACTCAGAGCAGGGATCTCCATACATGGGCATAAAAGGGAATTAGATTTTTTGAAGCGGTGAAAACCGCTTCCTATGAGTGGCTTTGTGTGTATCACGCCCATATATAGTGATTTTAGTCCAGAATGAACAGGCTTTTTCAAAAACAGAATGTCCGTTTAATTACCATATATGGTGATGTCAGTCCAGAATGAACAGGGTTTTTAAAAACACAATGTATGTCACCTCATGTCCATATATGGTCACTCCAGGCCAGAATGAACAGGTTTTTCCTGTCCCGTACGTGCAAAATATCAGTCCAGAATGAATAGGCTTTTTCAAAAGTAAATGTGTGTCCCCCATGTCCATATATGGTCATTTCAGTCCAGAATGAACAGGTTTTATCTGTCCGTAAATGTGTGTCCCATGTGTGTCCCCCATGTCCATATATGGTCATTTCAGTCCAGAATGAACAGGTTTTATCTGTCCCGTACGTCCAGAATATGTGTGTGGTGTCCGTCCCGGTCTGAAGATTGGATGATTAAAAATGTCCAATGAGACCATAGTTTGAGGATTGGTCAAGCTTCACATGACAATCCGGCCCTCCAGATAAAATCGTTCATTCATTCAGAATTCTGCATTCTGTAGCTCTAGACAATTTTATACTCAGATTCACCGCTTCACTTCGAACCGAGGTTTGATTTTTTACTTAACTCATATATATTAGGAATTATAAGACATAATACTCATGGAAAGTGGAAAAACAGTATATCTCCAACAGTTTGTGGAACAAGAGTATAAGTCCGAACAAGCAATATTCAGCAGACAAAGGAGCAGATAACATTAAAACAGACAATTGAACAAAATGAGGGGGGAGTGCATTAACAATTTAACAGATTAGAAATGACTAGTGTGTGGCTTACAGTCAGGTAACTCAAAAAATATCTATATTAAAAATATATATATATATGGACTGTTATTCGTCTCAGGTACTCAATTATACCTGGGATTTATATATCGCTTTTCTAAGTACTCCGAGTCGTTTTACATGCGTGTGTGGGGAGAACAGAAAATCGAATGTTTTCTGCATCATCCTCAATCATTCCGGTCACCTGTATGTCTTCCTCTCACCGCATCCATAAACCTCATTTTGGCCTCCCTTTTCTCCTCTTGCCTGGCAGCTCCATCTTCAACATCCATTTCCCAATTTACTTGTCATCCCTCCCCCGCACATGTCCAAACCATCTCAACCCCGCCTCTCTTGCTTTATCCCCAAACCTAACCTGGACTGACCCTCTAATGTAGTCATTTCTGATCTTGTCCTTGTCACTCCTGAGAATCGTATCATCTTCAATTCTACCACCTCCAGCTCTGCTTCCTTTGTACTTCTTCTCTTTCACTCTAGCTGGTACCCATCTGTCACAAATCTCTCCTGACACTTTCCTCCAGCCATTCCACCCTGCCTGTGTGTTCTTCACCTCTTTTCCACACTCCCAAAAGCCATTTCGTTTGGTATTGAAAAACTACAGCAGATTTAAAACATGCTTGAAAACAGGCTTGTAAGCAACGCAGCAGCTAATAAGATCAATAGTGGGTGGGTGTGTTAGATTTATAGGTGTGCCAATGTGCAAGCATAGAGAGCAGTCAACGGTATTACCAGTAAGATTCCCTAATTGGGAGATAAGCAACCGTCACATCGCATACACAAACTTTAGAAGGCAATCGTAGCCAATCAGGAGGAAATATGGGAAATGGGACAGATCCATGTTGATGACATGACTTTAGTAATGCTGTGTAGATACTGCTACCGAAGAAGCAGAAATAGAAATAGTAGCATTGTAAAGGAATTTATTTTACAATGAAACAGTTATCCTGTGTTTTTAATAGCATTTTATTTGTGTTTGCCAGTATCTACTTCCAGCCACGCTCTTTCTACATCGGTCCTGAAGATTTGACTAGTGCGGAAAATGGAGGAGTGGCTGTGCTCACTGGAAAAAAGGTTGGGCTGGAACTGCTTTCACATGCGGGTTGGGCAATTCAGTTTCATATATTGTGTGCTTTCTTTGGTGTGCATTTCTAGTTTGCTTTACAACTTTACCATCCAAATATGAAGTAAAATAGCTGCCGTATGAATGAATATGATAAATTACCACCCAAGTATGAAGTAAAACTAAAATAGCTGCCTTGTGAATATGATAAATTATTTGATGATGTTAATCTCTTCAGGTGGTGTATATGGATGTGAGGGGAAATAAAATACAACTTGATGATAAAACAGAGATTTCCTATGACAAGTGCCTGATCGCCACAGGTAAGCCACATTAAAAATGTATGTTTAATACCCTGTGCCTTTTTAAAGTGTAGACACTAATATGAAGTTTCCTCTAGGTGGAGTGCCAAGAAATCTTCAAGTAATTGAAAGAGCAGGAGAGGAGGTGATGAAGAGGACTACTTTATTCCGTAAGGTCAGTGTTCTGCCAGCAGGGGGGGTAGTTTTGCTTCATTCTGACTCCCGACAGATTCACATAGAGAGACTCAAAGGAATAATTTGATTAACTACAGATCTAGTATGAGTTTAAGTCTTGAATGAAAGTGGATTTTGCTCGCATCCCCAGGTTGAAGACTTCAAAGCATTGGAAATGGTCTCCAGAACTGCCAAGTCCATCACCATCATTGGAGGGGGCTTCTTAGGCAGTGAGCTGGCCTGTGCCCTTGGCAGGAGATGTAAGCTTACCAAAGAAAGGGGGAGTGATATAAGGAACATGACTATACCTGTGCTGAACTCTTTTATAAGATTTAAATGTTTTTTTCAGCAACTGAGGCTGGGTTGGAGGTGACCCAGATGTACCCCGAGAAGGGTAACATGGGAAAGGTTCTTCCTGAATATTTGAGCAACTGGACAACAGAGAAAGTTAAGAAAGGTAAAATGATCATTTTGCATTTCAGCTTGTGTTGCCCTCAACTTTACACAAAGCAAATGTGTGGTGGTGTTGTTGTTGTTTTCAAATGTTCTCTATTGAGTGCCTCTCATGGGTTTTCCAGAGGGTGTAAAAATCATGGCAGAGGCCTTGGTGAAAGCGGTGACCTACAAGGATGATCAGATTGAAATCAAACTGAAGGATGGCCGTGTGGTGAGTCCAAGTTAACTCAAATTAACCTCTTAACTACAAAGATGTTCTAAATAATTTAGTGGCTAATCTACAATTTCACAATGTGAGTAGAAAATGTTTTCCTTTCTTATTTTTTTTAGGTGAAAACAGATCACATTGTAGCTGCTGTGGGCCTGGAGCCCAATGTTGACCTTGCCAAATCAGCAGGTCTGGAAGTGGATGCTGACTTTGGTGGCTTTCGGGTCAATGCAGAGCTGCAGGCTAGATCCAACATTTGGGTGGTAGGTTCTAGACTACTTTTACTGTTGTTGAAATACTACTGTTTACAGTACAGGCCAAGTCAAACTTTGTTTTGGTGGTCACAAATTTCATGTTTGAAGATGAAGTTCATACTGTATTGTGGCAGTTTGATTTACTGTGCCTATAGTATAACCATAACCATACCTGTCTTTAGAACAGTGCGATTAGTCAGACTATTTTCAGTCTGTAGTTTCTCTTGAAAAGAGAAATAACACAAAACAACATTAATGCCCTTTTATTTTGTATTTGCTGTGTTTTGTGGCTGTAAAAGGCTTGTTGGTATTGGTAACATGTACATTTTTGTAAACATTAGAATATAACTGACATTATTTACAATTCCGATTATTGTAATTAGATTTCGATCTAGAGATGTAACTCTTGAAGAATGTATGTGTACATAGTATGGTAAGAAATGTATGGATTGTATAACACACTTATTTTGTTCAACTTTATTAAGGTCAAATAGTAGCAATCTGGTTTGTGTTTCATAGCTACATCAGAATGGATGCAGATATCAAACATTGACACCCAGACGCGATACGTCTCTGTAAATGTGGGCTGCAGAAAATGTGCTTTTCTTTTGGAGTGGCAACTATCTCTCCAAACTGCACTCAAGAACAATTATGATGTTATGCTACAAGATGTCATGCATAGTACATATCCTCCACTGTTATGTTCTCTGCTTCAGGCAGGAGATGCTGCATGCTTCTATGACATCAGACTGGGACGCAGGCGAGTGGAACACCATGACCATGCTGTTGTGAGTGGTCGGCTAGCGGGAGAGAACATGACAGGCGCTAACAAGCCCTACTGGCATCAATCAATGTTCTGGTGGGTGTTCATTGTTCAACGACTTCTATTTCCGGACGGTTTTCCTAACTAACTAGAGGTTCTCATTGGTCCAAAATGCAAGGGCCCCTCCCAATGACAATTGTGGCTACACGCCACAGGCTTGTGTTATAACAGATGGAAAGAGCGTCAGCCGTAACCCGGTGTAACCTGGGGATTGTGTAGATGTAAACCTGTAAAATGTATTTCCCTAGATGGGAGTTTGTTTGGTCACTATGTAGAGAGATGCTCAGACTGAAGCTATTGTCTTAACTCATAGACTGCCCCCTCACAAGTTACCCGAGTTATTCCCGTTGTCTGGTGCCGCCACGCCCGAGTTTCCCGAGCTTTGGGCCGTTTTTGCATACATATATATACAGTATATAATATATATATATATATATATATATATATATATATATATATATATATATATATATATATTCATGGGTTCAATTTGTAGTCCTACAGCGGCCATATTGAGGACCAACACAGGTGTTCTGATTGATGTAGAACATTAATTCTGTGCCAATCAGACAAGTGAAACACCTGTGTTGGTCCTCAACATGGCCGCTGTAGGACTACAAATTGAACCCATGAATATATATATATATATATATTTTAATATATATATTTTTTCCTCTAGGTGGAGTATACACATTTCTTTTTTAATCTTTTATTAATTTTTTTACTTCTATCTACTGGGCATGATCGTGAAATTGCATGTATGACCCCCATACCAACCCCATCTTTCAAACATGGCAGCCATGTTTTGTTTACATTTGAAGAAAACAATGGCTGCTATCTCATGAATGCCTGAACGGATTTCCAAGCGGTTTGAAAGCTGTGAACAGCGTGCACACACGTGGTGCATGATCTATGCATTGGCGTGCATGATCCGTGCATTATGGATTTCATGGAAGTCTATGGAGACTGGGGGCAGTTCAGCCTGAAAATGATTTTTTTTAAAGTGCAGCATATGTGTTAAATACCAGAAAAGTATGACATTATGTATAAAATTATACTTATGGAAGTAACTGTAAAAAGTGCTTTTTGAGAATACTCCCAACTACTCAATTATTGAAGAGAACTTGTGGTCTGTAGGAGTTGCAAGCAGATGGCTGTGTTACTTGGAGTCAGAGAGCATGCATCTTTCAAACCACAAAGGATGCCTTTCCTCTTTGAAGGACAGAAAAGATAGCACCACTTTAATTGCAAGAGTGTTTTGTTGTTGACAAGAATGCCAGAAGTGTAGTGACAATTTAATCCCCACTACAGATGTGAAGGTTGTAATGACTACATTTTCTGACAGCTAATTACATTTTTAAATTTGGCAGATTGTAATCCACAACAAATCTGAACCATGAATCAACCTGTTGCGAGGGGTTCATAACACAAAAAAATGGGCGGCCACCTGGATAGCAATGTTAATTTTGAGTTGACAGCAATCTTTTAGTTTAGTTTTGAATAAACTATTTTGAATAAAATCATGGTAACTTGTTATCATGGTAACATAGAACAGTGGTTCTCAACCTTTTCAGGCTGGGACCCCCAAAATAATCATATTTTAACTGGGAACCCCCACCCTGACAAGCACTAAGACATTTTGTATAACATGGTTATATTGTGAAAATAGCAGATCTACATTCTTTTACAATTTCTGTCTCTTAATATTTGACAATTTGGCCAAGGTGTAATTTGTCATTTTAGAGGTATTAAAAGGTCCTTCAATTGTCACTTAAGAAATGTGCAGATACCCTCTATACACCTAGACTGTATGTTGGTTTGTTTACTGTTGAGTGAGAAAACAATGTTGCACATTAAGTTAATCATCTGGGGGTCCCGACCCACAGGTTGAGAACCACTGACGTAGAAGGATGGCTGCCTTGTAGAATGTGGAATTTAGCTACACGGCAACAAGTCTGTAAAACAAATCTTTTAAAAAAAACGTTTGCGTTCTGAAATAAAGAACGGGGTGAAATAAGTGAACCTTATTCGGTGTTTGGGGTCACTATGCATGCTTGAATATAAGTTGCGATATTTACATTTTAACTAGGTTCAGCTGAGTGTAAATGAATGGCACTCTAATCTGTGGGATGGACATTGAGATTTGCTGAACTGAGTGTAGCAACATGTTGATAAAAATACAGAGCCTGTATTATGAAAGCAGTTCTTAAAAAGCACTCCCTCACTGAACATGGTTAAGATTGTATCCGGACCTGAATATGTGAATATGAGACATTACTGTAATAAAAAATGGATGCCCCTGCTCTGTCAGTTGGTGTGCTGACCACGTAGCTACAGCATTCTCGGTTAGAGTCAGCTCAACCCTTTTCTCCTCCCTCCCCCACTGGGGCGAATAGGGCATCACATTAGACGTCATTTTCAAAACTTTCACAGCAAAATGAGTTGATTGGCATGGCACAACCTGTCCTTAATACCCTACCAGTCAAAAGTTTGGACACAGCTTCTCAGTTCTCACACACATTGAATGAGAAGCTGTGTCCAAACTTTTGACTGGTTGGGTACATGTAGAGATAGATCGAAGTATAATTAGCTATTTGCTTTTAGGTTGATGAAATGCTATAAATCAGTTCCACAAGGATCAGCCAGTCAGTGTTGCGAAGACAATACCCTTTTAAAATATACAGTATATACAATATACAGTATGATATAGGTTGTTACAAATCACTGCTTGTTGAGTTACAAGCAACAACTACCAGTAGCCATTGTTCTGAAAATCTCACATTTTGGCTGCTAATCACCATGCCTCCTGATCCTCTGTTTCTCACAGGAGTGACCTGGGTCCTGACGTTGGCTACGAGGCAATTGGAATTGTTGACAGTAGCCTACCAACAGTGGGTGTATTTGCCAAAGCCACGGCCAAGGACACGCCTAAAGCTGCCACAGAGCAGTCAGGTAGGAGGACCATCCAGTTTTTTGTAAATCATAATCAGATGGAGTTTTCATTCAGTTTAGAAATACCAGGCCTCTACTGAATGCCCCTTCACAAAACCGATGAACATTTCTAAAGGAACACACATTTCTCTATGTCCTCTTGCACTCCTACTCCCAAATTGCTGTCCTTGAATTGTCTTTCTACCGAACCCAGTACTGTATTATTTTCCGACCGAACTCAGCCCAACCGCTCCAGTATTTCAGATGCTTTGAAACATAAATATGCCTGTGTTAAAACGTATTGACCAATAAAATGTGTGTCCTGACTCTGTGCAAGAGCCTTAACCACTTTAAAACTGCAGTGACGTCCCTATTTTGGGCATGTCATTGTAGGTGAAAATGTTATTTTTCTTTTTCTCTTTTACTTTTCGCTGCACGACATCATCGGTGATCCCATGAGGTTAAGGCTCTCTGATTGGGATTTATTGCAGGAACTGGAATCCGTTCAGAAAGTGAGACCGAGGCAACGGCCATAAGTCCAGTGGCCTCCTCCACACCTGCTCCTGCTCCACTGCAGCAGAAAGATGAATATGGCAAAGGAGTCATCTTCTACCTGAGAGACAAAGTGGTGGTGGGCATTATCCTGTGGAACGTGTTCAACAGAATGCCTATTGCAAGGAAGGTTAGTAGTAGTACTGTCACTTTGGTGGATTATTTCCCCCTTATAAATCCATATGATGTTTGAAATATTATTATTTTAGATTTTTTTAGATTTTTAAATCATTTCTGCATTTTATTTTTGTATAAAGATCATTAAGGATGGTGAAGAACATGTGGATCTGAATGAAGTGGCCAAGCTCTTCAACATCCACGAGGACTAGGTCTAGTCTCTTTGGAGACTCTTTGGAGGTTTTGTCACGGGTTTCGTCAAAGCAGAGGCAAACAGAAGTGGACTGTCACTGCACATGACGGCTTTGAACTTTGACAGTCAACGCCAGGTTCTGGACAATCCAACCACTAATGCACATGAAAGGGAGAAACGCTGTACATCATGTGTCTCGTTGAGTCGTTGGCTGGAATATTTTCATATATTTGTAATTTGTACCAAATGCCCCGTTTTGTTGCTTGTTTTAGTTTTTTCTATTGTAGAAAAATCAAATGAATGGATCTCATGGAAATGTTGCATATAGTGATCATCATGGTGTATATGTTTGCCTACTGTCCCGCAGAGCTCTACCAGGATAACAACGTTGAGCATGGATTTCTGCTTTGCTGTGTGCAGCTTATAATGACAAAGCCTGCAATAAAAGAAAAAAGTATTTTTAATGTGACTGACTGTTTCTAGCAAATAGCTGATCTACCAGCTGCACCCCTGCTCATTTATCTATCATCATAAATCATCTATATGGTCAGTGAGCAGTTATTTTCCTTAAGAATTTCTTGTCAAAAACTCCCTGTTGGACACTTGAAGTGCAGAACGGTCTCCGTAGTGTGAGAACATGTATACAGTAAGAACCGTTATCTTAGAGAATGGTTCAACTGCAATACTTAATTCTGTAACTAATTATGTAAATTCCATGTGCATAGAATTTGCCTGGCTATTTGAAGGTACTAATTAAGCAATTAATCCATGAACTGAAATGATCTGTTGGGGGGAGGGGGGGGCGGGGACAGGCAGAAAGATGATAAATAAAGACTGGGTAAATTAATTTAAATGCATTTCTTATAACCTGTTGAATTGCCATTATGCTCATCTTCTTGGATGTTCGTCAGATTTAAATTAATGAGGGGAAGGAAAAAATAATCTACTTCTTGATCTGATAATATTAACAGTTCTTCCACAAAGACAGATGATAGTACAAGAAGCGCAGCTTCGTGGTGTCATTTGATATGGATATTGTCCCTCCCGTTTCATTTTCTAGTTCATGTCCACTGCAATTTGTAGAAAGTCATTCAACTGTAAAAGCTCTGACAAGATGCTTGGTTTCTGCAAAGTAGGACAGGGTGGTGTGGAGAAAAAATGGTCACAATAAATAACCAGAAGACTTTCTTTCCGATGTCTATACATATCACAATATCTACATGGATTATTACATATCTATACATATCACAATATCTACATGAATTATTACATGTCAAATTGCTTGATGTAGACTAGAGTAACAGGAATATCTGACTTTAATTGCTTTGTGGTGTATCACTCATTTTAAAACAAATCCTACACTACAAAAACAACGGATATCCTCAAATTAATGGCGAATGGCCCCAGGTTTTACTTGAAAAATATCAGGGGTTTGAATTTCAATTTCACTTCTTATACAACAGCCTACCATTGAGAAATACTGCATTTTCCAAATCATAGGATTCATGTGTTTTCAGTCGGAAGATTGGATCTTCACTCGAGGCACTGCATAATTATCCAGCAACATTTATTTGACAAAATGTAATACTACTATTGTAAATGATAGTAACATACATTTGATATTTAAGTGTTTTTAGTTTTTATTTTATCCAGAGGGAGAGGGGACATGTGTCACTTCAATGCTTTACCAATTGAAACATGAAACTGACATAAAGTAGGAAGGACGGGATCATCACGCTGTGCCTTGGAAGGTTATGAAAATGGTGCTGTCTCTTTAAATATTCCTTCAGTAATTCTTGGAGCATACATGTGCCCATGAAAAAGAGATAAACCTTCCAGTCCTGCACACAAACACTTAAAGAAAATTCTAAATTATACAGCAGTGGCATCGTGGATGTAACACCTGCAGAGAAGGGTGGGAGGCTCAGATCACTCCATAAGGAGGCTGGCTAGAAGAGCAAGACCAACGTTCCTACTGTACATATGTCCAGCATCTGTCCTGTTCAACTGGAATCTTACTCTGGGATATTTATCTATATATTACCTTTATGCTCAGAATCAGCAGAGAATGCAATCACGTGTGCTATGCATGGTCTGGGTATCATCTGTCTTATTTCTGCAAATCAGGTAAGAAACAAAAGTGATATTAAATTATTATTCATTAAACTCCTGTTGCAAAGTTTTCAGGAGAATGCAAGCTAAAGAAAAATATTTAATGCTGCATGTAAGGCTTTTAACTTTAGAGCTCTAGTCACTGGAATCTTTTAGTATATAACTATTGGAATATAAACTAAGTATGCTACAATTCTATAGTAATACTATTGATGATACTGTTGATTGATAATGTTTGCACCTGGAATTTGGAAATTTTATTGTGGGATGCATTAAATATTAATTATGACAAATCTTTGACAAAAAGATGTTTAGTTACTTATTTAACTATAAAGTGCCGTTCACAACAAGTACTCTAACTATAACGATTACTATAACTACGGTATATCATTCTCCATTGTCATTGTCCATTATACAGTAGTTGTGTGTGGAGTCTGCCATAGTGCCATTCACTATAGTGCTTGTTGTGAATGACATTTAATTTTAAGACGGTAGAGCAAGACAGGGAAATGATTAAAGGAGCTATAGTCAACTTTTTCTTGAAAAACGGATGCTAAAATAAAAAATGTTTCGAAAATATTTTATAAAAAAATAAGCTTCATATGTGTTTCAATTAAATAATGACTACAAAAGTTATTTTATCATTATTTTACACTTTTTGTGGTCATTTTGGAATTGAAACTTATTTTGAAGCTTATTTTTTTATAAAATATTTTCGAAACATTATTTTTAATTTAGCATCCGTTTTTCAAGAAAAAGTTGACTATAGCTCCTTTAACTTAAGCATTGAAAGAAAACTCATTGCACCTCAAGGCTTTTAAGTGCTAGAAGACATACTAAGACACTTACTGTTAATTTTTTATCTGTATCAAGTTAGGCATTCATGACACCTTTAAACTGCACATTAGTGATGACAAGGAAACAAACTCCATTGTAATATATTGTTATAATGACAGGCGAGGGATATCTGTACCACAAGTGTCCCAGTAGTACAGTCCTACAAACAGACCTCCTGCTTGACAAGTAGCAAAGAGGACAGGACTTGTCATCCTTTTAATAAATAATATCTAGTACAATTGTGTTGTTTTAGGGTGTGACTTTGTCTTTGGGTGTGATGTTTTATGAGGAAAAACAACTCAATGCGGTCATGTTGGCTGTTACCAGGATTTCCTAACTTTTAAACTGACAGATCTACACACTGTAAAGAGATGAAATTTCCCAGTAAAGCGGCCAGGCCACCCTCTCCATCGGACTTCTTAGACAAACTAATGGGCCGGACATCTGGATATGATGCTCGCATCAGACCGAACTTCAAAGGTAAAGAGCAAGTGCAGTAAGTACAGTAGTGCAGTAGGTGCTTCTCTGTATGTGAACTGTTTCATTGTCATAACGAATGTATAGGCAGTGAACCAGCACAAACCATATACCAGATGGGTTACCACAGAGGGGAGCGCTGGGGGCTGCGATATTTCTAAACACAATTACTTCAAGTCTTTTATTGCTGTTGTTGTTAGAAATGTGTCATTACCCATGTCTGTGTATCCTTTAGGTTACCGTACATCTGTTTCCCTTTACACATAATTCTTTCAAGCCTCTGGTTTCCTTCTGTGTACCCCCTACAGCGTACAGTATGTTTATCCTTCTGTATTAACCCATAGACCTAGTTAAGTAATTTCCCTTTCTCCCTTGCCCATGAAGCCAGCTGAATCTGATTCTCTCTGACACACTTCCTCCTCATTTCTCTGGGGTCACATTTCATTTATATTTCATATTTGCTCCACATCTTTGAGATGTTCCAGTGTGTAGGCTACTGGCCAAATCCCAGCTGATTATCTATAAATACACTAATGTGACTTAACGGAGAATCAATAAATCATGACCTCATAGGAAATGACTTAACTGGACTGAAATATTTAAAGGTTCAGGTGTTGTCAGATGAACCAATGTCTGTTTCGGAGGACCCTTTTAACTGAAAACAGGATTACAAATGACCAGGAGAACAAGCAGAAGAAGCCGGCTCTCGTGAATTTTGAGTGGTTTTTAAATTGGAGAAGCACAGGCCTCGAATGGATAATTATATGTTGAAAGTTAAAATGGCTGTGAAAATGACAATGGCATAGTGACATAAGTTAAGGAACTGAGATGGGATGTTCTTCTCAGGTCCCCCTGTGAATGTCACCTGCAACATCTTCATCAACAGCTTTGGATCCATCACTGAAACAACGATGGTGAGAATTACACGTGACACAAGATTTATTGTTAATTTCGAATGAACATGATAACTCCCATCATTTTGTCGACATTCTGTTTACTGTATATATAGGTGGCTATAATAATAATACATAACAATAATTAATAAACATGCACTCAATAATTATACCAAACGAAAGTCAAGAGGTAATTCTGCATTTCAGACCAGTGTGGTTAGTTTGGCAATATGATATTGAGGTACAGTTATAACAGGCATGCTTAGAAATACTTAGAGATTCAATAGGCCTATCTTTTACTTAGTGAAATGAAAACCCATTCTTATAACCACTTGGCCCCCTCCTTTTTGAGCGGTGGTCACACCGTCTCCTATACGTGGCCGTGTGTGTGGGTATGTGTGTGTGTGTGTGCGTGTCTGTCTGTCTGTATGTAGCCTGCAAAACCTTTTCTGACCACACATGTTAAGGGAGGGGCGCTGTTGTTCAGGGCAGGGGCAGGCACACTCACACTCACATTCACACACACCCACATACACACACACGCACGCACGCACGCACACACACACACGCAGCCTCCACCGCTCAGTTCACACAAGTGTGATTTTTTTACCTCTACATCAATCTCTTCGCCTATGTTCACTGATTGTTTGCGGATTATAACATGTCCATTATAGAAATTATAGTGAATGTGGTTAACAATTGATACTTGGTTGATCGGAATCCCCCAGGGGTCTGTACTTGTCTGGCCCCCTCCTTGTTCCCTCTACACCAAATCTCTTTGCTTAAAATAGCTGATCTATAAGCTCACAACGCATCATAATAGCGTCATGTCAAGTGAGGTTGCAGATCACTATTTTCGCCAAATGTTCACGTATTATGACAGGCGCAGAATCGGGACACTTGGGTTTATGTGGTTTACAGTGACTACTTGGCTTGATGGATTCATCTTTCAATTAGCATCACTGTGATTTCATTATGCTACAGTAGCCAGCCTAAGGGAAGTAGCATTCAAGTAAATGTTTCAGATTACTTGATTAGCAGATTACATTATTTCCTTTTTTCAATGACAATTTACTCTAAAATCTAAATGACATTCTGTTCTGATTAGTAAAAAGGGCTGGATCTTCACCAAATGAATTATAATTCAATAGACTACTGTAGGACACTCAGTCAGTACCATATCCCCAGACATGGCCCCAAAACTATACAGAAATGCGGAAATGAAATATTTTGCTATTTCTGCTAGGCTGGTGTTTTCTACTGGGAGTAGAAGCCTTAAGTCAGCATTGACTGCTAGCACTTCCTTATAGGATACTGTAGCCTAATAAACTGAAGCAGTTGACTTGAGTTTGGCTACCACATTCAAATGGAGTCCACTGACCATGTTTTGGATGGACTTTTAGATGCACTTTTTACAAAAACATGTCATAATCAGATTTGGAGTAGTAGAACATTCTCAGTTATCATTGCTTGGTCTCTGAATGTAATCCGTATAGGCCTGTTATGTACTATTTCTTCAACACTATCTTCTAATATGTCACCATCATCATGGTTGCTCAGAGATTCCTGCGGCCATAGCTAAATGGTTAGAGAGCCTGAATGAGAAGCAGGAGGTCCCTGTATGTGTCAAGGTGTCCCAGAGCAAGACACTTCGTCCTTAACTGCTCCTCTGCCTGTGTTCAAATATGACCATGCATTGGGCAGCAATCAGTTGGGTGAAGCTGAAAACCCAACTCCCCACTCGCCTGCCTATTATTCCTGATATACATGTACAGTATATTTGCAAAGCTTCTACACGATCATGATGCCTGTATAGTCCTTCAAAATGTCTAAATTGCTTAGTATCCCTGAATATCTGTTAGGAAATACTGTATGATGTCAATACTCTATTCTAATTCATTACATTGTGTTCCTCACTATAGGACTACCGGCTCAATGTATTTCTGCGGCAACAATGGAATGACCCACGACTGGCATATAAGGAGTATCCCGATGATTCTTTGGACCTGGACCCGTCCATGTTGGATTCCATATGGAAGCCTGACCTGTTCTTTGCTAATGAAAAGGGGGCAAACTTTCACGAGGTCACCACAGACAACAAATTACTCCGGATATTCCAGAATGGCAATGTCCTCTACAGCATCAGGTAATCACTAAACCTGTGTGTGTGTGTGTGTGTGTGTGTGTGTGTGTGTGTGTGTGTGTGTGTGTGTGTGTGTGCGTGCATGCATGCATGTGCGTGTGTTCGACCTCAAACTTGTGTCGCAGATGACCTGGGGTTGTGCAGTGAGTGGGACTTCCGTCAGGCCACCCCGTGGGTACTCTGATAGCACAACAAGTACAACAGGAATTGCATGAACTGTTGGGGGGCATGAGGAGGCCGGTGCCGGTTTATAAATAACCCATTATTTGTCATTTATCTAATGTTATTAGTACTGTGGTAATAATGGGTATCACACTGGGTACTCTAACAACGGGTACAGCGAGTACTCTGACAACAGGTATGCAGACTGCAGGCTAGACAAGAAAAAGGATACAAATTGCAAGTGACTGCAGTTTCTTTGGGCTACAAAGTAACATTTTATGGTAAATTATGATTTACACAGAAGCTAGTGATCCTATAAGCCCTGAGCACTCTTTTTTTGTGACAAGTAGTATGAATTTGACAGGCATTACTTTAGTTTTCAACCTCTTGGCCCATCAACGAGATAAGTGCACTTGCATAACACTACAATGCATGATATAAATTTTTCATTTGAGTAAATGCTCCTGGGTGGATTGGGTGTACGACAAACCGAATAGTGGTGGAAATGAAAGAAAGTACTTCTGACATGGTCTTCAAAGTATGTGTTTACTAGAAAGCAAAGCAATATTTCAATGTCACATTTCATAAACCAATGCTACATGCTCGTCCATACAACGAGAGAGAGAACAGCACATACAGTATCAGGGATAATATTACCCCATAGCAAGCTGTTCACAGATGACAATATATGGTTAATATGATATAATGATATGTATCTTCTCCACTGAAAGCACATTTTGAATCATTTGCTTTCTGAAATATGAGATAGGCCTACTTCGGTTCCTAATGACATTCCAATATTAGTATTGAGATGCAGCACATCTGCATGGCTGGCTGGCATCTCACAATACATGTCTTGCCACCACCTCAAGCTCAACATAGACCAATAAGACTCCCTAATCGGGAGATAAGCACATACACAAACAATCGGCCTCATGGTGGTGCTAGAAGAGGGCCATGTGAGAAAGGAGGTTGTGGTTTGGCAGCCAAGGAGTGTGTGTGCAAAGTGTGGCATGGATATGGGCAACGGTGGTGGAGATATGAGTAGGGCAAAAGTGTGACAGACTGACAGACTGACTGACTGACAGCCGGTGGAGGTTTTGATAGTAACTGCGACCTAAGAATGCATGAACAGTTGGGGGGGCATGAGTAGCCCGGAGCCCGTTTATATGTTTATAGCACCAACAGGAGACCAATTTATTTTTGATATTAGCCTATTCCTTCAGATTGTATCCAAATGTCATGTAAATCGGTTACACATGTATGATCTCTATAGTCATGTGATCAAGACGGATATCTTTGCCTTTTCATATTATAACCTGATTGTCTAAGATTGACATCTAAAGTTTGCAGGAGTGGCCCGTTTGGAACAAAATGCTGCAAATTATGAACGCAGCATCTGATTGCGGTGAGATTTTGCATGCACATTCGGACTACATTGAGGAACAAATGCCACCCTTTTAAAATGTCCCTTTTTTTACTCACACTAATTTAGTCCAAACATCACGCAAATCAGTACACATTATCTCTAGTCAAGTGATCAAGACGGATCTATCTGATTTTAAGATGAATCTGTCCGATTTCTCATATTCCATCCTGATTGTTGACTTCCAAATACATTACTGGCCTACAATAACCTATACCTGACCTGGCGGCGGAGGAGACCTGTGCTCTGAAGAGCACTTTTTGTACTTGCTTAGATAGACAGACAGATGCTAGTTGTTATTCAGTTGTGTTATTGTTTCAGTTGTGTTATGAGTTTAAAGAAGGATCTCAATTTAAAGAAGCCACTGCTTTCTTGGGCGTATCCTTTTAGTTGACCTTGTACCAGTGAACTGTACTGTCATGAAACTGTACCTTTTCCTATGCAAACTTCTAATACATTCTTCAATAGATCAACAGTTTCTTCCCACATGCTATCACACACTTACGAGATGTTAACTCTGCACACGCCATAGCAGTGTCCCTGACACCAATGTGATTACTGTGAAATAGTTATATGTACATATTGCACTTATTGTGCAATAGCTGTGCATTCACGCACTTGTGCATATATTCATTTTAACCTTTCTCACAATCATATTCATAATATTCAACCTCATTTTGAAATGCTGCATGGATGTTGCACTCTTTGTACAGTGCAACGAGCTTCTGTATTAGTTTTTAACTTGTTTCTAAAGCTCTAAGTGCATATGAAATTCAGTCACTGACCAGAGTCAAATAACTTGTATGTGTGAAAGTATATTTGGCCAGAGCATGATTTGTGGCAAAAACTAGATAATATTGGAATTTAATACCTGAGTTTCAGCAGAATGTGAGTGATTTCAATGTACTGTAGCAGATCAAATGCACTCAACAAATACAATGGGACTTTAAAGACCTGTCTCACCAGTCTCACCGATTGAACTTCATATTGCACTTTTCTGTCAATAGGAGATCATATAGTAGAAGGAACATGGATCAAGATTTCATGTAGTTAAACCCACTTAAAGGAGTAGTTCACCCCCAAAATGACTTTTTTTCTATTGATTACTCACGCCATGGAGAGTAGAGTTCAATAATATTTTTTGGTTTTTGACACATTCCTAAGACAAAAATGTGATAACAATAAATTTACCCCCATTCATTCCGGATGGTGACCCGTTTCGAGACGGGTCACCATCCAGAATCAATGAGGGTAAATTTACTCAAATCAAATTTTTGTCTTAGGAATGTGTCAAAAACCAAAAAATATTATTGAACTCTACTCTCCATGGCGTGAGTAATCAATAGAAAAAAAGTCATTTTGGGGGTGAACTACTCCTTTAATGAGCACTCAAATGAGAAGTTCTCAGATGAAGAAGATAAAGAAAATTAACAGGTGTACGCTAGAATTATTCATCAAAGCTTTTTGATTTAGCCAACAGTATTTGAGAAAAATAGCACAAGGGGATGCGTGTTCCACTGACTTCAAACGATTTCCTCACAAATAGATGTTTTCCTTGTTTTGACTACATCAAAAGTAATCACCTTTTTAACTATTAATGGTTTCAGCCACACAAATAAAATAATAAATCAAAGAGGAATCCAGGCCGTCACTCTTTTCCAGGAAAGGTCATGCATTCACAGAAATTAGTATATGGATTGGTTAATTGTCTAGAGATCATGAACGCTCTCTTCAAGTTTTATATACATTTTGATGTAGCCTATCTTGTGCAAGTGAAAGTTTTGACCTAAGCATGGTGCTAGCGGAAAGTGGTCATGAGGGTCACCAATATCAGTAGTTACTCCTCCAAGATGGTGCACTGCACATCCATGGCAAACCAGCCAGTGGTTTTTGAGATCTTGTTTGGGACCACAGTGATGGACAGGCTGGATGGACAGACAGACAGACGGCGGGACGAATGGACTGATGCAGTGACTGACCGAATGTCATTGTCATCCTAAGAGTCCCGTCGCGAACTTGCAATTTAATACAACATCATCATCACCATTTCACTTAGCTTAGGTTTACTTGAACACAAAACACATGACACTGTTGGCCCTGACTGTGTATTCAAGGATAACTAGAATTGACTGGTGAGAAACCAATGAGGTACAGGTGTAGTTGATTACTGAGATCCAGGAACCCAAACAACAGTTGTTTTTAGAAAGCATAGAATCTTATCTTTTGGGAAATGATATAGCATAGTTTTTTGCGACCGTCAGGGAGCAGTTTACTATGAAAACCTCCACCGGCCGTCCGTCCGTCCGTCCGTCACACGTCACACGTCACACCTTTGCCCTGCTCATATCTCCGCATCAGTATGACATCACACCACATGTGTACACAAACCTTTGTGTACGTTGCTGTGGCAACTGTCTGTTGTTGCTGGTTTGTTAGTGTACGTTAGCAACCACCTTAGCAACCATGGTTTTACCCTAGCAACCAACTGTTTACCCTAGCAACCAACTGTTTACCATAGCAACCATGTTTTTTTACCCTAGCAACCAACTGTTTACCATAGCAACCAGATACGCAGAGCAGGGATCTCCATATATGGGCATAAACAGGTGACATCACACTGATGTCAGATACTCAGAGCAGGGATTTCTCCATAATATATGGGCATAAAAGGGATTCTGTTAGGGATCTCCATATATGGGCATAAAAGGGATTCTGTTAGGGATCTCCATATATGGGCATACAAGGGATTCTGTTAGGGATCTCCATATATGGGCATAAAAGGGATTCTGTTAGGGATCTCCATATATGGGCATAAAAGGGATTCTGTTAGGGATCTCCATATATGGGCATAAAAGGGATTCTGTTAGGGATCTCCATATATGGGCATAAAAGGGATTCTGTTAGGGATCTCCATATATGGGCATAAAAGGGATTCTGTTAGGGATCTCCATATATGGGCATAAAAGGGATTCTGTTAGCTGTTAGTGATCTCCATATATGGGCATAAAAGGGATGCTGTTAGGGATCTCCATATATGGGCATAAAAGGGATTCTGTTAGGGATCTCCATATATGGGCATGAAAGGGATTATGTTAGGGATCTCCATATATGGGCATAAAAGGGATTGTATCCCAGATGATGCCCTGTTAGGAGATCCACACTAACAGAATCCATATATGGTCCTACCGACAGCTGCTATAAGCCAACCCTGGCGATCAGTGTTGTACCCGAACGCGTTCAAAGAACGATCGTTCATGAACACGTTCATATTTTGGGCGAACGTGAACTGAACGTAATTGTTTTCGCTTGATGAACGATATTGTCGAACGCGGTCATTCTGACGCCCGTGAACGACGTTCGTCGGCGTTCGTCGGCCGTTCATGCGGCGGTCCGCGCCTCCGCGGTCATCTGTCCTCTGCTCCTCTCGTCTCTCTTTTCATTCACATGCTCCAATAGTAGGCACTGCACGCAGCAGCACGCAGCAGTGCCTACTGCATCTCGTGAACGTTCCGATATGCGGTGCTGTCTGCACTCTGCTGCTGCACTGTGAATCTCCTCCTCGTCTCGCAAGCCTGACTGACTATACTTTGTCCTATGTGTGTTGCACGGCGAAAATAGCTGATCTGCAAGCTCACAACGCGTCGCATCCACGAGACAACGTGAGCTTGTAGATCAGCTATTTTAACCAACGCGGAAACATGCTGTGCACGGTTTAGAAACGTCTGCCTTCTAGTGGGGTTCCTTGTACATGTAATTTTTTGGTTTTTTTCTAGTGGGGTTCCTTGTACATGTAATTTTTTGTTTTCATTTCAAATGTGTGTTAAAGTTTCTTTCACTTCCAATTTGTAGATTATGGTTTATAGAACAATTTTGGTTAGAGTGTCAAGACAGTAGATTGAAGAAAAATATATGTTTTGCCCTATTTCCAAAATGACCAAAATCGGAATTGTGTTTTTTGAACAATGTCTTAGTTTTCCCACAACTGCTGTGTAATATATATTTTTTTTTATTGCTATATCAAGTCAATACTGTGTGGGGAATCAATTGGAGTCAAATATTAGTTTTGAATATTATGATATTTCACACAATGAGACAATAACATGGTTATTACATTCAGCCCTTCACAATAAGGGTGCAGGAAGACTGGGAACTAGGCAGTGGGCACATACATATTGTGGGCACCTCAATGTTAAGTTGGATGAAATTATTGCTGTGTGTGGTTCTATATGGGCTGAGTCAATAATTTTGACAAATAATAGCATGCAGCAACGTCTAAACATTTTTATATATATAGACCTTTGTATATCCTTTTTTCCTTTTTTTTTTTTTTTTTTGAATAGCCAAAAGTATAAAAAAAATATGGTTAAAAAAAGAACTAAAAAAGAACTATGTAGTTCATTTTGGGGAACCATGAACTTTAGTTCATAATGGGGAATTATGAACTAAAAATGAACTAGTTCATTTTTGAAGTTCTGAACTTGAACTTGAACTAGTTCGTTTTTAAAGTGAACTTTCCCAACACTGCTGGCGATAAGGTCTGAGTCGAAGAAATGCTTCTTTCCTGGCAAGAATTGCCCCTTTATACTGTAGGGCTCGTTTGTGTATTGTATGACATCACGCCACATCATCGGCTGAGGACTGTGTGATGTCATCATATCTCCATATATGGAGACATAAGTTGCTCATGCCCAAATATGGGCTGGTGAGGTCAGACTTAGTGTGATGCGTAGGTTATCTCCATATATGGAGATTCAACTTCAATGAGTAACCATGGCAAACTGTCAACTGCCCGTATGTCTTGATAATTGGTAAAACAAACTTTTGGCCTATTTGTGGAGATAAGCGACCAACGGTCGCTTATCTCCCGATTAGGGAGTCTTACTGGTGTTAAGTTGCTCATTGTTATTATGTCTGTCCCTCTACAATGTTATTCTTTCCCTATTCTTTTCCCAAATCCACAACTTTCTCTTATGAAAACCAGATGTATAGCCTACTGTATCTCATCTCAACCCCGTTTTCTCAATGTCTTTTACTATTTGTTTCAGAGAAACATATTTAGTAATGGCAGGAAATTGATATTTTGACATGAATGTTAGCTTACTTGTGGTTGTGTAACAGAAATAACATCTCATGATGCTGCAAATAGGCCAGGTAGATTAATTTCACTACTTTATGTCATCTCATGACACTGACTGTTATAGATTCAAGAGCACATGCTTTATTGCAGAGTGAACTATAACTTTCCTTTGACGAAATTGAGAAGATTGAGTGCATGCAGTTGTACGTCAGTGATGGTCATTTACATAATGGTCTTTGATAAATTCAGTGAATATGTGTGCCAGTGGGTCAGAGTGTGGTCCAGTGGGTCCCGAGCGTGGGCTGTGTCATTTCTATATGCATATTAATCGGGGAATAAACAAGCACAATTTTTCACAGTGGATGCTTTTGGTGTGGAGGAGGCATGTCATCCTGATACAAGTCTGACTGTGATCTTTGTATCATGTGTGCCAACCTTCTCTTCGTATGTTAAAGTAACATTTGCTCATTTTGCAATAATAATAAATACAAATATAATATCTCTCTCTCTCTCTCTCTCTCTCTCTCTCTCTCTCTATATATATATATATATATATATATATATATATATATATATATATATATATATATATATACTAGGTCCTTACCCGTCCTCCTTACCCGTTACCCTTTGAAATAGTTAATATAAAAATAAAAATAAAAATAGGTAGGCTAAAATATCATGCATTGTTTCACCAGTCAAGAGTTCAATCAAGGGTTAGGGTTAATCAATTATCTGCTCTTCCCCTTCTTCTTTTCAACCTCCCTCTTATTGTCTCCACCAGCCGAAGGCTGAGGGAGAGTATGTTTTCCCCTCCGTCCGTCCGTCCGTCCGTGCGTGCGTCCGTGCGTGCGTCCGTGCGTCCTCGCAGTTTGTGAGCAGCTAATCTCAGTCACCGTTGGCCCGATCGCTGCCAAACTGAGCACACACACTCCCTGGATGCCAATCTAGAACCTCTGCCCCACATTTTTCAAATCAGCCTCATGGTGGCGCTATAACAGGCCGATTTGTGTGGCCTGGTTGTTACCAGCTAATCTCCGGCGCCGTTGGCCCGATCGCTGCCAAACTGAGCACACACACTCCCTGGATGCTAATTCAGAACCTCTGCCCCACATTTTTTAAATCAGCCTCATGGTGGCGCTATAACAGGCCGATTTGTGTGGCCTGGTGGAGACCTGTGCTCGGAAGAGCACTGCTTCTAGTTCCCCATCTCTTCCTTGGTGTGCCCCTTCTTGGGAGGAGGATATGCTCCTGAAGTTTAATATTTTTCCATCACCGGATACATCATCATCTCCCCTTTCTTGGAAGCAGGAGATGCTCCTGGACTTTAGTTTTTCACCATCTTTATAGTTTGCTTAGAGCCATGTGTGTTTGCATAACCTCCAGTATTTGTGAGGTGATTTCATTCAGTGGACTAATGTGATTTCCTCCAGTGGACTAATGCTGAACACCACCACAAACCGGATGTCCTGGGGGTCCCCTCCTCTACTTCTTCCTTTCCTCCTCCTCCTCTTCTCTTCCCTCCTCTCTTCCCTCCTCTGACATCACTAATGACATCACTGATGAAATCACTGGTTTTCTAACTATTATATGACATCACTGATGACATCATCGATGACATCACTGATGACATCATCAATGACATCACTGGATGACATTTCTTTGTGGGGATTGCCCCATAGGTCGAACTCCCGTTGGGTTGAACAGCGTCGGCAGGTTAGATAATCACCCGCGTCACGGTTACTGAGGTCAGGTTTAGGGTTAGGGTTAGAGTTAGGCATAGTTTTACCTAGGTTAGGATTAGGGTTTAGGTTAGTTTGGTGGTTGATCCAAAGGGTGTTCAACCTAATGACATGTTACCTTCCTCGTTTATAGTATGACATCACTAATGACATCACTGGGTTTCTAACTAATATATGACATCATTGATGACATCTTATATTATATGATATCACTATCATCGATGACATCACTGATGACATCATTGATCACATCACTGACTGTAAACTATTTCTGTCATTATATGACATTACTGATGACATCACTGGGTTTCTAACTATTATACCAGTAAGACTCCCTAATCGGGAGATAAGCGACCGTTGGTCGCTTATCTCCACAAATATCACAACCTCCACCTCTCACGTCATACGGGTAGCCATAGTTACACCTGGAATGTTGAATCTCCATATATGGAGATAACCTACGCATCACACAAAGTCTGACCTCACCAGCCCATACTTGGGCATGGACGACTTATATCTCCATATACGGAGATGGCCATATATGGAGATACGATGACATCACAGAGTCCACAGCTGATGATGTGGCATGATGTCATACAATACACAAACAAGCCCTATATAAAGGGGAAATTCTCACCAGGGAAGAGAGCATTGCCTGGAATGTTGAATCTCCATATATGGAGATAACCTACGCATCACACAAAGTCTGACCTCACCAGCCCATACTTGGGCATGGACGACTTATATCTCCATATACGGAGATGGCCATATATGGAGATACGATGACATCGCAGAGTCCTCAGCTGATGATGTGGCGTGATGTCATACAATAAACAAACAAGCCCTATATACTGATGCGATACGATGACATCACAGAGTCCACAGCTGATGATGTGGCGTGATGTCATACAATAAACAAACAAGCCCTATATACTGATGCGGAGATATGAGCAGGGCAAAGGTGTGACGTGTGACGTGTGACCGACCGACCGACCGACGGACGGACGGACGGCCGGTGGAGGTTTTCATAGTAAACTGCTCCCTGACGGTCGCAATGACATCATTGATGACAACACTGATGACATCATTGGGTTATAACCACCAGTAAGACTCCCTAATCGGGAGATAAGCGACCGTTGGTCGCTTATCTCCACAAATATCACAACCTCCACCTCTCACGTCATACGGGTAGCCATAGTTACACCTGGAATGTTGAATCTCCATATATGGAGATAACCTACGCATCACACAAAGTCTGACCTCACCAGCCCATACTTGGGCATGGACGACTTATATCTCCATATACGGAGATGGCCATATATGGAGATACGATGACATCACAGAGTCCACAGCTGATGATGTGGCGTGATGTCATACAATACACAAACAAGCCCTATATAAAGGGGCAATTCTCACCAGGGAAGAGAGCATTGCCTGGAATGTTGAATCTCCATATATGGAGATAACCTACGCATCACACAAAGTCTGACCTCACCAGCCCATACTTGGGCATGGACGACTTATATCTCCATATACGGAGATGGCCATATATGGAGATACGATGACATCACAGAGTCCACAGCTGATGATGTGGCGTGATGTCATACAATAAACAAACAAGCCCTATATACTGATGCGATACGATGACATCACAGAGTCCACAGCTGATGATGTGGCGTGATGTCATACAATAAACAAACAAGCCCTATATACTGATGCGGAGATATGAGCAGGGCAAAGGTGTGACGTGTGACCGACCGACCGACCGACCGACCGACCGACGGACGGCCGGTGGAGGTTTTCATAGTAAACTGCTCCCTGACGGTCGCAATTAGTGACATCATCGATGACATCACTGATGGCATCGCTGGTTTTCCATCTATTATATGACATCACTGTTGACATCACTGATGACATCACTGATGACATCCCTGGATTTCTAACTATTATATGACATCACTGATGACATCATCAATGACATCACTGATGACATCATCAATGACATCACTGGATGGGACGGACGGAAAGACATTTCCTTGTGGGGACTTCCCCATAGGTCGAACTCCCGTTGGGTCAAACAGTGTCGGCAGGTTAGATTAAACACCCGCGAGCGTCGGCAGGTTAGATAATCACCCGTGCCACGGTTACTGAGGTCAGGTTTAGGGTTAGGCATAGTTTTACTGAGGTTAGGATTAGGGTTTGGGTTAGAGTTTGGTGGTCGATTCAAAGGGTGTTCATCACTAATGACATCACTGGGTTTCTAACTATTATATGACATCATTGATGACATCACTGATGACATCACTGGATATTATGATATCAATATCTTCGATGACATCACTGATGACATCATTGAGCACATCAATGACTGTAAACTATTTCTAACTATTATATGACATTACTGATGACATCACTGGGTTTCTAACTAATATATGACATCATTGATGACAACACTGATGACATCATTGGGTTATAACCATTAGTGATCACTGATGACATCACTGATTTTCTAACTATTATATGACATCACTGATGACATCACTGATGACATCACTGGGTTTCCAACTATTATATGACATCATTAATGACATCACTGATGACATCATTGGGTTTATAACCATTATATGACATCATCGATGACATCACTGCCCCATAGGTCGAACTCCCGTTGGGTCGAACAGCGTCGGCAGGTTAGATAAACACCCGCGTCATGGTTACTGAGGTCAGGTTTAGGGTTAGAGTTAGGCATAGTTTTACTGAGGTTAGGATTAGGGTTTGGGTTAGAGTTTGGTGGTCGATCCAAAGGGTGTTCGACCTAATGACATGTTACCTTCCTCGTTTATAGTATGACATCACTAATGATATCACTGGGTTTCTAACTATTATATGACATCATTGATGACATCACTGATGACATCACTGGATATTATATGACATCACTATCATCAATGACATCACTGATGACATCACTGGTTTTCTAACTATTATATGACATCACTGATGACATCACTGGGTTTCTAACTATTATATGACATCATTGATGACATCACTGAGGACATCATTGGGTTTATAACCATTATATGACATCATCCATGACATCACTGATGGCATCACTGGTTTTCCATCTATTATATGACATCACTGATGACATCACTGTTGACGTCACTGATGACATCACTGGGTTTCTAACTTATAAGACATCACTGATGACATCCTCGATGACATCACTGATGACGTCATCACTGATGACGTCATCGATGACATCACTGGATGGGACGGACGGACGGACGGACGGACGTACAGACGGACATTTGCTCGTTTATAGTATGATATATATATATATATATATATATATATATATATGGGTCCCTTCATTTTCAGATAGGCCTGAGATGTATGAGTTCAAAAAATATCAACCAAAAACTAAAAATCTATGTTGAATGGCCTAGTAGATATTCAGCTTTAAATGTATATATTTTCACGATATATTCCTGTCTGTTTTCAAGGCTCACTCTTATTCTGTCCTGTCCAATGGACCTGAAGAATTTCCCCATGGATGGTCAGACATGTACAATGCAGCTTGAAAGCTGTGAGTAAAAAACTTCCTCTATTTCTGGAGCTAGACACAACAGACATGATGATACATTATATACGGTATGTAAAGGTTGCCATGATTAACATGACCCATATCACCTCACCCTCCCCATCATCTCTCCTCCAGTCGGTTACACCATGAATGACCTTATTTTTGAATGGCTGGATGTGGGTCCCGTGCAGGTGGCCGACGATTTGCAGCTCCCTCAGTTTGTGCTGAAAGAAGAGAAAGGTCTTGGCTACTGCACTAAGCACTACAACACAGGTACACTCTCCATCCTGGCCAGCCCCCTCTGTTAGGATACGGGAGAGTGTTTTTTGCAGGTCTTTCAGTCCGAGTTTATCAAAAAAGCAACTGAGTTAAGGCAGCGGAAGCTTGTGATTGGCTGCGAGGAGGTCGGGGGGACGGAGATACACCTAAACCTAACCTTAACCCTAACCTCGGTCAAACTAACGCTGGTGAAGGCTAACCTGGTGAAATGCTAACCTGGTGAAATGCTAACCTGCCAACGCTGGTGCATGCTAACCTGGTGAAATGCTAACCTGCCAACGCTGGTGAATACTAACCTGGTGAATGTTAAACTGGTCGGACCAACGGTGCTTAACCCAGTTACTTTTTTGATACACTCGGACTGAAAGACCTGCAAAAAACACTCTCCCGTTAGGATACGCTAACTACAGTTTGCCCACTGTCTGTATATTCTTGTCAAACATTTCTCCTGTGCATAGGTAAATTCACCTGTATAGAGGTAAAGTTCTATTTGGAGCGTCAGATGGGCTACTACTTAATCCAGATGTACATACCCAGTCTGCTCACAGTCATTCTGTCCTGGGTCTCCTTCTGGATCAACATGGATGCTGCGCCTGCCAGGGTGGGCCTAGGAATCACTACAGTGCTCACCATGACAACCCAAAGCTCTGGTTCCAGGGCTTCCCTACCAAAGGTTGGACAGGAAAAATAACACCTTACAGTATATTGTCCTGGGAATGTACTCATCAATTTTTACATGCCGTTGGGCTACATACAGTATGGCCTCTATATTGTTTTCACTGTTTAGAAATTATTTTGTCCAATTGTCTTTATTTATTTTTTTACAAAATGAACACCAATTTGTTGATCTTCTAAGCTGGTTGCCAAATGCCTGCCTCCACATTGTGTGCAATAGGCACCATGTTCTAGTAAAGGTAAAAGGAGTAGAAAGAGTAGGGGGAAAAAAAGAAAGAGCTACTTTAAATGCTTACTTGAATTCCCAGAGGGGAACCATTGCCTACAAGATTGTAGTTTTTAAAATATCAATATGGTCAAATGTCTTTATTTCTTTTATCAAAATATAGAAAAAATGAACACTGTTGCTACAATACTACAGTATATGAATTATTCTAACTTGTGTTCATATTTATGGTTGTATTATAGGTGTCTTATGTAAAAGCCATAGACATCTGGATGGCTGTGTGTCTCCTGTTCGTGTTTGCTGCACTTCTGGAGTATGCAGCCGTTAATTTTGTTTCCCGGCAGCACAAAGAGTTCTTCAGACTGCGAAAGAGGCTCAAAGAACAGCGACAGAGAAACGTGAGTGCAACCCACCCACTCACCCCCTTAGGCAACTGTCACCTACTATTCTCTATGCCTAGCTACGCAGGGGCTGCACAATTCATCTGCATGTCACAATCCATGCTTGAGAATTCAGAGAGCATTGACCTGTGCTTAATTAATGCCTTCACCTCAGTGACTCCACTAGTGGCTACATTTACTAAACATCTTGCTGCACCTCAGATATAGGCCAAAACATCTTTACACATAAAAGATTTAAATATGTAATGTAGCATTTGAAATAGCACAAATACCACATTGAAGTTTTAACACTTAAAAGTATTGTATTGTCTCTTTTGTATTAACTTTGTATTAACATATTCATGTCTCGTGCAGTAGCACTGATTTATTATTGTTTAACATTGAAATCTATATATTTTACTCATTAAATCAGGGGTCTTCAACAGGGGGTCCGGGACCCCTAGGGGGTCCTCAGAGTTAGGGGGGCCACCAAATCCTTGTGTGATAGGATAATTATTTTCAATTAAAAACTTGAACCCTCGCATCCCTAATCTGAGAACTTAAGCCAAAAATAGCAGATCTACAAGCTCTCAACGAGGCGTTGAGAGCTTGTAGATCGGCTGTTTTCAGCAAATAGGTTTGGTGTAGAGGTAAAAGAGGCAGACCAAGTACAGAGTGAAAGGTGAAGTTAACTAATTATCGACGATTTATGTGGCTAAATGTCTGAAACACAAATCCAACATAGACTGATGACAGCTGTCAAACAAGTCGATATGAGAATTTGCATAAAACATTTATGCAATATATAGTTGGAGTCCCTGCTTCATCTCTCTCTCAGCTAAGGGGTCCTTGGCCTGAAAACGTTGAAGACCCCTGCATTAAATGACTCAAATGTTGGTAAAGGCCGTTCCATACTTTGACCGAAACCGCCGGTCGTTCAAAAGGTCCTTTTCTACCATAACATTATATCCCTCGGGACTTCTGAAAAGCATTGGACCGAACGAGAGTTCGGAAATTTGCACGTCGGAAAACACAACTCACCGAACATTTCGGTCGAAGTATGGAGAGGCCTTAAGAATTGGAGGCAGGTTTCTTTTCTTTTTTTAATGAAAAATAAACAACAGTATCTCTTCATTGCAGTTTTAGGCTGTGGGATCACATGTTTACTAGCTAAACGTGTGTGCTGTTTTCTTTTGTTGTTTTTTTTTGTTTTTTTTACCCATCAGCTGGCAAGTGGTGAGACTAAAGGGAAGGGAACCAACATGCCAGGCAACAACGCTCCGCATGGGTCCATATCCCAGCAATGCAGTGTTTGTGCCAGGGTATACCTTAATCTAGCTTCATTGAAAACCTATTAATAAACATTTTAGAGGAATACATATTATTACTCATTCATCTTTCTTGTCTTTGGTTTTGATCTTTAGGAAGAAGAGCTGGCACAGCAATTCTACCAGAGTATTGGACTTGCTCTTTCAACAGAGGCTGGACCAGAGATGGATGCAACTCCAGTCTTTGCTGATTTGCCTCCTGGGTTAGGGTTCTATGACATCCGCAGGCGCTTTGTGGATAGAGCAAAACGGATTGATACTATATCCAGAGCTTTATTCCCACTCAGTTTCCTCGTGTTTAACGTCCTCTATTGGCTGACCTTTAAAGTTCTACGACATGAGGATGTCCAAGCCACACTGTGATTTTACAACCACTGAGAACTACTTTAAAGCAGTACTATGTAACTTTCGTTTATTGAATAAAATGTAATTATGTCCAATCTGTATGGTAGAGTATGTTAATACAATATAGCTTATACAGTTGGGGTTGGTTGTATTTTGTCTCCCTGCTCTTCTCTTGAGACATTTAGATTGTGTCAAAGGTCATGTCTCACCTATAGACACAGGATCTGACATGAATTTTTACCTCATGGTCAAGATTCGGTTTATCCCCTGAGCAAGCAGACAGGCTCTATTAGCTCAATGGTAAACATTTCAGCACTTGCACGGGAGGAAACCGGGTTAGAAGAGGAAAATTACATAGTGCAGCTTTAATTAACACGGATACCTTTAATTCTGTTTTATTTTCTAATTTAACTAATTTTAAGTGTACAAATATGTAACCTAGATTTGAACACTCTCTGGGTTACAAATGGACAGTACGCTGAAGATTTTACTATGCATCGTTTGAATGCACAATTTGTTTAATTTTTATCCCTCACCACAGTCGAAGCGAGGGATTATGTTTTCACTCCCCGGACTCCCATGAGTCTTTCCGTCTCTCTCTGTTCATCTGTGAGCAGCTATAATCTCGGGCACCGCTGGACCGGTCGACAGGAAACTTTGCATGCACACTAACACTAACTCTGCCTCAAATGTTTCAAATCTGCCTAAAAAAATCCTTGGATAAAGATGCAACTCCCCATATAGCCCCCGCCCATTTTCCTCCATATTGTGCTTTCTTCAAAAAACACTTTTTGCTACTTCTACAAATTTTGTCCAAGACTCAAACAAATCAAAATGTTCTCTGTAGTCATTTATCTGTCAGATTTGTCAAATTTCACATTCAAATTGGTTAATATTGGCTTACAAAATTTGCGTGAGGGGGCCCATTTGCAAAAGCCACAAATCAATCACTTCAAGTCACAAACGCAAACACTTGCGCGGTCTGTCATACAGACTCTATTCGTCCCGCAGCTTCCTAAAGTCCTGGCAGATGCCCCACTACTGACACAGCCCTGGGTAGGCAACCTGGCCTGGCGGGGATCTGTGCTCAGAGCGGCACACTTCCATGGTTTTATATTATATATATATATATATATATATATATATCACACACACACACACACACACACACACACACACACAAGGCAGAGACTTGAGTAGGTTTTTGTCTAGCTACTAACTATACACAGAACATAGGTTATGCCATGTGTATGTATGTTTTTAATCAATACACGTCTCAGGTAGGCTAATAATAATCTAACAATGGGAAAATGTCCTAATTGCTATTGCCGTTTATAATACTATGAGTTAAGTGTTTCCATTTAACAAGAGGTACTTTTAAATTGCACGCTAGCTGAGATGGCTGAAGTAAAGTTGTGTTCAACTGAAATCCAGTCACCTGTGTGACTTATTTTATTTGGGTGCATATCTCTGCTGTCGGGCCAAAATCTCCCAACTCCAAAATATTCATTTTCAGGAAAATGAGCTCAAGTGGAGTAAGGAGGATTTGACCGAAGGGCTTTTTACTACTTTTAATTGGTTCAATATTATTTTAACCAACACACCAGACGTAAAAGGTGTTCAATAGCACATATTTATGAAAAAAAGAGAGGACCAATCGGGTGGCGTTAGCTGGTTTGGCAGAAAGTGTGGAGTTAGGAGGTTTTGTCCCAAGCAATTTCCATTGGTTCAATATTATTTTAACTAACTAACTGATTTATGCGGGGAAAAAAATCAAAAACCTCAAGAATGGAGTTAAAGGAGTAGTTCACCCCCAAAATTATTTTTTTCTATTGATTACTCATGCCATGGAGACTAGAGTTCAATAATATTTTTTGGTTTTTGTCGCATTCCTAAGACAAATATTTGATAACAATAAATTTACCCCCATTCGTTCCGGATGGTGACCCGTTTCGAAACGGGTCACCATCCGGAATCAATGGGGGTAAATTTACTATTTACTAATTTTTGTCTTAGGAATGTGACAAAAACCAAAAAATCTTATTGAACTCTACTCTCCATGGCATGAGTAATCAATAGAAAAAAAGTCATTTTGGGGGTGAACTACTCCTTTAAGAGGTTTTGGCCAGACAGTGACGATATACCATCATCAGCTTATTACAAGAATGGATTCGTTTTTATCCATGGCAACTCTACCAGTTGATTATTATAAACATGTTTTATTAGGTAGAATGGAAGCTCAGGATCCAGTTTACATTGATGGATTCTGTTACCTTAAATAGTCAATGATATGTAGTAGGCTATACTGTACATGTACAGTAGCTATATTCTAGTTTAGGCCTTGCCTAAGTGAGCCACCCAATCTCTCAATCAAATTCTTAATTTGCTTGAACAAATTGCAGTTCTCATCTTATAAATGTAATATAATTATAGGATCACCAAAGTTGATTTAAAGTCTGAGTATGCTCTAATGCCTGTGTTGGGTCTCATACTTGGAAAGGAAGGAGGAATGACAACTCACCAGATGGAACGTTGTCCCAGGTTTCCTACATGTAACATTAGTGCCCCCTGCTGTCTTGCACTGTGCATGTACATGTTTTAGGAACAGGCATACATAAATCAGTTTTCAGTAATGTGTAAAGCAGCTGTCTTGCTGCCAATATTAATGTAGATTTATATGGTACTACACAGCTTTTCTCTCAACACTTGTTGGGCAAATAGTCTACCAATGGTGTAGATCACCACAGGCATCCGGTGACCCACTGCCATAATTATTCCTATAGGATATGGAATAATATGTATAACAATTATAATTGTTAAATAGTTTACTGTATGTTCCGCTTGTTTTAGCAGGGCTAGTTTCTGCCTCAAGAGATGGTTAACATTAAGATTTGGAATAGGATTGTACTCTAACTCTGTTGATACAGCAGGGTGAATACAGTCACAGTCAGCAGCTGATATGCATACAGTAGCCAAGGTCCATAAAGAGAGAAAAATGATTTTTATCCAGCACTGCACAATCAGTAGGCTATGCAATCAATATAACTAATCAATTCAGTACTTGTCATGTCTTGTGCAAAAGTCCCTTGATCGTTTACATGACCTTTTAACAGTAGTAAAAGGTCGTGTATCTTATTGGTGTTTGTTAAAGGCATAGGCCTACTCATACTGACAGTAGTTTGTCTTATTGCACATGAGGTATTGACTCTTGTGAAAAGCATGTGTGGTTTAGTTGTTGTGTCACGTCACGTACCGACCACTGACAAGACCCTTGTCTGAGACTGATTGGTACATGACACCAACTAAATACACACTCAGGCCTCATATTCCAAGATAATGAATCCAATAAAACTTCTTTACACACTATTACTTCCTTGGCGCAATGACGCAGTTAATCAACCCATCCATCTTCCATTTGACTACGTTGAAAATATCCTTATCACAAATTTCACAATAAAAGTAATTAATGTTACTCTTGATTTCCCCCTTGATGATAGCTTTGCCCACTTTTTTTGCTATAGGCCTACCCCTTTAACATACATAAATAAATAAATAATTAAATAAACAAAAAATAAATAAATACAATCGAACATTTATTTTAGGATATATGAAATGAGTTTAAAAAAAAAGAAAAGAAAAAAAGAATCTCCCTCCGCGGGGCACTTCTCCTCCCACCCCCACTCCCCCCAGATAGTGAGTGTCCCCCGCATGGAGACGTGGCAGCTCCATTGGTCATATGATTACACTTCACCGAACCAAACCCCACCCGTCCGTGTTATCGTCCAGTCTGCAAACCTTTCCGGGCGGCTGGTCAACACGTAAAAAAATACAACAACACCGTTAATTTCGTGAGCAGCCAGATGACACGATTATTTGTCGCCGTTTTCCCCCCACCACGTATTTTAACGGTCCCGGACCTCCTGTTCTCCTCAGAATAGCTGCACCTTAAATGCAACACATATGAGTGTTGGTGGCGGTGGTGGTGGCTGATGGTGACCACCCAAAATAGTATCGTTTTTTTAGACTGTTTAAACTGCTGACGTTTCCAGAGCTTCAAATAGCTTCCGTTTTCCAGTGGGCACTGATTGGACTGTTCTGAATCCTGGACGAGAAGAACCTTCTACACAATTCAATGGAGGAACAGCCCAAAGATCTGCAGCTGCGGACTCCACCACCACACACACAGAGACATCAGCACCAAGGAGACGACACAGACAAGCCCTCTACTCAACACATATTACCTTTAATAAAACATGACCAGAGCCACAACATCCAGCACCAGCACCAGGAAGCGACGACGAAGAAGAAAACAGGTTAGGGTGAGAGAAAAAAAAGTTAGCATACATAGATACATACATACACCGTTGTTCATGCTAGCCTTAGTCAGCTAATGTCAGCCACACAGACAGACCTAGACTGGGATCAAGTTGCTTTGCAACTTGCTGATCCGGTCTGGGTCTATACCGGATACAGAAACTTTTCCTGCGTGTGTGTGCGTATAAATAACCGGATACAGTAGGCGGGCTCTAGACCGGATCACACTGGTTGATTCGCAATAGAAACCAGGCTTTCCACGGGTGCTGCGGAAAGTCTGGTGAAGCGAGGTTGCACACAGATGGACCAGACGGGGGCTAGTAGCGTTATAGCTAACTCGGCGACAAATAGCCGAACTATAAGCTCACTGCGCCTCGCGTAAGCGACGCTTGGTGAGCTTATAGATCTGCTATTTTCGCCGCCGCGCGACACCCTCGTCGGGCAAAGCGCAACTCGGTTTTAGCTATAGCTAACTCACGGCTAATTTTGCGTACACGTAGTCGGCGCGAGCGTTTCTTCGCTCGACAAAAAATACGTTATTATTATTATTATTACTATTATTATTTTTGTGTTTAAACCGAAAGCAAGGTTGAGAGTTGCGTCGACACTTTTTTCAGTAGGGGGGGGGGGGGGGGGGGCGTCCATATTTTTTTTTTTTATGGTTGGTCGAGCTAAATGAAATGGTCGCGCGACGACCGAAGTATGTTAACTATAAACGTTAACTTGTCGCAGTTGAAGGAATGTGTGAGCTAAGATTTGACAGTTAACCGGCTGAGATAACGACGCAATGTCACTGACAGTGACGACGAAGCTACACGAGGCCAACATCGATTCCCAAAAGCGACCATAAAGTTAAGCTAACGGCTCGTTTAGGTAGGTGACGTTGCGTGACAGTTGGTGCTTGGTTTGACATATCGGGGATTGACCTTGTTGTGTGCGCCAGGTTTCACCGGCCGTTTTTACGGTGTGCTTTCTACGGTGTGAAGTTATAGCCTGCACGAAAAACCGTGCATCGTGTCAGTACCGGTGTGTACTCGACGGTGTGTAGCCAAAGATAGTTGTTATATTGGAAAAACACCTTGTGTGGAGTTTAACGAAAACACGCCGGCTCCACTGGAATGTTCTGTGGATGGATCCATTTCCTGTCGGCCATGTTAGAATATTATTGTTAAGCTAATGCTAAAGTTAACCTGCACAGCTAGCGTGAATATTTCCCCCCGTCACGCTTACTTATTTTTTCCAACTCGGCACAGATAAATTGGTTGTCTTCCATTTGTATCAATTGGTGTGCTAGTTCCCTCTTATGTCACACATGGACGATTTGCGGTGTTAAAGTTGGGGAAACTTGACGACTAGTCTGGTATAGTTGTCATAGGCTATTGCTAATGCTATCTGTTTCTTTCGGGTGGGCCTGTTGCATGTTGTGCTGTCAGCCTGAAATCACGCGAGCAGCTCCTAGTATGGCTGCTTTAATGACACGCTTAGCCCAACACTGATTTATCGTATTGGCAATACTATTTCCAGCTGCCGAACAATAAGTGAAAAGAATCGCCTGTTCTGTACGGTCTAGTACGCAAACGTATCAAGGCTTACCCAACAGTCTGGGCATGCTATGATTCTAGGTGTGGTACTCTTGAATAAGTAGTTAGTTTGTACAAGTATAATAAGCAAATACAGCTACATGAGCCAAAATAAAAATGTCATGAGTTTATTTTTGTTGTAGACTTTATAGTGCACCTTATCCTTGTAGCTAGGAAGCAAACTATAGAACAGCAGCTAATATACATTTTATTTTCAGATGTGAACAATATAGATATTCATGTGGATACTATCATTATGTACATGACACAATTGAATGCAAGTATGAGCTGTAAGACCAGAACTGTAGAAAAGAAACACCATGTACTCAAGCGAGTTAAAATGCATATTGAATGTTATTTGTACCTACACAAAACAAAACTCTATGAAACATTCATTGGCTTATCAATACATTCAATATAAATGCTATAGGCAGCAATCCCTAGAATGGCAAAAGAGAGACATAATGGCACTTACAAAAACTGCAGAAATGTACTTAATGACCTGTGACTCAGACAACAGAATTTGTTCAAGGCACTTTTGAGGCAAAACGGTAATTGAATCATAAATACTTTCCATATGATAGCCAAATGCTCACAGTATTGTAATTAAATTAATCTCTTTTCGGTCTATGATGCAGCCACATTTTGTATAGGATTAAACTGAACTGTTTTTTTTATTTATTTTTTCATTTTTTTTTTCAAGAAGACTAGTTCGTCCAGGGGCACAGGTTTTCTGTGTTCATCAGCACCAATAATATTCCCAGTCACAGATGTCATGCAACAGTTGTTAAAATGCAAAAGTTGATGGACATATTGTTGATGTATACTGTAGGTGGGGGAAAATGACACGCATTACCTTTTTTGAGTGAGCACTGAGTGTAGAATTTAGTAATGAATGTAGAGTTGACAGTGCTTTAACTATTTCCACAATGTATTTTAACCTGATTTTGCTTCCCTTTTCAGGTAATAGAAAAATAAACATCGTTGAGGAAGAGGATACTGTTGCTATGTCGTTTCCCTCCAGCAGCAATGGTAACAGACACATGATAAATACAAACGTGAAACAGAAGTCGACACAAAAGCTGTACACAACTGCTCCAAAAGTGAGCAGCAAAGGTCTGGACCATAAGAAGAATATGGACCTAAAAAATGACACTGAGGGTCAGTCATTGGATAAGAAAGACCCTATATTGCTTCAAAATGGCATTGTAAACTGTGGCTTCATTACAAATGGTTATTCAAGTAAGCAGTCACTGGACAATGATGGCAGTGGCTCCGAAGGTGGATATACTACTCCTAAGAAACGCAAGGCCAGATGTAACAGCATTAAGCACATTGAGAATATGAGTAAAGAAAAGGAGAAGGACATGCAGCAGGGAAACGCAACACAGGATTCTGGGGCTTTTAATCCAGAGACAACGGAGAAGGGAGTAAATTCAAGACTGGATGGCTTCAGGGCTGTCCATAAAGTAGAAGTTCACTCAGCAGCTAGACGGGCAGTTACCTCTGAGACTCCAATGGGTGAATCTCAGAGGAAAAACTCGGATGGCAAACCTGTAGGCACCTTTGGTAAGAAGTTTGAGGAAAGGCACAAAGCAAAGCTTTCCTCTTCAAAAGAGGACTCATGGACTTTGTTCAAGCCCCCTCCAGTATTTCCTGTGGACAATAGCAGTGCTAAAATTGTGCCCAAGATCAGTTATGCAAGTAAAGTAAAGGAGAACCTCAACAAAGCCCAAGGTGGAGCTGAGGCACTGCCTCCGCCTGTTAGACTGTCCCAGGTCCCCATGTCGGCTATGAAAACGATCACCTCAGCTAGCTTTACTAATGGTCCTGTTTCTGGTAATGGAAACAGCTGCCCATCAATGGGTACCTTCTTTGCCCCTGCTGCTTGTAGTATTCCACCAGCCCCTTCTCTCCCAAGCGGTGAGAATGTAGCATCTCCTTTGGACAGTAACTGTAGCTCTACAACCAGTGCTGTGGATGCAGAAGCTTACGAGCTAAGAAAGTGTACTCTTTTAATTTACCCTTTAAATATGCAACCTGTGCTCCCTAGTGCTCGCCAACTTGATGCACCGGCTGCTCAGACAAATCAGAAAGCCTTGGGCGATATCTTCCAGAATCAGTGGGGGCTTTCCTTCATCAATGAGCCCAGCTTGGGCGCAGAAGGAGGAAATGGGCAAGTTGCTGTGGAGGATAAATCTACTGTGGTCACATTTCACGGAGAGTGTTCCCCTGTTTCAGCCCAGGTTGCCCAGCCATGCCTTGACTCTAGCTCATCAATCCCAGAGCCATTGACATTGGCTCAGGACCCAGAGAAAAGGACTTGTGTCCCTAGCATTTGTGCAGTGGCTGAGGAAGAAACAAAGACACATCTACGCGGCCAGGAAAAAACAAAATTGGGAGGCCATGATAAAACAAAAGTGGAGGCCAAGAGTCCAGGTTGCTCGGTGTTGGTCCCCAGTAAAGACAATGGTGCTAAGCATGTGCAGGGCCTACTGACCACCTTGTCATTTGGCTCATCTAAAGAGCAGGCCCATTCAAAAAACCTTGATAGAAGGTGTAGCTGGGGGTCCTTCGATGTTAAAGCTGCTGTCACTTATCACACTAAAGGTAACAACAGCTTATCTCTTAATTTTTCTATTGATATTCTCATGTGTAGTAGGGCTGGGCAATTAACCAAAATGTAGCAAAGCCGACATTTAGAATCAATAACTGACTTGATCTTGCTCATGTAGGTAATCTAATAATTGAGAATAATATTTATTTTGTGTAGTTTTTTAAATATATATTCTTTATTTCTTATATATTAACAAATTGACTTAAACATACTTAAAGGTATGGTAAGTATATGATATATTTTGGTCTATTCAGATGGTAATCATTGCTATATAGTGCATCGCTGAGTGTTCAATAACGGTTCCCCCATCTCTCTAGCTCTTTTAAAGAGACGGGGGAGACCCTGAAACTGAACAAACACTCCATAGTGTTTCCATAGATTACTATCAGAATATACAGCGTTTAAAAAAACACTTATTTTAACAAAAGAATATCACTTTTATTTTTTATTTTCCAGATATTTTTGGGGGCTTTTTTGGTCTTTATTAAAATAAATGGGGAGAGAGCTGGGGTTGTGACATAGCCCAGCCCTAATGGGTAGCCTGAAAGTGTATTTTGTGTGTGCTGGCTGCTTTGTGTGTCTTGATCTAATACTCTTAAATTTTCTTTGACAGAAATGGAATACATTTTCAACTTGCAAAAACAAGGTAAATGATATTGACTGGTTAACGTTTAGAATACATCTTTCTAATATTTTAGGTGTGAAATAACAAAAAGACAAAATTGTACTGACAAACAAAAAAATGTAAACGGGACAACACTGATGTAAACCATAAGGCTATTATTAACAGTACTGATGTGGAAGATGTCAGAAAAACAGTTACTGAAAGTTCAGGAAGCCTATATGAGCCACAAGTAATATAATCAACTCATAATGTAGTAGTTATGTAATAAACCTTGCAACTGCTGCTTGTAGGAAAATGTTGCATTGACGTCAAGTCAATTTCTTTATCTCCTCACCATTCAATGGCACTAGTCATGACTCACTACTAAGAAATGTCCTTGAATATGTTTGTCAGAACCAAATTGGAATGTAAAGGCCTGTCCATACTCTCTCCGAAACCGAACTATTCGTCGGAAAGGTCCGGTTCAGCTACAAAATGTCATCACTCGGAAATTCTGAAAAGCATACCCCGAATCAGAGTTCAGTTTCTGAGAGAGTATGGACTGGCCTTAAGACAAAGAGGATACCACTACTGTGCTTCTGTTTTAGGCAAAGTTAACCGAAAAGCCAGAAATCATGGTACCCGGACACTGGGGGGATAGCCTAATTGATTTAAAAGCATACATGTTTGTCTTTAGGTGCAAGTTTCAGCTTATCTAATCTTGTAATTTTTCTCTCCCATGCTCTAGATCCAAAAAGAGTAGTGGTTTATGATGAGACCAAGGATGGACCTAATCAGTGAGGTAGATTACCCACAGTACTAACCTACTCCTCTCCTGGGTGCTGCAGTTCTCTACCACGGATGTCATGATCCTGTTGGATAACTAAATTGACTGTGAGAATTAGACATTTGTGTGTCATAATGGATTTTGTTTGGGACATGGGGTGGAATGATGGACCTTTGGGGGCATCAGGTGGTTGGACTTAATTCAGAAACACGGACTCGAAAGAAGTGTGCTGGAGTTATGTGGTGCCTCTCCAAATTATATGAATGGACACTAGCGACACTGCGCTGTGATAGACATGCTGTGTCATAGCTCTTTACAAATATTGGGAGTATCTCAAAGGAGGTGTTGGACTGCACCTCCCAAGCCTTTATCCTGTTGTCCATTGAACTGTGGCAACTATCAGTGTGACTGTAGGCTGCCTCAATCATTTTGTTTCTCCATGCATTCAATTAGTTCCTTGTAGATATATTTTAAAATTCCCACAGCATCTGTGTGCAAATTCAAAATCATCACAAAAGACAAGAACACACTTTGAAAAGAATGCCTTGAACTTGTGAAACTGAATGGTTAGCAGTCTTGTTAAACTACAAATTGAGTGAAAAGTTGAGCGGTGTTGTCAAGTCCTATCCAGTGAGGGACATTGTCTTAATTACATGGAGGAAATTAGAATGCCCAGTAAATAACTGCTTGCTCTGCTCTCTCCCATGACACTATTTGTCCTACACGATGCATTGCAGTGATACATGCTGCATAAGGACCCCAGAGCACAGAAAACGGAAGTGCCCGATGTGAACGAAAGCCACGCTCCTTCATTTCTGTTGTTCCATACTGGGTGTACTAACAATTTCAGAATCGGGTTATGGTTTAATGTCTTCATCAAAGTCTTTTACTTTTATCCATTAAAACTCCATACATTTCATCATGTGATCAAATGATACAAGGTTCGTTAAACCTATTCTTAAATTCAGATTCATACAGTATACCGTATCATATATGAATCATTATATGTGAATATTAGAGTTTAGGGATATGGTGAAAGTGACCAGAGCACAGAACGCCACTTGGGAGTATCATAACTGGTATTCTGTGTTTTGAGCATTTTTGGAAAAAGAAGACTCAGGATGTCCATGCAAATTATTTTTGCTACATTTTCTCCATTAGGAAAATGGTTAATTTACATTTGTTTCCAAGTCTTTTCTTTTTTCTTTTTTTTTTTTCTTTCTTCAAAACCAGTTGAAATTTACAATATCTTTTGCTAATTAAGCATTGTTCATCTGTCTGCCTGAGAAAATTACTATGGCATTGTATTTCTTGCATGTTTACTGGTGGAGATGATTAAATCAGAAGGTCACTGTTCATTTACCACACAAAGATAACCGTAACAACACATTTGCAATACTAATCCAGGGTCCCTGACTAGCCACTTTGTCGTCATTGTGTTAAAATGTGAAGATAAATAGTACTACGTATTATGTTATACTGTGGATATTCTTAGTTTGCAAACGAGTGTGCAATAACACCATGCAGTCCCTGTTGCTTGTGAAATGGGTTATATGGGACCTCAAAAACATCACACAAAACCCTTTTGCCTGTAGTAGTTAATTGGCATATTTCTGTGTCCCAAAAGGTGTTGTGATTTTATCAATTACATAAACTCTTGCATAGTTTGTGAAATCAGTTTAGTAGAAAAGGCTTTTTCAAAAGTTCTATACAAGTCTAGGGAGCCCAAATTACACAACATGCTAATTTGCCGGCCATGGCGTCATGTTACTACAATCTCCAGGTTGGTTATCGGCTAAGGACGATAATTATTCAAGTTTCCTTCGTCTAGAATATGTGATTTGGTTTGTGTGGATTAATAGCACTTTATGTAAACTAATTGCTTTTATCTTTTAATTACAAGAGATCTATATGTACTGATGAGAAACTCCTTGAAAGAATGGCTCTGGGCTGTTACTTTTCAGAAAAATAAGATAAATACAGAACTATTAATGTAACTCAGGTAGTGTTGATAAAGCCATGACTATGTTAAATATTTTATTTTTATTTTATTTTTTTCCCTGCCAAATGGTCCCTGTCATGTAATGTGCCCAAATTTAAAATGGTTTAAATGCTTAATTGGGGTCCTGTTGTATAATCTCATATGCTGTAACAGAACACCAAATTATTTCATTTGATGAAAGTTGTCATGGCTTGCAATTGATCATTGTAAGCTGTAAGCCTCTGAATTTCACCTAGTGAAGCACATTTCTCTGCATTGATTTCCTTGAATTGAACATAATCTTGCAGTTTTTGATGATTCAGTTTTCATTTGTTTATGGTGTAGCAAGTCTTATTTTTTCAAGCGGCTACAATCTAGCTCTGAGCTTTCAAGTCTAGTTCTTTCCTATGTTCGATGATTAGGCCATGTCACAACTTGTATTAAACACAGTGAGGGAACTGTTAAGCATAATTGCAATTATGTTTTGTACACCTTTGACCTTTTACTTCCCTCTGGCTAAGCCCTGGTAGCTGTCTAGGATTTATGCTTTGTGTTTTTGTTCCATTGTACATTGTGTGACGGATGAGTGTTCCATTGTACAGTGTGTGACTGATGTGTGTATTTTCAGATGAGAACAAAATGGTCTTACCTGGTCAATGAGGTGTTTCTGAATGTTGTCCATTAATATTTATACTTTTTGTGAGTTTTTAACGATAGCCGAAAATCTGGCATAAATATTGGCATTGTATTCTCTTCTGAATGCCTGCGCTCGATAGACAAAGTGACTCAATCAGGCTCCCATAATCTAAATGTCAAAATATACAGTGCGATGCATTGATCCGGTCTCAAACTAAATTGCATCTGAGTGGACAGTGAACAGTTCTATGTGCTTCTAAATGTAAAACAGGGTGGTCAAAATCAGTATGTGAGTTTTAACTTTTGTCTTATGGTAAATGGCCTTCGAGCATTTTGTTTGTTTTTTGTTTTGTTTTTGAGGATTGTCCTGGCTACAAGGAAATCAGATGTCACACACCACCTGCACCAAGGCTCCTCTTATGTTAAGGCACTTAATACAGCATTAAGGCTATACTGAATATGCATTAAAGAAAAGATGGACATTATTTAACATTGTACGTAGCCTGCAAAACCAAAAACTGGCTCTTGATAGTGGAGTATATGGTAATACAATGATGGGGGGTGTTGGTGCGCTTGAACATGTGGATTCTTAGTTTTCTCCTCCCCCCTCAGGATGTGCAATCACCTCAAGGATGCTGAAGCAGGCCTCTGGGTTTTGAATGAGTTTGGCCATTTGGCCTTGTTTGTGGGCGTGTGCATAGTGAGTTCTTCCTAATTATATGCAAGTTCCCCTTATTTTAAAAGAAAAATCTGTTTCATGTTCAGGTGCCTGTGTGATAAATATACTTTTACAGCGATTTTGATTGTTTAAAAACTGCTTCCAGCATATATCCGTGCCATGTTCTTTTTTTTCTTTCTTTTCTTCCCTGTAATGTTTGCTAGTCAAATCTTCTTACAGCTGTCTTTATTTCTTTAACTGACATGGAAGTAGTTGAAAGCAATGTGCGTTTTAGATGTTTGCTAGATTTTTAACTGTTATGGCTTGAAAATTGTGTGACCGAAAGCCAAAATCACTTTGAATGGGACAGATCTTTTGTGAGAACTGCTTGCTGATGTGTAGACATGCCAGTCCATCGTCAAGTTAAGGTCAGAGGTAGCACATTTTTAATTTGAACTGATTTAACAATACATATTTTAACTTTGTGTATGTTTTTAAATACTAAGTTTATTTTTGAATTGTCACTTAATTTATCCATAGATGCACAATTAGTATCAAACTACTTTATTTCAGAGGATTATGATAGGGAGAATTACGATGTCTCATTTTTGATCATGCAGTTTTAGACTGTTTAGTTGTTGATCAAGACTGAAGTAGACCTATTTTTCCCATATAGCATCAATATTAATATATTTGAAGCTGATGGTGAACGCTACTCTTTTCAACACATTTTATACAAATTACTTTTAACTATTTTCCTCAAATAGTCATGGTGAAGTAATGGGAAAACCGTACATCAGGAGAATTCCTGTTAATTGTTCCCCCGTCCCCCTGTGTATTGTTAATTATATTGTAAGGAGAGTGAGTTATGGGGTATTAACTTACAGTTTGACAACTCTAAATCTGCTTTCGCCAAAGGTACACAACTCAGATATTCAGCTACTTTACTTTATGGCCCACGCACAGACAGGCGATGTGATGCCCAGCTTTGTGACAATCTGCAAGGCTTGGGAGGATCTTTGAGTCAATACTGTAGCAGCTGAATGTCATTTCATGAGTGTGGTATGACTTATGGTATGAGCAAGGAGAAATTATTAGAGAGAAAACTAATACCTAAAGTGCTGCTGCTTCATCCAGTAATCAATTGTCTGTAAAGGGAAATGCTGGACTTGGTGTTTGTGCTTAATTTTAAAACTGTCCCTCTTACTGCTGTGTTTGCCTCTGTGGAAGACTTTCTCTTGTACTTTTTCTTTTTTTTTGGGGGGGGGGGGGGGGGGGGGGTACTTTTTAATTTTCCTCTATGGCACCTGAGAGGTACAGTATTTACACTTGCAAACATGGGGCATAACCAAGATCATTGCGCGTCTTAACAGGATTCTGTACTGCAAATGTTTGTGTGGAGAGGTGATAGGCTATGTGGTGCCGAGTCATGTTTGTTCTGTTTCTCTGTGTCATCTCAAATGGCTATGTGCTTGTTGATGCATTATAAGTTTGCTTCTCCTCTTTCACCTCTTCACTTCTAGCCCCCAGAAAATAAGGCGGTTGACCATATTCAGACAGTGGCCATTTTGCTCTTACATTACACCCCAACCCAAGGGGTGGGCACTGGCAGGGTTTCCTCCCCAACCATGTGTCAGAATAGCAAAATAGCTGCCCTGTCTAAATGGCCAATAGCATTTCTTTCTCAAATGTCTTACAACTTGACATTTAAAGTTTTTAAGTGTGCAGTCTGATTGTTTAATTATTTTTTCTTTGAATTTAACAAGTGTCACATTACAATGTTCCTTTTTTTAAAAGCATGATAATAACCCTCAAATTCCAAACAATGTAATAGATTTAATTAAATTAAAAAAAAAACAAGTGTTCACAATTTTAGTTTCCATTAAAATGTCAAATTTTCATTAAGAATTGTGTTTTGTGTCAGTTCTGTGTTTATTAGTCAACATTTTTACAAGAAAATATGAAGTGGGATTTTTTAAAAGTGGATATGCAAAATTGTCTGTTTTTAATATTGATTTAAGTCAAATGTTAATAAGGGGTAAGGTGGCACGCAAGATAGGGCCCAATGTTTTAAGCCTTTGTCAAGTTCTTTTGCCTATGTTGGGATTTATATAATAGCACTACCTATAATAGCACTTGGACCTGCAGAGTCAGCTGTCACTATATGAAGCATTCTAAACGGAATGTCAATGTTTGTCAAAACCAATCAAAAAATACATGCCTGTGAAAGTGCTATGGTGACCAACTGTCGTATTTGCCCTCACAGCACAAAAGCTGCAGCATGGCACCTTTCACTCTGTAATGGATCTTCTCCCAAACTCTCCTGCATGCTCATGTCATCTGAACTGACCATCTGCAAAACTAATTTAGATCCTTGCCAGTGAAGTCTGTGCTGTCTGCTGTGGCAAGGTGTAAGTATAGGCATAAAGTAATAGAATTAAAAATACTGCTTATTCTTGAAACAGGGTGACCACAACACCAAGCGGGTGGTCTGGGGCCCCCCTGGATTTTTTTATACTTTTATCAGGCCTGCTTTACTAGCAATTTAAATAGGCGCAAGTTGGCTTCTTGACAGAGTGCAGTCTATTTGAGACAAGCAGCGAGCCTTAAAAGCATTCAAATAATACAAATACATTAATGAATGGCAAAAGCAGCAGATCTACAAGCTCAAAATGTGTTGTTTCGCACCACAAGCTTCTGTATCTGCTACTTAAGATGCTTTTGTGTGACACTGCTGTATGATAAAATATGACATTAATTTATAAAAGATATATAGTGATATTGGAAAAGAAATGTGAACAGTTACATAATACATCAAGTAGGCCTACTGTATTTTAATGTCAGCATTTTGTGATCTGTGGTGAGAATATGTCCCTAACTGAGACTTGAAACTGAAACGTTTTACTTACTAGGCTTTCACTCTAGACACTGAGCTATGACTGTCCCTCTATTTGACTGTCCCTCTATTTAACATAGTGATTCTCACACATGTTCATGACAAAGACCCGTTAATTGATACCAATTTGGTTGCAAACCTCTATCTGACAAGATGTAGTGCCATGTGGCCTCACAAGAAAGATTTGAATTTAAAAGAAAAAAGAAAACATTTTGTCAAGACATTGGTGACAAGTTGACAACTAAGACAGGATTTGAACCTGTGATCATTCACCTATCTGCCTCCAAAACTAAGTGTTCTGAAACGCTTTCATTTCAAGGGCCCACAATTTGTATTGTATTTGGCCACAGACCCCCATGGGAAGAGATGTAGATGTATACAGATTGTTATTTAAAACAGCAACAAAAATTGCATTCCTGTCAAAAAGTAAGCCAGGAATTGAACTTATAGTTATAACCTTCTGTCCCTCAGGAAGATTTTTAGACCAGTGAGTCACTGAGGTTTTCAATATTTTAGCTGGATAATAAGACAAAAGGTAGAGTCCTGATGAATAAATAAATAAACTAGAAGCAGTGCTCTTCCGAGCACAGGTCTCCACCAGGCCAGGAGTCCTGGTGGTGCTATAATAGGCCAATGTAAAAAGGGTGGCATGTGTTCTTCACCAATCTTAGACCTTTCATGGCGCCACCATGAGGCTGATTTGAACATTTTGTAGTGTAATTTCTTCCTTGGCCTTTTGCGAATGTGCGTAAACAATTTCATTACAATTGCACGCTGTGTTTGATTTGAGACATTTTGTTCAAACGGATCAATCCTGCAAAGTTTGGAGGCCAATCTTAGCCAATCAGGATGGAATATTTAATATGGGACAGATCCGTCTTGATCATATGACTGTAGAGATACTGTGTACTGATTTGTGTTAATTTTGAGTAATTTTGGTGGCGCTATAAAAGGCTGATGTGAAAAATGCAAGGAAAGAGTTTTTCCTTGGCCTATAGGGAGTGCACTTACAAAGTTTGAAACTGATCAGTGGAGTTATAGGTAAAACCACGAATTCTCCTTTATTAACTGAAGGCTAACATACAAAAAAACACTTCAATATTGCTAAGTGTCTGCTGGCACTGACAGTGTGATGGTATAGAGATTTGAAGATCAGACTGAGCACTGACATTCAGTGTTCAAATCCCAATCCTCTTATAGAGAACCTTAACATTTTCAAGGCTAAAATACAAAAGCTGGAGTCAAATGCACTAAGAGACATCTACTCAGAGTGTCTGAGTGATGGTCTAACGGTCTAATGAACAGGCTCTCAGCACAAATATTCCATGTTCAAATACCAGTCCCCCTATGGTTCAATGCTGGAGTACTTTGATATGTTCAAATTAAAATACAAAAAAATAAGTCAAAAGCACTAGGAGACATCAGCTTAGAGTGACTGAGCCATGGTCTAGAGGTCTAATGAACAGACTCTCAATACAGAGATTCAATGTTCAAACCCCAGTTCCCTATATGGTTCAATGCTGGAGTGCTTTGACCTTTTCAAGGCTAGTATACAAAAGAACAACTCAAAAGCACAAGGAAACACCTGTTGAGGGCCCAAAGGTGCCTTGGCACAGTGGCTGAGTGCTTGATCGGTTGTCCCTGCTTCAGGCGGGTTTCAGACAGGTTCAAGTCCCATGCCATCAAGGTACACGGAGGACCATCGGGAGGGGTGTCTCTCCCCCTGTTTCCTGAGAAGTAAAGGTAAGGTGTTATGTGTGAAAGAACTCTGTCCAACTAAAGTTTTACATAAATGCTCGCCATGCCTTTGGAGAACAGGAAGAATTTGAGATTTAATTTTAGCCTTGAAAATGTCAAAATGTTCTAGCATTGAGCTGGGATTTGAACCTGGAACCTCTGTACTTTGAGTCTGATCATTAGACCACCAGTCCACCATTCATTCACTCCAAATAGATGTTTCTTAGTGTTTATCACTTATCTTTTTGAATTTTAGCCTTTAAAAGTTCAAAGTATTCCAGCATTGAACCATAGGGGTACTGGTATTTGAACTAGGAACCTCCACACTTTGAGTTTGATCATTAGACCACCAGACCACCAGTCAGTCACTCTGGGAGAATGTCTCTTAGTGGTTATGACTTCTTCTTTTGTATTTAACCTTGAAAAGTTAAAAGTATTACAGCTTTGAACCATAGGGGGACTGGTATTTGAACATGAAATCTCTGTGTTGAAAGTCTGATCATTAGACCACTAGACCATCACTCAGGCACTCTGGTGGATGTCTCTTAGTGCTTTTGACTTCTTTTGTACTTTAACCTTGAAAATGTCAAGGTTCTCAGTAGGAGGACTGGGATTTGAACACTGAATGTCTGTGTAGACCACGAACTGTCAGTTCCATGCTTGAGTGATTCTCCTTTATTAACTGAAGGCTAACATACAAAAGAGCAATTCAATAGTGCTAGTGTCTGCTGACACTGACAGTGTGATGGCATAGAGATTTGAAGATCAGACTCTGAGCACAGACATTCAGTGTTCAAATCCCAATCCTCTTATAGAGAACCTTAACATTTTCAAGGCTAAAATACAAAAGCTGGAGTCAAATGCACTAAGAGACATCTACTCAGAGTGCCTGAGTGATGGTCTAACGGTCTAATGAACAGGCTCTCAGCACAAAGATTCCATGTTCAAATACCAGTCCCCCTATGGTTCAATGCTGGAGTACTTTGATATGTTCAAATTAAAATACAAAAAAATAAGTCAAAAGCACTAAGAGACATCAGCTTAGAGTGACTGAGCCATGGTCTAGAGGTCTAATGAACAGACTCTCAATACAGAGATTCAATGTTCAAACCCCAGTTCCCTATGGTACAATGCTGGAGTGATTTGACCTTTTCAAGGCTAGTATACAAAAGAACAACTCAAAAGCACAAGGAAACACCTGTTGAGGGCCCAAAGGTGCCTTGGCGCAGTGGCTGAGTGCTTGATCGGTTGTCCCTGCTTCAGGCGGGTTTCAGACAGGTTCAAGTCCCATGCCATCAAGGTACACGGAGGACCATCGGGAGGGGTGTCTCTCCCCCTGTTTCCTGAGAAGTAAAGGTAAGGTAAGGTGTTATGTGTGAAAGAACTCTGTCCAACTAAAGTTTTACAGAAATACATTTTAAATGCTTGCCATGCCTTTGGAGCACTGGAAGAATTTGAGATTTAATTTTGCCTTGAAAATGTCAAAATGTTCTAGCATTGAGCTGGGATTTGAACCTGGAACCTCTGTACTTTGAGTCTGATCATTAGACCACCAGTCCACCATTCATTCACTCCTAATAGGTGTTTCTTAGTGTTTATCACTTATCTTTTTGAATTTTAGCCTTTAAAAGTTCAAAGTATTCCAGCATTGAACCATAGGGGTACTGGCCAAAAGGTAGTTTTGCACAAATTGGCCTCCTGGTGGCGCTAGAACAGGCCCATGTGAAACATGTGGGCCCACAATGGAAATAATCCTCTAGGTTTTATCTCGTTATCCATTTGGCATTTTAGAACACAGTAAACACAATAGTACAAGTGTTAAGAGCACTCCTGGGAAGTAGGAGGTCACAGGTTTGATTCCACAGCTTGCCTATTTGTCTCCAACATCTTACATTTTTTTTTTATACAAATCTTTCTTATAGGAGCTCCTGGCACTACATGTTTTCAGATAGTGGTCTGTGGCCAAATTTGTATTGATTAGATTTTATTTGAAAAAAGCTTGAAAACTTCTGTGTCATTGCTGCTCAGTGGATAGAGTAACTGCCTTGAGGATGACAGGTTGGAGGTTAAGTCCTAGCTCAAACGGTGTGTTGTGTTGGATTCAGAGTTGCCAAAGTGAACTGTTAGATTCGAGAGATTTCTTTTTTGGGGGTGCGCAGAACTCCACAACGGGGGTCTGGGGATCCTCCCCCCAAAACTTCTTAACAGATATATATTTCCCTGTGTTTTGCTGAATTGTTTTGCATGTTTGATACTTTTATCAGGCTTGCTTTACTAGCATGGGTACAATTTCAGCTTTAAAATGCCAAATGTAGTTGTGCAGATTTTATGACTGAAGCAAAGTAAGACATCTTTAATAATAACTTCTCATCTTTAAGTCATATATATATATATATATATATATATATATATATATATATATATATATATATATATATATATATATATATATATGATATGGTACTTTATTGTCAGTTCACACTGAAATTTGTCTTACATATTACGTAAGTGAATACCTGTATGAGCTTGCATGCATTGCCCACACCCCCTAAAACTAAATACTACATTTACTATTTCAACAAAGGCTTCACCAATCGTGTCATCGTGTGATATGGGTCTGATGTCACAGGCATGGCAGGCCCTGTCACAGTGGTTCACTCACTCAATTTCTTATGTTTTAATTTGTTTCAGGTGTAATTAAATAAAACAAATTTGACCTGCTTGATTTTCAGTCATGTTCTTCAACAAAGACTAGAATTTGACCATAGAAGCAACAACTGGTTAATACTAGTTAAACCAACTCACAAATATTGTGTCAATTGGTCAGTATCATGGTCAGTATCAAGGTCAGTATTATGGTAGGTATCATATCGGTGCAGTATCATTGTCAGTCAATGATAACAATACTGGAAAAAACTAATTGCATCATAAGGCACCCAGCATCCTCCTGTATACCCTCTATATCTCAATATCTCATCACTGTAGCTCACACTGCTGGAGGCAGGCAGACTATTTGCCAGCCCCAGAGGGTCATTTTGGTTAATGCACATTTTAGTCATCATGGGCTTTTAACTAGTTTTTAATCAGCAGTATTAGTGTGCTGGATGGCTGTGCTGGCACATAACTCCCTGGCCACAGGAGAGTACCCATCAATGTCATATCAATTATCATGGCCCAGAGTTGGTGCATGAAAAGCTAGGACAGTGGGAGGGAGCAGCCCCCAGAGTATTGGCTAATTTATAGTTTGTAAACTGGACTTATGCCATCTCCCCATCTACAGCACTCTAATAATCATACATGCTGTAACCAATGAATATTGCATAGGTCTGTCCAAAACTAGAAACACAGTTCTTTTTCCTCGTAAAGAGTGGCAACCATGACATGACATGAATTAAGTACACATCCAATGAACATTCCTCATTATCTCACTTGAATACAGTGTAAATTACGTATTTATCATCTTTCCATTTCTGTCTTGTTTGGAAGGCAACATAAAAGCCTGCCTTACACCATAAATGGACAGCCTCACAGTTCTGTAATTTTCACTTAGAGTATGTCTGTCTGGTCTATCTGTAATTGGCAATTAATTATGCCAGCATCTCAGCCTAAGCTTTTAATCACTGTTAATGAGTGCGAAGGGGCCCCAGCGTCTGCGGCCTCTCCAGAAGTAGGCCTACTTACGGAGGCTGGGGGTGGACACCACTTCTGAGAGACTCATGTATTATAGCACAACATTATCATGAATATGCATAGGGAAGGTGGGCCTCATGAGCTCTTCTTCACTTTTAAGCAGTGGTTTTCAACCAGTGGTCCTTGACGGACCAGGTGGTCCCGAGCTAAATGATGGAGAGTTGGTAACCACACAGACCATTATAGATCCTAACTCTTGAGAGTGTAAAATGAAACCAAATGGACCAATACGCTCTAATTATGGTTGAACATCTGCAGTACTACAGTAAATTACAATTAGAGAATGTAGAATAATTGGTATTTTGAACTACGTTTGCCTGTTCTCTCTCCTATGGCACCACATAAATACAAAAAGGTTTGGGTCTGAGAGGCTACCTCTCATCAAATGGTGATCCATGGCTGAAATGCTGAATAAATAATGGACCGTGATATGAAAAAATGTTTAAAATCACTGTTTTAGATCTCCTATGCTTTATTATTCTGGGACAGTCATGTGAAGAAAGAAAGAGAGAAAGAAAGAAAGAAAGAAAGAAAGAAAGAAAGAAAGAAAGAAAGAAAGAAAGAAAGACAGACAGACAGACAGACAGACAGACAGACAGACAGACAGACAGACAGACAGACAGACAGACAGAAAGAGGATTGTATACATCACATTAAAAGTTAACCTTAATATTCTATGTGCATTTAAAGAAAGTAGGACTGCTGTGATGGCAGCAGGATACTGAACACCTTTTGCATATCACATTATAGTGGCACCAGCCTCCCATTTATACATGTAGGTGAATGTCTCCTAATATTAAGACATGTACTGATACTGGAAAAGGCATAATTTATTGAGCAGTAATGTTATTCAAGGAACAACTTATCTAATACTTTGTACTATATACATACATACAATATACATTGAGATGAGATGGTGCAGATAAGAATAAACCCTATCCTGTATGTCTGAATTATACAGCCTCTTACTGTAGTCACTGGGATTGACCACAGAGGGGCAGTATAATAACATGCCATTTGTTTTTAGTTTCTTAAAAGCGCCCATTGACTCATAATTTAAATTAAATAATCGGGATGGTGGAGCTAGTTTTTCAGTCTACTGGCAGAGTGAATAAAACTGGAATGAAGTACCATGTTATGTCTGACAAACCAGCAGTTAAGCTGCAGGTAGCTGTGATAAAAATGTGTTTGATAAATCAATGTCATCATGGTCATAAAAGGAACCCTGGCCTGCACTGTCAAATGTCACACTGTGGGATGTCATGATTGTTCAAAAAGAAAGGTCAGGGAAATAAAGTATCTTGATGCCTAAATGTGACATTGGTTATTATTCAATATACTGAAATGCAGAAGAGATTGTAATTTCAAACTCAAAGTACCATACATGTTACAGATTCAATCTAATCAAATACAATCTGTTTGTACAAAGACATTACATTTCAAAAATAAGTACTATAGTGTGGTTGCCCTGTTAGGGCAACCACACTATCAAATCAAAAAACAACTAAGGAAAAAAAGTGGATCTGCCAGAGAGCAGAGAATCAGAGTGGTACTCCATGGCCTACTTAGGCAAGACTGATCATCAGTGCAGGAGGTCAATCTTAATTTGCAAAATGTGAAAAATATTTGCACAAAACATATTCACAATATGTGAAAGATATTTGATTGACTTCCTTGACCTACTGCCATCATCCACAAGAATAGTTTTGCCTCCCCTTGCCTTCAGCCTGGCGGAGATAACAATAAAACAGTGAAGGGATATACTAGTTTGTTTTATTTTATTTCATTTTCCAGACAGACAATCAATTGCTGCACCATTAGAGGATGGAAACCTTTCACAAACATTTTCCTGTCAATATTGTTGTTTGAAAATACAAATATAAAATTATACTTTCTCCAATTGAGATGTGAGACCCCCCATCCATTGTAAGGTGTATTTTATAACAGGGCTTGAGCAAGCCATACAAGACCTGAAAGAGGCTTTCAGATGTCAGCCATACCAGTTTTCTTGGGAAGTTGGTTAACATAACTCAAAAACATGGGAATGGACAATCCCAATTACCAGACTACAGTATGGAGACTTCTGTGCCAGCCAGGTTGCTGAACTTCTCTGGGAGCACACCTGAAGTATCTAATTCTAATCAGTATCATTGCAATGGAGTTTACCACCTCGTTTCAACTCAGTCACAGTAAAAATCCAGTGTTTTAACTCAGAGAGTGTACAAAAGGAACCAAATGAACTTTTACTGGTCCATTTGGTTCCATTTGAACACTCTGAATTACATAAACAGAGAATTTACTGTTTGAATGTGATGTCAAATGAGAACATTAACTACGATTATTACTACGACTGTTTTCTTCTTCTTTTTTGCTGTCACTGTTCTAAACTTGGTCAATCATAACGACGACAAACAATTGTCTATGGTACATACCGATACATTTAGTCATGAAGACAGGTAAATAAAATGGTGATGATTAGAACAATACTATAAAACATACTATACCATAAAACATCACTCTGTTTTTTTCTCTGATTTTCGTGGTTATCCAATGTTCTGTCACAGAATGATTAGTGCCTGTATGAAAAATGAAAAAAAAAAAAAAAAAAGAAACATTCCATGGTCTTTAGAATTAGTTTGTTTTTAAAAATGGAGCAGCACCAGAAGGATTTCCACATGGTATCAGATCGTACATCGTGTGTAGCCTGATTGACAGTTTTTTTTTCTTTCATATTCATCAAACTGATTTGAGTCCAAAATAATTGAAATAACATGACATACTTATGGTATGTTTTTGGGTGACATTTCCCTTCATGGTTGGGATTAATTGTTTGGCCATTGCCTAGCACTTGCCTTGAACTTCAAGTTTCAATGGATAGTTTTAATGGATGTATGCAACTTCCAGATTTATTTTATTTCTTATTTTCTTAAACCAACAACAACCCCACTGCCCCAAATGGATGAGCTGGTAAGATGGGTAACATTCATCAGCTGCAAGGGTGTAAGGCCGCGCTCACACATGTGCGTCACGCATCATCATCTTATCGTCTGAGAATGGCCACTGGGTGCGCCGTACTAATGCATTGTCAATGGAAGGTTGTTTGGTTTTTTGTCGTTGCCGTGTCTCTAGCTCAACCGCAGCCTGTACGCTCTTGAAGAGACACGGCAATGACAAAACACCAAACAACCTTGCATTGAGAATGCATTAGTACGGCGCCCCCAGTGGCCATTCTCAGACGATAAGATGATGATGCGTGACGCAGATGTCTGTACGGCGCCTAAGGCTGGACTCACACAGCTGCGTGAAACATCTTCTCAGTATCGCCTGAGAATGGCCACTGGGGGCGCCCTACTAATGCATTGTCAATGGAAGGTTGTTTGGTTTTTTGTCGTTGCCGTGTCTCTAGCTCAACCGCAGCCTGTCTTTTGGCCAAGAGACACGGCAACGACAAAACACCAAACAACCTTCCATTGACAATGCATTAGTACGGCGCCCCCAGTGGCCATTCTCAGGCGATACGGAGAAGATGTTTCACGCAAATGTCTGTACAGCGCCTAAGTAGTTAATCAGACTAATCAACTTAGTCTACTAAAAAACAAAAAAACATGCTGATTATTCGATGCATCGAAAAAGCAATTGTGAGAATAATAGCTAGCCCTAATTTCAGCTTGAAACAAGTGTAAAAGGAAGGTTGGAATGGCACACATCTCAGGCCACACCCTGCCTTGTAAATGTTTAATTTATGCTCCAGCGAGTGTTGTGTGACGTCGGTGTCGCTTGACAGAAATAACATATTTTCATCTAAGAAAGGTGTCAACACACTTCAGCCAAGGCTGTGATTTGATTTAGAACAGTGATTCTCAAACCTTTTCATTAAAAAAACAAAACAACAACATTACTCTCAGAGTTACAGATCTGTAAGCATTTGTTTGGAATCCCCTCACGGAACCCTGAGGGTCTCTGGACCTCACTTTGAGAACCACTGATTTCTACCGATTCACAGCCTCGTCCAATCCTAGCCCCCTGCCATGAAATGGGCTATGATTTAGGTTTCAACGGGTCTTTAAATATTATAGTAATGCATGTTAATGTGTGAGAATGATTCATATAGCTGGTAACACACAGGGTAAAATATTTAAAAATATGCATAAAAAGCTTGACAGAAAGAAAGGTCAGAGAGAGAGAGAGAGAGAGAGAGAGAGAGAGAGAGAGAGAGAGAGAGAGAGAAAGAGAGAGAGAGATAAAGATCAAAATAGCTGTTAGAGATGGATTTATGGCTCCATGAAGTGAGCTGGATCTCTGGGATCCGTTCCTTTCAAAGAGCCGTTCAAAAGACTCGTATTAGTTCGATTTTGATTAGAATTATAAATCAATTCAACCCTATATACATTTCTGCCATTTGAAAATAGACTATCTACAAGCTCACAATGTGTCGCAATGCGATGCAATGTGAGCTTGTAGATCTGCTATTTTCAAATGATTTTTCTACATTTTATTATTCATTCGAAAACCTGTGAAACGGGACATTCTGCATAATGAATACTTTCTACTATTGGTATTAAGTACATTTTGATACCAATACTTTTGTACTTTTACTAAAGTACATTTTAATCTCAAACTTCTACTTGTGGCAGAGTATTTCTACAAAGAGCCGTTCAAAAGACTTGATTCGTTCACAAACATCCCATCTCTAATAGCTGTGCCAATGGCATCTGGGATATTTCCAAAGTATACAAACATTAAAAGGTATTACAGCTTATTTTAAACACTACCATTGTCATCACTACTAGGTATGTTAGAACTATGTATTCTTAAAGAAAAGGGAAAAAAATCCTTTTCACAATTGTAGCTTGTGTCCCTCTTAGAAAGTAATCAGAAATATTTTTTGCATATCTTGCATTAGCATTTAAGGTAGTATGGCATACCCCTTTTAAAACATTCAAGGTTGGGGATCCAAATGGTGCCTTGTATACAATTACAAATACAGCATGTTTCTTTATTGTTCCCCCACGAAAGCTTTGGTTGGCTGAAACCACATGATGAGACTGTCAAAACAAAAACAACAAAACAAAAGAAACAGTGGATACATTGGACACCAAAACAACTGTTTGCGTTTATCAGAATAATGTGATCACTGGAGAAAGTTCGATCCTAAATCCACTAATTACTACAGGTAATATCAATACTAATTAGATCTATATAATGTAATGACAGGAGATAGAAGAGAGCAAGAGAGATAAAGGGATATAGATATGACAGAAAGGACAGGTAGAACAAGGAGAATAGACCACTGCGGTAGCAAAGACAGCACTTTGTAACAGTACTTATTGTCTTTTTCTTCTTCTTTCAAACACGCTATTGAAATAAATGGATGAAAAACAAGACAGTTTAGGCTGTTTGGTGCAGGGAAGGGAAGGAGAGAAATCAATGGATGCACAGTACATTTTAATAGTATATTACAGTTAGTAACCACAACGTATCATCAATAAAACTTTCTGATTAAAATTTAAATCAGAAAAGAAGCATCTGTTTTGTTTTTAATAGTTTTATATATTTTTTCTCTCTTTACATTTCATTATTACAATTTTTTTCTCTCTCATTCTTTAAATTATTACTTGATCACAACTCCATCATTTACTTTAAAAGCATCCAGCATTTTTCTTTACCTGGTTGTTTGGAACAAAAGAGCTATGTGAAACAAACAAATACAAGTAAAAAGAGCAAAATTAATCAACAACTACATTTGCAGCAGGTAATGTTTTTCAGAGTACATATTCATTCCATTTTCAGAAATCGCACTGCACCTTGGAGCATTATTATCAAATGTCTGTAGCTCATATTGTATCATTCAGTCTCTACAGATTAGTGCAGCAACTGAGACTAACCACTTAAACCCTATATACTTCTTTTGACCAGAGTCCCCCAGGGGTCTGTACTTGGCCCCCTACTTTCCCCCCTATACACCAAATCTCTTCAAGTCTCTAGATGTGCTATTTTTGCAGAATGTTCCCTATTGTTACAGGCCCAAAAATGTTATGCTAGCATTCAAGTGGTTAACAGAAAGAATAAATTATTGTTTTTTTATCCACTTTGAAAAAATATTTTTTGACATACACAGGAAACATGGGTCCATCATATGATGAAACACAAAGGCATTGCCTTATCACGATGTACTGTATATATGTGTATATAATGTAATGTTTACCCCACAACTTTGAGTATAAGTCTAGTCTATAACCAAAACCCTTCATTTAAATACTCAGTTAAGGACCTTTTTTTTATCTCCCTTTTAAAAAATCCAACATATACATGTGCAAATAGGAAATGTCCTGTACTTTACTGCTCACAGTGCAAAGATTACCCATTTTACTTTCTGATGTCTCCTCTACATTTCCCATTTAGAATAAATTAAACCTGCCAATGATTCCACAATAGAAGTCACAGGGCTGAGGTATGATATCAAAATGTTTACCTTCCTTATTCAGTCAAACATAGCTAGCCGATCTGCAGAAGAAGCATTGAACACAGAGGTCAGGTATTGTGTTCCAAACCAAGTAAAGCCAAATTTACACTTCGGAAAAACAAGTGTCACGCGACAACGCTGTATCTTCAACTAAAAAAAGTAGAAAAAATAAGTAGTTGAAACATGTCATTTTCAATTTAGTGACATGCCGCGTGACAGGTTTTCGCAAAAGCATAAATTATCCTTATGGAGCAAGCAGGGTGAAACACACATTAACATACAGCAAACCAGTTAAGATTTCTCTCGAGTATAAAACAGCCAGTATTCACAGAACCGAGCCTGGATCATGTTCTGAGCCTAAACATCTAAGTACAGTGTGCTTTGGATTAAATCATCTTTCTCTTTGAAACAAAAATGATAGCAATATCTTAATTAACAGTTAGACAAAGGATACATTAACAATCATTTATTTCTTAAAAACCGCGCTTACTTACTCACCATACGCTGGTAGGACATTTGTAAAATTATTCAGCTTGAGTATTTACAGAGCAAACATGTTCCGTTTGTCACTAGGGTGGTCACGGTCTTCCAGCAAAAAGTGTAATAATCTTTTTTTTGCGCTTTTTTTTCTATTCACACGCTATTACATTTTCTTCAACACACCATCACAAAAATATGCTATACTCTTATTGAGTTGATTATATGCAGTGACTGGAATAATATGTACAGCTACATTTATTTTTCTCAAGTTCAATTCACAATGTAATTATATGAAATCTTAATATATATTTAAATATATATATGTATATATATATATATATATATATATATATATATATATATATATATATATATATATATATATATATATATATACTTTTTTCTAAACAGCAAAAACAACATTTATAAAAAAAGGACCATAAAAATATTGGAGTCCTCTTTGTATTGCCCAAAAATAGGTAATTATGGTTAACAAGGAGACGTCCCAAAAATTAAAACAGCGACTAAGATTTATTACTTAGATACCCTCCTCATTTCCATTCAAAATTAGTATGTTTCCAATGTCAGCAATTTGAATCTATTTTTGTGTTGTTGTGCAAAGACACGTAAAGTATGTCTCCAATCTTTTTTCCTTTTCTTAATAAAAAGGTGAAGACGTGACTTGCAAGTATGTTTGGTAACCCCCCCCCTCCCTCCCTCCTCCCCCCCAAACACACCAGGAAAAATCCAATACATCTCCACTTGCATACTACAAAGATAAAATAAAACAACACAAAATGAAGGGTAAATCTAAAACGACGTCTTAAAAAATTAATCCAAAAGCTAAAAAAAGTAGGACATAAGTGAATTAAATTGATATGAAACATTAAACCAAACCAAGTTAAGTTATCAAAGGTTCGGAATATAGTACAGCAGTTATTTGTAGTCTTCTCTTCTTTTCTTTCTGATGACAAACTTTTCAATTTTTTTTTCTTTGTGTAGTTCCATTTCCATTCTTTTTACTTGGGTGATGCTGTAGTGCTTGATGTTGGTTGACATCACCTGTACACAATTAGATACTCCGGGCCTGTCTGTAGCATTTGGCCACCAGATGGACTCTGCTGGCGATAAAGAGAGAAATTATCTTTAGAATCATAATCTCTTACTTTCACACATGACCATAAAAAACATCTAAGCCTTTCATTTTACAAATCACAGAAGAAAGCGATGTGACTGTCAAATACATTTTGTGAATGACTAGAGGGACGCAGAAGCTCTGAAAATGATTTTACTGTAAATATGAGGAACACGATGATGTGGCTTTAGTGTTCTTTGGCATGTTTTTGAAGAATACATAGCAAACATGTCACAGCGAAGGATACCCTCTCAGGTGTTCACAAAAAGTGTTTATTTAATATACTTGTATAAGTCCTGGACTGTTTATCCTCGATGGTTATAACCAGTACTCATTTTGTATGGTTAACACCTTCTAATAAATCAAATACAAAATATGTAATGAACCACCAAGTCTTAAACCCTCTATACATAGTCAAACAATATTTCTTTATTAAGTATTAGTAAACTAAAACTGTACTCTGCACATGGTGTGCTCCTTTGTGCCCTCTACACCAAATCAAAAACAGCCTATCTACAATGCGTCGCAACACGCCACATTGTGAGCTTCTAGTTCAGCTATTTTGATCAACCCTGAGTATTACACATGGGTTAATAAAGGTTAAGTAACTGTCTCCGGTGAATGCTGTCGTATAAGGCCTTATTCTGTTTCTTTTTAATTTCATTAGTTCAGTAGCCTATATAGGCTGACATTTTTATTTTGACAAGAAAGGCAAATACATTTTGTAATTTCTGATCAGTATATTATGTTTACTGATTGTCAAACGAGTGTGCACAGGAGCAGTGTGCTCGAAACGTCTCTCAGCCCACTGAGAACAAATATATAGGCTATATGCAAAAGGGGGCTACAGTGTGCACAGCTTTATTATTTGTTTCTATGTTTTGTAGTTTGAAGTTCAGCACCTGTCTTTAAATGGTAAATGGATGTGCACCTCTTTTGATCCTCACTGACTGCCAAATGAGCCTTTCATTGCTTACTATGGTTAAATACAGTATACTCCAATTAGATTAGGTAATACTGTGGGGTTCTTCCGTCTTTGAAGGTTGTGTGTCTTCAACCAACAACGCCCCAAACACACCAAAAGGCATCTTAGTATGGTTCAATAAGAAATGCTAAACTGTTCTTAACCGGAGTAGTAATTAGTAGTAGTAGTAGTAGTAAGTAATTAGTAGTAAGTAATGAGTACAGATCTAAATCCTATAGAAAACTTTTGGCACTGGCAGGCTCTTAAAACAGAAGTAGGTAGAACACAGTGAAGAAAGATCCAATATAGGTGCAATAGAGAGCTACAATTTCACTTATACCTACAGGAAACCTTCTGGTCTGGTACAGTACAATGGCTATAACTAAGTACAGTACAATACAATACTAATAATATGGGTCCTTGTGATTTTATGCAGGCTATTTTAGACTTTTGTTTAGCAGAATGCTACATAGGTTTCAAAAGACTTTATTCTCTATACTGTAGGTGTAAAACAAGCCGATACAATACACACAAGACCAACCAATCTTTTCTTGAGTTGAAATAACTCAAGAAACTCAATAATGGCACACACACACACACACACACACACACACACACACACACACACACACACACACACACACACACACACACACACACACACACACACACACACACACACAATATATTCTCATGTTAAAGCTTGGTCGTGCAATATGTCCATTTCATTCATTTGGTATTTACAAATAATACAGCATAATCTGTAACTTTACATCTTGCTAAAGCAAACAGGGGTCTTTTATATCAGTATGTTCAAAATATTAATGTGGAAAAAAGGTCAGTAGTGTTGTTTTCTTTCTGTTTTCTTTTTTGTTTTTTTACATTTTATTATTTCCATTTTCTTCTACGTTTAGCCATTGCCAATTCCCCATGTGTACTGCATGCAGTCCCTGTTGCTGCCAACCCGGTTGCTGAGGGAGTGCTACCACATGCTGGGGAGGGTGTTCTACCACATGCTTCCTTCCATACACGATACACATCACCAGCTACAGTACTTCTTTTTATCTGATAGAGGGGAGTTTCATTGGGAGAGCTCACACAAATTCCTATTTCACTGAACAGGTGCCCTGATCAACCAGGAGGGGTCGCTAACGCAGCAACAAGGACACCAATTGTGCCCATTGTGGGTTCCTTGTTCTATCTGTAGTATTTGAGCATGACAGAAGCCAAATCCGTTCAGAAGTCAAAGCCCTCCGTATAAAACAAGTATTTTATATTTTAAAGCCCTCATAAAAAATAATGATGACAGTTGTTAGGGCAGAAGTGCAAGGCCGTCTTGTTTTTTTCCCCATTGTTATTTTGCCAGTGAATATCCATACATCCAGATGGTAATGATAACTAAGCATGCCATTGACTTCTGAAGAGACAAACTTCTTGTCATTACACACAAGTATGTACTACAGTAGCTATCTCATGTATAGGAAATACTGAAAAGTGTGTGATTGAAATACATGGTAGATGTAATACCTCTGATAAGATGGCGACCGGCTATCTGTTCAGTGGTATCCATTTGTAAAAGCTGTTGCAATCAACTGGCCCTAAAAGTGTACAGCAAGGGGCTTTGTCAGTATGCATTTCAACAAAATAACACAATTCATCACATCAAATGTGTTCTGCTAGCATGAATGGGTATATTATTGATGCTACTGTTCACTCTGATGATGTTCAAGTACATTTTCATTCTTACCCTTTGAAACTTTAACAATTGACAGCATCTACTGTACAGTAGGTGTTGCTCTCTCTCTCTCCAACTTTGTAGGACAGATATTGTTATTTGATTTATTGATTGGGTATGAATTCCACAATCATTAAGGTCAAATATCGAATCAATCTAATTGCTAAAGTAAAATAGCTGCACACTGGCTAGTGTAGAACCCTTTAATTTACATGACTATGTCCCCATCAGACATCCAGGATGCCTACTGAAGCACCGTACAGAAAATACTCTTGTATTGTCTGCACTTGGCCAAGCACCTGGTACTGTACATTTATTTATTTGATTGTTTTATGCATACACTACGTTCTGTGAGAAATGTTCAGTCATCCTATTTCCTACACAGGATGTCAAAGTCACTCAAAGTCATGTTAATTCTGTGTGAGATATTGTTTTCTTTAAGAACAATACACATTCATGCTAACACAAACACAATCTAATGAAAACCTAATTTGTTTGAAGGATATAATCATTAAGCACTTTCATTCATCCCGTTTCCCTAGTTATGATCGATGTAGTTTTGTCACTGTGCGGAGCAGAGGGTCGTCCACAAAAAAAGAAGAAAGTAAAAGACAAAAAAAGAAAGGAAGTGACAGGTTAATGATGGATAGCTTAAGGAAATAATTTGTCATGTCATTTGATTAATTTCAATGCATGAAAGAACAGAAGTCCACTTCATTACTGTTTTGTGACATCATGGTAGCCTGACAGTTATTTTATGTGCAGAACTTGCAGTATATGCAATATTGTAAGTGTGCTCTTTTTATTATCCTCATACACGGTATGGGCATAAAAGGGACAAGGACGGAATTAACTTGCAATGTGCCTCACGTCATGACAACCACACTGGTTACTATGAGACTGACACTCCATATATGGGCATTTCCAAATATGGGCTTATATGGCCACATATGGAGCATGACATGAGGCGTGACGTACGCACATGATCAGTTTCCATACTAAATGTGACCGCCCGTCGCAATAATAATATGAAATCAAGAGAATGTTATTCTCTCTATGTACATCTAAGGCCATCTCACAACAACACAACTATAGTTACACAAGGTCTTAAAGAATATACAATATTATGTATATTTAGTGTTAAAAACACATTTTCTACAATTTCTTTCTACCATATTTATATAAAATGATATGTAATCAAACAGGACAAAATACAATAGTTATTTTAACGCAAAAATACGAATTAAATGCTGAGACGATTTGTGACAATGGTTTTAAAAATGCTTGTTCTGTCAAAATGCTATTGAGTAGGACAATAGCTATTGTATACAGTAGCTATTCAGAGAAGAACAACTTCCAAAACAAAACCCAAACCATTAAGACATTTTTTTATTTGGTTGCCATCCATCATTTGTTCTTTCATTATAATGTTCCTGCAGCATCATATCCAGGTCATTTATGGACAAACTAAATTATGTTCCCAGGAACTGATATATATCTGGTTCCGCTGAGTCACTGCGAGAGCAGACTCTAAACAAAGTGATGTAACTGCCCATAATGGAAATGACAATGATATGAAATCATGCCCTCAAACGGTGATACCCAAACTATGGGCCGAACCCCACTGGTGGGCCATGAAGATGTTGCAAGCGGGCCCCCAAATAATTGGCGAAACAAAAAAAGATTGTATAGTTAATATAACATGAATATTAAAAACATAATGTAAAAACAAAAAAGGCCATGGGATTTATTTCTTTAAAACCTTAAAAAGAAAACGTGTTTTCATTGTGATAAAGAAACTTAAACTAGGAGCTTAAAGTATACTACGTTAGTTACTTCCACCGACCCTAGCCAGAACACCATCTATTGATTGGCTCATTAAAATGAACAATGCTTTCAAAATGCACACTTCCTGCCCATCTGACCACTTAATGTAGGCTGTCAAGATTGTCAAGCGGGCCTTGATCCACAAAATGTTGTTAACCACTTCCCTAAAAAGTAAAAAGTAAGACAGATTGGTGAAGAGGAAAAAGAGCCAGTTGGGCTGTCACGATTATGAAGTTTTACTTGACGATTAATAATGTCGCTGAACATTGTTGGAACATTATGAATAAAAATTACATTTCAGTAATCCATTAACATCTGTCAAACCAGCTCTGAGATTTACTCACTCCAACTGTAATCCCCCCCCCCCCTCCCCATTGTTTTGTGACTAATGCACTCCCAGTCCCAACATGTGCTGAAATCCTCGCCTCACCACACTGTGACCTCATCTCCAAGGACAGGAGTCTTGTGTCCAACGACTGTGTCACTCGCTGAAACACAACTAACTAAAAACTAAGCTAGCGACACGGTTGTGCGGCAAAGTATACTGCCCTACAAAGGCAGAGTGCAGTAACTATGTACAAGAATTTCACTGAAAAATTGGTTTAAAAGTTACGTTTTTTAATTGGATCAGCCAAATGAGATATAGACATATAAGTGATATTACACTGATTGTATATCTGTTCTTGAGCTAATTGTTCATCCCCCAATATCATGAATATAATTTGACCTTTGGGCGACACGAATAAGTCGGTGTGTCCGAAAACGTAGTTACTGCACTCTGCCTTTGTAGGGCAGTATAAATGGGGTATAAGAGTCACAGGATGATTGGGTTCAAGCATTAACACAGCTGCTTCTTTCCCTGGTATATACAAAATAATTAGTGGTCCTGTAGGTGTCACTGTTGAGACTGCGGAGGACACTGATCTGAGCGGATCAAAAAAAAAAAAGAAGAAAAAAAAGTACATTATACTAGTCGCTCATGGTACTGTTCTATCGATACAGTGAAATGCGATTCCAAATAATCGTAGTACTTTTAAATGGCAACTCTATAGTAATACGTGTAGTCTTATAGTCAATGATACACCGCCCTACAATAGTAAGGATGGAACCCTAACAGGAAAGGTGAGTGAGGCCAATAAGAGTACAGCGGTAATGCATACTGTACTCACTGTGATGCTGGGACCAAAGCCAGAGCCTGGCTGAGGGCTAGCAGCTGTTATGTAGTTGCCCACTGCAGAGTCCTGGCTGCCAGGTCCATACAGGTCAGCCACAGGACCGGGGCTGTTGGGACCATGGAAGCCTCCGGGTCTTGATGGGTTGGTGCCTACACACACAGAACACAGCAGGACACACAGTGGGTCAGAAACCAGGAGGAACCATGCATACTGTACTGTCACGTGTGCTGCTGGCACGACCTTTTATGACTTCAACCACCCAAACATGACTGGATTCACATTTTGAGTTTCAAGAACTTGCTTCGTGGCATTCACATTTGTTAAAGGAGCACTTCTCTCATTTTCAAGCTCATCTTCATATAATTGTTCTTCACTAACGTTTAGTATAAAACGGCACAATCTCTGTCTTCTCACTCTGTGTCTGGACTCTGTGTCTAGGCAAGTTTGGACATTTCAAACACGATTTCAAATTGTAATTGTTTTGTCCGGGACGCGAAGTTTGGCCTACATCTGGCCTACATCTTTGTACAAAGCGCTTTGTCGTACGCCCAGGGTCACATACTGGCCAAGCTTCACGGAAATATCACCGCGCACATCACACTAGGTGTGATCTTTGAGTGGTGTGAGAATGAGCATGGAACTCCATGTATGGAGATAACTAACGTCACAGACAGAACGGCCCGTTCGTGTTTGATTGTTTTAGTTTTTATGAATTAAGAACAATAGCTTGTATTTCAGCACACTACATTTTTTAGGAAGAGAAATAAAAGGCTGTAGTTTCCATTAGCATGGAATCTCCATTGATGATGTCATTCGTCAGCAGGTTTCTGAACTGTCCACAGCCCACCAATGAGACAAAGGGCGAGTAGATGGAAATTGTGCCATCTTATAATGAGCATTAGTGAGGACCAATTATTATGAGGTTGAAAACGAGAGATGTGCTCCTTTAAGGGACTACTCATTAAGCCAAACATCATATTTAATTTGTAACAAGAAAATGGACCAGAATTCAGTACAGAGTTAGAATGAATCCAGCGTGACATGCTTAAGATGAACTGCATACTGTATGCATAACATGACATATTTAAAGTATAACACAATACAGCATATAATTCATTTGATTTGTCAACCTAATAATCTATGGCAATTTAATGCAGTTTGGAAAAAACATAATTTATGTTTCATGTATGAAAGCAAGACTTTGCATTCCATGTATGACTTGTGACTATGATGACTGTCAATACTATATGTCTACAGGGGAGTGTTTAGGCAAAAAGAAAAAGGTATAGACATAGGGAGCAAAGAGGAATAAAGGGATACTAAAACCAACTTAACCGGAGTTGTAGAGAAATATTGTTCCTGACCTGCCTCCTTCGCCTTGCGAGTAACAGTGACTGAGACTAATACAAAGTCTTTTAAATAACCACATGTCTAGCAAAGGGCAATAACACTGTCAATAAATATATAAACAAGATGAGAGAGGGAGAACAAGACAATGGTCTCTTAACAGCAAGACAGCACTTCAGCGTCTGCTGTTAGAAGGTACATAATCTTTATTCACAAACTGTGAAAGGTATCCACACAACCACTGCGTCATATGAGAGGGAATCCTCGCAATGCAAACAATACAATGCTTTTAAACATGCAACACCTGTTGAAGCATGCAATTGTACACAACACATACACATACAGTACCTAGTATAACATAATTGACAATCTTTACACATCACTGCTCAAAGTAATCTCAGAAACTAATCTTGGTTGTTGTTAGATATGCTGCCTCATGAGGGGCACCTGCAAACATAGTGTGGATATAACCTGCATGCAATGTAGTCTATAACAGTGTCTAACTGCTCTTTGACTGCAGGGGATTTTCCACTGCGGGCCACCACCATTCTTATCTGTCCTACACAGCCCTCTTTTCTTATTAAGTAATTGAGGCAATTGTCAGTGGAAAAGGTAATTCTCATTTCTTCTAATCGTCTGCATTTTTAGTGTGTGGCTCCATGTGAAAGCATTTACTTCTGTATGTGTGTGTGTGTGTGTGTGTGTGTGTGTGTGTGTGTGTGTGTGTGTGTGTGTGGGGGGGGGGGGGGGGGGGGGGTGTATTGGTTGAGCCATTAACTTGAGCACCAAAACAAATTACACTGATTATGTCTGACTTGTTTGCTTTAGCAGGGCCCATGGTAATACAACAGACCACTGTTTTGATTACACAGTGTTTAATTACTGTGTTCTTGTTCATGTTGCCTACTCCCATTTTGCAGTGGCATCTTTTAAATACAGGATGGGTATACTGATTCTGTAGCAAAATGTGTTTATTAGTCTTTCATGAGCTCAGTCTCTCACACAACTAGTGCCAGTGTGAGAGATATGTTTGTTGAACGAAGAAGCAGCTATTACGCATTGGGCACAATACACAAATGGGAACACAAAAGTTGACTTCTGAGGAGGCTTATCCTTAGCAACCGGTTGTATGTTGTTGAATTAGAGGATAAGCTGTTTTGTGACTTTCCTTTGGTAGTAAACACTTACGGCGGAGAGCATTCTTACTGGTAATGCTGTTCCCAAGCACTTAACAACTGTTACTCTGGCATGATGAAGTAAATGTTAACGAATCTATGAATGGTGTGATGAGGGCATCACACTAGTTTCAGTGCACTACCATGTATTAACATGGGACGTTATAGGATGTGTTAACAGAACTTAACACCACTCATCTTCCTTTCAGGGCTTGTAACTTGGAGGTGGGGGGGCTACAACCTGTGTAGTCATCTCCTCTCTACCCCCCCCCCCCCCCACACCCCCCTCCCATCCCCACACACACACTCTTATGGCACCACTGTGTCCTGTGAGTATTAGGAAATACTTACGACCCCTTCACCCCTATAAGACAGGGCAGCAGGTCTATTTTATAAAGCAGGTCTAGAAAACCCCTAAAACTTTCAATAACGGTATACTGGAAAGACTTCTGTCGTGGCAGTGACACACCTCGTTCGTCAGACTGCCTTACACCATCAGAATCTACCCCAAATAGGAGCTAGGTCCTATCACTAAGAGTTCTCATACTAACGTTTGGATACACACACACACACACCCACACACACACACACACACACACACACACACACACACACACACACACACACACACACACACACACACACACACACACACACACACACACACAGGCATGCATGCATGCACGCACGCACACAGGATAAACTCCATAACTACATACTGTAGCAATCATTTTGTCTGAATATACAGTATGTTTATACTGACTGATTTCCCTGAGATGAAATATGAAAATGTAATGGTATTACAGTACTTACAAACCGCTGGCTAGATGCTGGTCTATACTGTACGTCTATGTCTGAACCAGATGCTGGTCTATTCATCTGTTTGTCTATACATCTGTCTGAATCAGATGCTGGTCTATTTCTGTCTGAACCAGATGCTGGTCTATTCATCTGTTTGTCTATACATCTGTCTGAATCAGATGCTGGTCTATTTCTGTCTGAACCAGATGCTGGTCTATTCATCTGTTTGTCTACACGTCTGTCTGAACCAGATGCCGGTCTACCGGTATGTCAGTATGAACCAGATGCTGGTCTATGTCAGTCTGAACCAGATGCTGGTCTATACAACTCTGTCTAAACAACACCAATCAGGTTCCACAACAGGCATTTCCACTCGTCAATATTTTCTCACTGCAGTCACTGTAAGGAACGAGATGCAGGGACATTAGGGACGTGCCATGCCACTGCAAACATGATCATGAGCAAAAATGAAGACAGAACTAGAAGCAGTGCTCTTCCGAGCACAGGTCTCCACCAGGCCGTGCGTCCTGGTGGTGCTACTGTATAATAGGCCAATGTAAAAAGGGTGGCATATGTTCTTCACCTTAGATCTTTCATGGCAATCGGACGCTGCATGCATGATTTCAAGCATTGTGTTCCAAAAATGTGTTTTGCTAAAGTCTACCTGCTGGTGGCGCTATAACAGGACAATGTTAAAAAGGTAGCATTTATTCCTTGACCTAGTGGGAATATGTGTGGCAAATGTCACGCAAGCTGCGTTGATGATTTGAGGCATTTTGTTCAAAAACGGAGCAATCCTGCAAACTTTGGAAGCTAATATTAGCCAATCAGGATGGAATATGAAATATCAGACGGATCGGACTTGATCACATGACTATAGAGATACTGTGTACCGATTTGCATGATTTTTGGATAAAATCTCAAGGAGTAATATCCAAAAATGTGTTTTACATAAGTCGGACCAAAGGTGGCGCTATAAAAGGCTGATGTGAAAAATGCAGGGCAAAGGTTTATCCTTAGCCTCTAGGGAGTGCGCTTACAAAGTTTGAAACTGATCGGTGGAGTTATAGGTAAAACCACAAATCGGGCTGTTATAGCGCCACCATGAGGCTGATTAAAAAGAATTAAGTGGCATTTCTTCCTCGGCCTAGTGGGAACGTGTGTGCGCGATCTCATGATAATTGCACTTTGCGTTTGTGATTTGAGGCCTTTTGTTCAAAACGGCTCAATCCCACAAACTTTGGAAGCCAATCTTAGCCAATCAGGATGGAATGTGCAAAATCGGACAGATCCGTGTCGATCACATGACTGTCGAGATATTGCCTACCGATTTGTAGGATTTTTGGACAAAATCTGTAAGAGTAGTGCACAGAAATGTGTTTAGCAAACATCGGCCACTAGTTGGCGCTAGAAAAGGCCCATTTGAAGAATTTAGGGCAGAGGTTCTAGATTGGCATCAAGGGAATGTGTGTGCTCACTTTGGCAGCGACCGGGCCAACGGCGACTGAGATTTGGCGCTCACAAACTGCGAGGACGCACGGACGGACGGACGGACGGACGGACGGACGCACGGACGCACGCGCGGACGGAGAGGAAAACATACTCTCCCCCATGCCTTCGGCTGGTGGAGACAATAAAGAATATTTAAAACTAGAAGCAGTGCTCTTCCGAGCACAGGTCTCCACCAGGCCGTGCGTCCTGGTGGTGCTACGGTATAATAGGCCAATGTAAAAAGGGTGGCATATGTTCTTCACCTTAGATCTTTCATGGCAATCGGACGCTGCATGCATGATTTCAAGCATTGTGTTCCAAAAATGTGTTTTGCTAAAGTCTACCTGCTGGTGGCGCTATAACAGGACAATGTTAAAAAGGTAGCATTTGTTCCTTGACCTAGTGGGAATATGTGTGGCAAATGTCACGGTAATCGCAAGCTGCGTTGATGATTTGAGGCATTTTGTTCAAAAACCGAGCAATCCTGCAAACTTTGGAAGCTAATATTAGCCAATCAGGATGGAATATGAAATATCAGACGGATCGGACTTGATCACATGACTATAGAGATACAGTGTACCGATTTGCATGATTTTTGGATAAAATCTCAAGGAGTAATATCCAAAAATGTGTTTTACATAAGTCGGCCCAAAGGTGGCGCTATAAAAGGCTGATGTGAAAAATGCAGGGCAAAGGTTTATCCTTAGCCTCTAGGGAGTGCGCTTACAAAGTTTGAAACTGATCGGTGGAGTTATAGGTAAAACCACAAATCGGGCTGTTATAGCGCCACCATGAGGCTGATTTAAAAAAAATTAAGTGGCATTTCTTCCTCGGCCTAGTGGGAACGTGTGTGCGCGATTTCATGATAATTGCACTTTGCGTTTGTGATTTGAGGCATTTTGTTCAAAACGGCTCAATCCCACAAACTTTGGAAGCCAATCTTAGCCAATCAGGATGGAATATGCAAAATCGGACAGATCCGTGTCGATCACATGACTGTCGAGATATTGCCTACCGATTTGTAGGATTTTTGGACAAAATCTGTAAGAGTAGTGCACAGAAATGTGTTTAGCAAACATCGGCCACTAGTTGGCGCTAGAAAAGGCCCATTTGAAGAATTTAGGGCAGAGGTTCTAGATTGGCATCAAGGGAATGTGTGTGCTCACTTTGGCAGCGACCGGGCCAACGGCGACTGAGATTTGGCGCTCACAAACTGCGAGGACGCACGGACGGACGGACGCACGGACGCACGCGCGGACGGAGAGGAAAACATACTCTCCCCCATGCCTTCGGCTGGTGGAGACAATAAAGAATATTTAAAACTAGAAGCAGTGCTCTTCCGAGCACAGGTCTCCACCAGGCCGTGCGTCCTGGTGGTGCTACTGTATAATAGGCCAATGTAAAAAGGGTGGCATATGTTCTTCACCTTAGATCTTTCATGGCAATCGGACGCTGCATGCATGATTTCAAGCATTGTGTTCCAAAAATGTGTTTTGCTAAAGTCTACCTGCTGGTGGCGCTATAACAGGACATGTTAAAAAGGTAGCATTTGTTCCTTGACCTAGTGGGAATATGTGTGGCAAATGTCACGGTAATCGCAAGCTGCGTTGATGATTTGAGGCATTTTGTTCAAAAACGGAGCAATCCTGCAAACTTTGGAAGCTAATATTAGCCAATCAGGATGGAATATGAAATATCAGACGGATCGGACTTGATCACATGACTATAGAGATACTGTGTACCGATTTGCATGATTTTTGGATAAAATCTCAAGGAGTAATATCCAAAAATGTGTTTTACATAAGTCGGCCCAAAGGTGGCGCTATAAAAGGCTGATGTGAAAAATGCAGGGCAAAGGTTTATCCTTAGCCTCTAGGGAGTGCGCTTACAAAGTTTGAAACTGATCGGTGGAGTTATAGGTAAAACCACAAATCGGGCTGTTATAGCGCCACAATGAGGCTGATTAAAAAAAAATTAAGTGGCATTTCTTCCTCGGCCTAGTGGGAACGTGTGTGCGCGATTTCATGATAATTGCACTTTGCGTTTGTGATTTGAGGAATTTTGTTCAAAACGGCTCAATCCCACAAACTTTGGAAGCCAATCTTAGCCAATCAGGATGGAATATGCAAAATCGGACAGATCCGTGTCGATCACATGACTGTCGAGATATTGCCTACCGATTTGTAGGATTTTTGGACAAAATCTGTAAGAGTAGTGCACAGAAATGTGTTTAGCAAACATCGGCCACTAGTTGGCGCTAGAAAAGGCCCATTTGAAAAATTTAGGGCAGAGGTTCTAGATTGGCATCCAGGGAATGTGTGTGCTCACTTTGGCAGCGACCGGGCCAACGGCGACTGAGATTTGGCGCTCACAAACTGCGAGGACGCACGGACGGACGGACGCACGCACGGACGGACGGACGGGCGGACGGACGGACGGAGGGGAAAACATACTCTCCCTCAGCCTTCGGCTGGTGGAGACAATAAATTGTGGTTATAGGGTTTGAATGAATGTTGCTCACAGAGAGAGAGAGAGAGAGAGAGAGAGAGAGAGAGAGAGATTTGTATTGACTGAAGTGCACATTTTATTTAGAATGTTGTTCTTGGCTTTAGAAAGCAACTGGAAGCAGAAAATATCACAAGGTTGTAGACCATTGTTTGAATTGTTGTGACATGTAATGCAGTCAATTGATTTACTGATTGTGTAATTGCTAATTTGCATAAATATTCATTTGCATATTGATAATAGAAATCATGTCTACCTTAAAGGATTTGGCTAAAAAAACATTTATTTTCTCAGAACACTCTACTTTGCTCAATTGTTCGCTGATTAAATTATTCAATCAGACTCTGGACTGACTGGCTGACTGAATGACCGTGTTTCACCGATTACTGACACATTCTCTCATTCATTCACTCCTTTCCTGCAGTCAGAATAAAGGAAGAAAGATTGAAATGAACAGTCCCCATGTTCAGGGGTCATTTTGTAACTCATGCAAAAGGAGGGATACCGGTACATTCTGTGTGTAAACACCCCAAAAGTGCAAGCTGGGGCTCCAACTGAACATAAATTAAGGTAAAATTGAGGGAAAAAAATAGGAAAAAACATGCAATGCATGTTGACAAAGTGTTAATGCAAATATTCCTTTAGCGGCAAACATCTTCTCATGTTTGTCGTCTTCCATCCATAAACAATAGAGATCACGTAAAAAAAAGAAAAAGAAAAAAGAAAGGGGGAAAAAATGAATTGAATCAAGCTGAAAAGTCCAACACGTGGAGAGAGATGCACATTATACGAACCTGGGCTCTTAAACTGATCCGGGCTCTGTAGGTGCTGGAGGGGGGAGTTGCAGGCGGAGTTGGCATGCTCACTGTGCAGCATCTGAGCAGCCTGGGGCCCCAAGGAGCCATAGTCCGCAAAGGAGCAGGGCCCCCCCCGCTGGTCACTGGGAGTGGAGTAAAACCCATAATCGGGGAGGCCTGGGAGATACAGTATAGGGTGGGGGAGGGGGAGGGGAAGGGACGCCATCATTGGGGAAATCAACTTGTTCACGACTTGCAGTCAATGTCGGGATTGTTTCGCGTGGCACGGCGGTGTGGCACACCATGTTTTTTTTTTTTTTAGATGTACCAGTATGTCAGTTTGCCCTGTTGGTCCTCCCTGCCCTCTCTCCCCCAGCAGCCCCTGCCATGTGGCCAGGCCCTCCTGGCATGTGGTCAGTGTGCCTATGTATAGTACATAATGTATAATCGGTGTCTGGAAGAAAACCTTTACCACCATATTTCAACTTTTTATGTTTTTTCCGTTAATTATTGCTCTACTTCATCGTACAAGAGTTGCAAAAAGTAGCAAATCTACAAGCTCAGAACGCTCAAAAGAAAAAATGGTTTTGGACATACAAAGTTTCTGCCTGAGAGCAGCGATATGTTCACTGGATCTAAACATCGTCATGAGATTACCAACTCATCCTGTGGCAAAGGGTTGGTATGGGATAGCTTTGTCTCCCGACTGTGTCATGGTACAAAGTACCACGTCACAATCGGAGACAAAGCTGCCTCTGTATTGTAATATTTCTGTCCGTACGTCGATCCGACCTGCATTCCCCCACAGCTTTCATGCAATCTTTAACGACACAGATGAAAGTGAAGAATCACTGAAGCACAGCTCAATACAATACAATACAACAACGCTCACTGGACACACCTGAAGGAAGCTTCCATCATTTAACAGAAGGGGAAACACAATGCATGCCAATCAATAATTAATTTCAAGCCTCTGATTCTGGACAAATAGCGGTAGATACTGGAGGTGTATGTGACATTTTTTCTAGGTGAGATAACAAAGAGACATCAGTGTTTATTGACGCCAGGCATATGGCATGGCTCTAAGCACTCCCGTAAGTCCTCTTCAAAATTATCCCCTCTTTTTACACAGATGGTGGATTATGAACAGTTTAAAGAACGTCATTCAGCAAAGCGACAACATTTATTGCTTATCCTCTTAATCTCTGACAAGCTGCCACATAAAACGTGCAATTAAAAGAACTTGTTGCCTGTTGCACACCTTTATACTCAGGAGAGGCTTATTTTGGTGACACTGTCTTTTCCATGGCAGATTACTAACGCTGTGCTTCTTTTTTATTGGGGTCTTGGAGCGAACAGACATTCAAAGCCATTTCACCTGTGAAAGTGCTCAACATGTTTCCCAGCCAATGCTTTTTAGCACCGTGACGTCATTACTCGTGGGCAGTGGTGTAAAGTAACAGAGTAGATTTACTTAAGTACAATTCTGAGGTATTTGTACTTTACTTGATTATTTCCAGTTTTCAGTACTTTTACTTGTACTCCACTACATCTCGGAACTAAATATTGTACTTTTTCCTCCACAACACATCGCGATGTGATGTGTTGTGAGCTTGTAGATCTTTATTTTCAAACATTTTGTAAATTTTTACTTTCGGTACCTGAAGCATATTTTGATGCCAATACTTTCGTACTTTTACTCAAGTACATTTTGAATTCCAGACTTTTTCTTGTAAGGGTGCCCCCACACCAAAATACCTATGAGAGTGGAATCCGCGTTCCGCCAATGCATTTCAATGAGAGTGAAGCGGTTTCATGCCAGCAGAGGATTTCTGCAAAAAACGCTCCCTTCTCATTGAAATGCATTGGAGGAATGCGGATTCCACTCTCATAGGTATTTTGGTCTGAGGGCACCCTAACAGAGTATTTCTATATTGCAGGATTGATACTTTTACCCAAAACATTTGAGTACTTTTTCCAGTACTTTTTTTCTCATAAATGAATGCCCTATTTTACACCTCGTCGTATGACCAGACAGCCTCTCTACCCACTCAGCTACGGCCACCCCCAAAATGCTCAAAATAATGATGCCAGGTTTAAAGGAGGTTAAATGAGTATGTGTGTTTAATAAATATTTATGTGACTATATAATAACTACATTGCGTCCATTGGAACACAGGTTATTTGTTCCGTTTCATGAAAAGTAATGTTTTGGACATAATGAGGTTTCTGCCCGACAGTGACAATACCTACTCATCAATTATGAGCATGAAAAATGTCAGGCCTCTCATAATTTCCCCACGTATACCTAACATAATGCCTTAGATACTGAGCAAAGCTCAAGAAATAACCATTCTGACACAATAAAATCAACTCTGAAAAGCACATGGAAAGGAAAAGTAAAATTATTTGCCTTCACAATTCAGTTATGCCAATTCCAGATGAACAATGAACTATACCAGTGGTTCCCAAAGTGGGGTCCAGGGCCCCCCGGGGGTGCTTGAGGAGTTGGGCTGTAACCAAGATTGTACAAATGGAACCAAATGGACCTTTACGGGTCCACCGTCGGCGACCTTCGGGGTCGCCACAGCGGCCAAATGAAGTTGGGCTCCCATCGACTTTCTATACAGGAGGAAAATACCCAGAAAAAAATCTGCTTTAAGTAGGATGTTAGGGATCTAACTAGGCGTTTGTCATGATGCTGAATCCATTGCAAGCATTTGTTTTGCACAAAAAACATTCCTTGGGCTATAAATGGCCCAAGAAAACGCCCACAAAACGGTGAAAAGTGATGACTCATTTATAGCCCACGGAATGTTTTTTGTGCAAAACAAATGCTTGCAATGGATTCAGCATCATGACAAACCCCTAGTTAGAACCCCTCACATCCTACTTTAACACCCAGAAAAAAATGTTTTTCTGGGTATTTTCCTCCTGTATAGAAAGTCGATGGGAGCCCAACTTCATTTGGCCGCTGTGGGGACCCTGAAGGTCGCCGACTCGGGCGCCCTAGCTAAATCATTAGAGCATGCCCTGGGCTACATCTGTGCAAAATTTGGCGCTTTTAGACTAATATAGCGCGAAATGGCCATGTTATCTCCCTAACTAGGATCCCATTTTAGTAGACCTTGAACTGTTACCATCATGAAACTGTATTTTTTCCTATGCAAACTTCTTCTAATGAAGTCTTCAACCAATCAATCAATCAATCAATCAATCAATCAAAAATGTCAACCTGTAGGAGTCACTAGTGCAGTGACTAACAACATCCTCCCCAGCCCGCTTCCCACCTGCGAACACGGCCAACACGCAGCCTCATTGGCAAGAACCACTTCTGGGCCACTTCTTACTTCCTTCACAGGTGTTACCAATGATACTAATTCTCTGTTCCATTTAGTTTAGCTGAGATTGTCAAGTGAGCCACCATGCGAAATATCATTACCCTGACTCTGTTTGACCAGAATTGAACATCCTTGTTCCATTATTATTATTATTATCTTCCATTATTATTATTACCCTTATTACCCTTATACTTATTATTATTTTAAACAGTTTTTTGTTGTACAATATAAATGAAATAGAGATCGATAGAGAGCAGTGGTTCTCAAACCTTTTCATGTCAAGGACCCCCAAATTGACACTTATTAGCCCGCAAACCCCAATTTGAAAAGACATGCCAGGGACCCTCATAAGAGAAGATATTTACGGCTCTAGCAGTGATTCCCAACCATTTTAATTTCAAGGACCCCCTGTTTGACATGGATTAGGCTACGGACCCCCATTTAATGGCATTTCTATCTCTGAGACCCCAATTTATCTTGTAAAATCAATGTTATTTTAACCCTGAGAGAACGGGTCCACTTGGTTCCATTTGTACACTCTCTGAATTACACACAAGGGTCCAATTCATTCTTAACTATCATTTTGCTGGGGACCCACTGGAACTCCCTCAAGGACCCCCGGGGGTCCCCGGACCCTACTTTGAGAACCAATGCGATAGGGAACTGAGTCCTTGGTTCTTGTCTTTGGGTTTTGACTTTGTGCTAAGCTTATTTCAGTCTCGGTCATGACTTTGAGATCAGTCAATTAAATTACCGAAACATCTGTGTCACTATGTGGGGTAGTCCTGGAGGCATGGTTTGTGAAAGAAGTCGTTTGGGGAAAAAAATAACAGGCAATTAAAGAGTGTTAAACCCACAGTTACCTGGCTATAACCCACTAATCCGGGGGTCTTCAACAGGGGGTCCAGGACCCCTAGGGGTCCTCAGTGTTACTACAGGGGGTCCTCCAAATCTTTGCGTGATAGAAGCTTTTTTTCTCCTTTCTCCTTTTTCTACAAAATAGCAGATCTACAAGCTGCTTGTAGATTGGATATTTTTGGCAAAAAGGTTTCGTGTAGAGGGGAAAAAGAGAAGACTAAGTACAGCGTGATAGGTCAAGTTTATTAAGGGTCCCTGCTTCATCTCTCTCACAACTAAGGGGTCCTTGGCCTGAAAACAATGGTTACAATCTAATCAAATATTAAAAAGTGATGTTATGTTGATACATAAAGTCTAGCAAAATATACCTTTCAAGGATTAAGAAAAAACAGGTGGCAAAAAGAAAATCCACCCTATGCGCGCGGACCCCCCTGTCCATCTAGACTAATTATGTAAAATTTGACGGGAGACAATCGAGTAATGCAGTAAGGCGTTCATATTAATCTGAAACGTACAGACTTGTCTTAAATGGTCTGCACCACATACTTATTTTGTTTTTTGTTATTAGAACTGAACTAAATGTTGCCATCAAACCTCCAAAAAAAGCACAAGGAATTATAGCACATGCTGACTGACAGGCACAGCCAGGAGAGGAGAGGAACTGGATATATAGGCAGCGTGGACAGGAGTGAAGCTCACTCATATGTACATGCATGCTTGCAGACCCCTGGAGAGCCATTGATTCTCATCAGGTCTCATCTGATGTGTTATGCAGAGCCAGCCTGTGCCCACAGCTGCATGAGTATCGCTGATCAGAGATCAGATCACAGCCAATCCTACCGTCGACACCGTTATTAATATTCAGACAATCTAACCAGCACAATGGACCCTTCTCCGGACCTTCTCCCCCCCCCCACCGGACACTAATTGGGTGTAATTACTCATCTACAAAACAAATGAGCACGTTGAGGTTGCCTAGGAGACCAGCTGATGGGGCCCAGCAGTGCATATCAGTCACCAGGCTTCATTTATACTGGTAATTATACCCTCTCGCTTCCTACTCAAACCCTTTTTTTGTGAGGGTAGGTAACCTCACAAAAAACATTAATCCTGGTCTCTATACTGCCTCAGAACTGGTTGGAATAACGTGTTCCTTCCACATGCTACGTCCTACAGGGGACACTCCCCCCTGTCAGGTCATGAGCGGCTTGCTCACTCCTCATGCATTGAAGCATGCATGCATGAGCTCAGTTTGGGGCTCTCCCCAGGTACAGCTCATGCAATTGGCACTGGGTGAAAAATGGTTTACAAAAACCTGGGATACAAATTCAGAAAAAAAAGAAAAAAAGAAAAAAAAAACACTTAAACCCCTCTAGACTTAGTAAACTAGACCCGAGTTGGCTCTGCACTTTTTCCGTCTACATCAAATATTTTTGCCAAAAATAGCCAAAGAGTCAAAAATAGCTTTGCGGCACGTTGTGAGCTTGTAGATGGGATATTTTTGGCAAACATGTTCCTCCCAAAATATGGTAGCTGGGGTTCAAGTATAGTTAAGTCTCGTGGTAAGGAAACCTTTTACATTTTTCATCATTATACAGCACTTTGCCACTTGAGAGTGAAGGTTCACAGATAACACTAATTTAAACTGAGACTAAACAATTTATAAACTCATAAATATACAACATTTAATGAATTAACATACACTATGCCCACCTGTTGCGCATTTTTGTCAATCATGTTCCTCTCTGAATATGCTTTGAAATACTAAAGCCACCATAATTAGCCGCTCCATTCTCACCAATGTAATTTAGAAAAGAAATAATAAATAAATGAATAAATAAAGGCAGAAAAAAAACTAGCATTGTTGCCTAGCGTAGCTTTCACTTTGCATTTGAAATTATCTTTTCTGAATGAATGGCTGACTAATTAACAGCACCCTTTTCAGAGTGCACAGACATTTCAAAATAATACATATTTAATGTCGTGCCATTTTGTGTTCAGAGAGGCTTAGCTAATGAATTTTAACAGTTGATTTCTTCTTGAATTGGCTAGCCCACCCACACAGGCCTCAAATGTTTTCTATTCACCTTTTCCCTTGTTCACTGATTTCCAATGTACAGTGCTGTACATATTGGTGGAGAACTACCACCATCTCTGGGGGGAAGTTCTACTTTATTGATCCCCATTGGTACATTTGTCCTCTGAATTTGACCCATCCTAACTATTAGGGAGCAGTGGGCATCACTGTGCACTGCAGTGCCCAGAGATCCAGCCCAGAGTCATTTATAATGCCTAGGCCTGGTCTTTGTTGTTGATGAATAATAAACATGAAGAGTGAATTGCAGGTTAATGAATGTTGTCTCTCTATATATATATTATTTAATTGTATTTACATTTTTACACTTAGCATTCTGTGATCTGTTTTGCCTTCATACTGAATGGCCTGTCCGTCTATAACTTGTGTGTATTGCTGCTGCTGCTGCTGTCTGACCAGGTCTCTCTTGAGAATGAGACATCAGGTCTCAATGAGATTACCTGCTAAAAAAAAGTAAAAAAGAAAAAAAAAAGAAAAAGAAAAACAACAAAAAACAACATAATTGTAATGAATAAATAAATACATGAGAGGATATTCCCCCTAATTTCCTGTAGGTGTGTAAGAAAGCTGACCAATGGGAGGTGAGTGCAGAAGAGAAGCACATGTCCTGTATTTTGTATCCTATTCCCAACACCTCATGAGGCATTGGAGATGAGCTTCAGTACGTTTATAATTTCTTACACCAGCCTTCTGTAAAGAGTGAGTTATGAGTGCCGCTCTATATAGGGCAGCTAAAGGGCCACTCACGGCACTCAGCAACCAGAGTGAGATCATCCGCTATCCAACAGGCTGACATTGCTATTGCTGTGTGACAGTGAAAGGGACACTTTGCCCTCCCTAATGTGTCCAATGGCTGTTAAATGAGGCAATGAAACAGAACTGATTGTAAAAGGCTAGATGAATCTCACTGTGTGCACCTGTTGTGTGACTCTGTTGTTATGTATTGTATATTCCATGTACTGTATGCTCTTTGACTTTGTATGTATTTGGTGGCTGCAGAGCTGCTTCTGGGGCAACTGGACATGAGTGTTTAGGATCTGTCAGATTCATTTATTGCTTTGTACACACAGGAAATCCTTTACAAAATGTGAGAGCAGAGAGGTGTTGTAATAAAATATATACAGTATACACTATACACACACATACAGATACAGTTAAGTACATGGGGAGCTCTGGTCTGGCATCACACACAACCTCCCTCCCTCATCCCTCTCTCTCCCTCCCTCCCTCCCACCATCCCTCTCTCTTTCTCCCTCCACCCCTCTCTCTTCCTCTGTGATGCTGACTGAAATCTGCTCCGACGTCACAACGACTAACAACCGCAGTATGCGCTTACGCCAACCATAAAGTAACAACGCTGATTTGCATAAGCACAGGCATGTCCATATTTGGTATCTGGGCACACAGATACACAACTGCCACACCGGCACAGACAACTTTACATTTATATAGATAATACACTACAGTAGTATATGCAAACATTAAATAAAGTTGTGGTGGCGCACCCAGATGCAATCACAGCCTTTGATCAGTGCAAAAAAAAAGTCTGATGCGATTCAATGCTGCTGTGTCATCAGAGTAATGATTTCTATTTGCGCGCGCGCGCGTGTGTGTGTGTGTGTGTGTGTGTGTGTGTGTGTGTGTGTGTGTGTGTGTGTGTGTGTGTGTGTGTATGTCACAGTGTCTTTGAGATTCAGTGAGATTGAGACCAGGAGCGCTCGTTTTTGGGCACGAGGTGGAGCAAGCGGTGCCTCCTTCGGGGGAATGCCCATAATTAGTCCTACAGGGTTAGGTTTAGGCATAGATTTACTGAGGTTAGGGTTATCGTTCACCAGGTTAACATTCACGAGGTTAGCATTCACCAGCATCGGCAGGTTGGCATTCACCAGTTTAGGTTTAGGCATAGTTTTACTGAGGTTAAGGTTAGGATTAGGGTTAGGTTTAGGCATAGTAGCATTCACCAGGTTAACATTCACCAGCGTCGGCAGGTTAGCATTCACGAGGTTAGGTTTAGGCATAGTTTTACTGAGGTTAGGGTTAGGTTTGGCTATACCATGGCACCGGCTCCTTCCGGGGACTGCCCATAAGGTGAAGTAAAACAAGCGCTCCGGTCCCAATCTCACTGGTACCTCAAAAACACTGTAACACACACACACACACACACACACACACACACACACATATATATATATATATATATATATATATATATATATATATATATATATATATATATATATATATATATATATATATATATATTGTATATTATATCATGTCTCCTATGTTTCCTAGGATAAAATGAGGAAGGGCTGGGCTAGAACAGCAGAAGGTTGAGTATTTAATAGAGAGAAATAAAGGACAAGGAGAGAGAGAGAGAGAGAGAGAGAGAGAGAGAGAGAGAGAGAGAGAGAGAGAGAGAGAGAGAGAGAGAGAGAGAGAGAGAGAGAGAGAGAGAGACACACACACAGAGACAGAGACAGAGACAGAGACAGAGACAGAGACAGACAGACAGACAGACAGACAGAAGGAACAAGATGCGATAAGAAATAAGAGGAGCAAATTGTGACAGAGTAACCAGAGACATTAAATGCAACACTGAACTAAACAGAGAGGGAGAGAAGAAGAAAAATGAAAAGCTGAAATTTTAATCCTGAGCCCCGATGACACCAGCAGAGAATTATTAGGTGTGAATGCTGCACTCTAATTAAAAAAACTGAAACTATTTTGACAACAACCATCTTGATCTCAATGTACATCCCTCACACAATTAAACCATAACACATGCCTCCTGTCCAGGCCCATGCATGAGGTCACCAGTGATGTAAAGTAACTAAGTAAATAACCCTAACCCATTTGTACAATTTTGAAGTATTTGTACTTTACTGGAGTCCTTCCAATTTCCAGTACTTTTACTTCTACTCCACTACATCTCGGATCCAAATATTGTACTTTTACTCCACTACATTTATGTGGAAACCTTAGTTACTAGTTGCTTTGAAGATTGATTAATATTACAAAACATACATTAAACACTTCAACCCTATATACTGTACATTTTGGCCATTTGAAAAAAGCAATCTGACAATGCATCACGATGTGACACATTATGAGCTTGTAGATCTGCTATTTTCAAAAAATGTTATACAATTGAAAACTTGTACTATTACTCAAGTACATTTTGAATTCCGGACTTTTACTTGTAACTTGTAACAAGTATTTCTATATTGCAGAATTGATACTTTTACTTAAAGGACAACTTTGTTTTTTTACAACAAGGGTTCATATTTTAGATTGTAATTAGAGAAAAGAAAAAGTGAGTGTTAAAATGTTTTCATTTGCTTCGTTCTATTGTTTTATCGTGTTTACCGTGCTAAAATGTGGGGCATGCGTATGCATGGGGGCATGCGTACAAGTGGCTAAATATGTATTTTTAGACACAATAAGCCAGCAGTTTCTTTATTGCTATTTACATTAACACTTCAGTCCCCATAAGTCACATCAAATCATGAAAGGTTGCGTTGTATCTTGGGAATGGGCTTATTCTGTGTAAAATGACATATTTAGCCACTTGTACGCATGCCCCAACCACTGAAATAAGAATCTCTAAAACAATAGAAAGAAGTAAATGAAATAATTTTAACTCTCATCTTTTATATTCTTTACTTACAATCTAAAATATGAACCCTTGTTGTAAAAAACTAAAGTTGTCCTTTAAAAGCCGGCCGTACTTGCCCGTACTTGTCCGGACCACGCAATCAGCCGCTCCGCAGCCGTACTTTTATCGTAAAAATGAAATTAATTATAATTAAAAAAATAAAACAGTCGCCGGTCGTGCTCTGTCTCTTTAAGAAAGCATCTGAAGGGGTAAAGCGTCAGACACGTGATGACGTCATCTGCAACGGAGAAACTGGGATCCACAGGCCGCCATTACGTGCCATTCTATTGTGTATGCAGCCAGTTGGCCAGAGCGTCTCCTCATCTTTTTCGATCAGACGAAAGACGAAATCAAGGCTTCCGAATGAGTGGATTACATGTGATTAGATCGCTGTGCGTGCAACGAGGACGTAATGTACTTTCGGGCGCTGTTTTTTATCGCGGTTTACCCCGTCTCGCTCCATGCAAATGAACGGACGAAAACAGCCTTCAGCAGCATCAAAGTAGGTTGGCCGACCAAAAAACGTTCTTCATGCACGGTTTGCTGGCTTGCACTGAGCGATCCGAGCGTGTTGTTATCATTTGGTGCATTGCTTTTTTAAAACATGTTTATAAATAAATAGAAGATTGCACGGCAGTACCTCTGTACCCCTGTTTTTAAGGGGGTCCCCGTGGCTTTGAAAGGGTTAAGTAAAAAGTCTGAGTACTTTTTCCACCACTGGAGGTCACTGATTACAGCTTTAAAGAATTGGTAAATCTCCATACCTGTTCCTATTATTCCCCAGCTTATTGAACTGTATAACAGCCTCCTCCCTTACTGTCTACATCTCTTTTGTCCGGACAATTATGCTTACTACACTTTCCTGCTTAACTTCCAGTTCAATGCCACAGTTGGTTTGCGGAAATTGTTTGTTTTGAAGATGCAAAATCACGCTGGCTGATGAAACAGAAAGAGCATCTGATTACCTTCCAGTGCTACCTCTGTGTTAAACTGATTGCTGTTCAAAGGAGGATGTTGCTTTGTTATCTGTGTGTACTGTAAGGGTAGTGTGTGTGTGTGTGTGTGTGTGTGTGTGTGTGTGTGTGTGTGTGTGTGTGTGTGTGTGTGTGTGTGTGCGTGCGTGCGTGCGTGCGTGCGTGCGTGCGTGCGTGCGTGCGTGCGTGCGTGCAGGCATAAATTGTGACTATAGTGTAGATGTCCTTGTGCTTATGTTGTTGTAACGGTTTGTATATTCAGTGTCTGTATATCTGCGACCATGGCATACAATACCATGCATTTCTACATATTTTGCAAGTATCACTGGGAGAGGGGATGATAAATGGCATGCTGTAAGAGCCAGAAAGATCATAGTTACGCATAAGCAACTGTGAGATCCTGAGTAGCGTTCAAATGTTGGTTGCACATGTAGAGTTCATTGACAAGTGGAACCGACAAGTGTTTTTGATGTACAGTACAGTACTCTATGTGTATGTATGCCTTCTGCTTCTTTGCACTTTTGACATTGCTGCTAAAGGTATACCGGTATAATATTCTGCTCTTACACATTTTGACACTGCTGCTAAAATAGATTCTATCTGACTTAAGAGGTTTATCATAGTGCCGTCCTACCTGAACTTACTATATGTCTATCTCATCCACTATTACTAATTAGTGTGGTTGCCTAACAGGGCAACACATTATAGTCCTTGGCCTTATTTTACATTATCTTCATTATTATTATTATTATTATCTTATTGTTATATTGTATTGCTGTGTTAGCACAGTCTCTGTGGAACATGTCCGCCCAACATTTCGCTGCTAGTACCTGTATGAGTAAGCCACAAATAAATCCCTCTTGATTCCTGACAGCTAACAAATGTACTCTTGCCTGATTAAGCCTGATTATGACAGACAGCCTTCTCTAAAGCCTGTCTGCTGTCGTTGGAGTTGTTAATCACCGCTATCGAATGATCTACGGTTGTAAGGGTAGAGAAAGCCGGTTCTGTTAATGAAGCTGGATGGTTAATCAATGCTGAGTACAAGAGCGGGAAACTTCTAGGCAAAAGAAACTTCAGTAGTGTTTGGTGGGAAATTAAAATGCTATGGGCTCCTCATAGAATTGAATATCTATGTGTAGATAGAATTTCTTTATCTGTGCGGTTATGCTTCCACTTATTCCACTAATTATGTGGATGTTGTGTTATACGACACATGAATATGTTAATTGTGTGAGTGGGTGTTTGCTGAATTGGCATACTTGGATGATACACTGCTGTGTCTGATGTAAAATACGGTTTGTACTTTTTTCCCCACGTTAAAACCAGATCTTTGGTATGAAGAAGTAGTAGTTATTTGAGCTAGAACATTAAGACTGAAGCTACAGGACAGTGAACCACTACATAGAATAGAAAACTGCAGAAGAACCTGAATTGACCATAATCATAATGCAGTAAATAGAAAATCGATCAAAAGCTAAACTCGCTATTGGAGAGTACAGTATGCCTGTGAGTGTTTAGGAGAGAAAAAGATACAAATGATTGCTAGATAATCCAGAGTGTTAATTTAACTCTAAGAGTGTAAGAAATGGATCCATAAGGGTCCATTTGGATTATACAGGGTAGGTAGGGAGGTACTGTAAGTAGTTAGATTAGATAGATAGTATATCGATCGAAGGATAGCTGGATATGGATAATGGACAGATAGACAGATAGATGTCTAGATGGATAGATGGATAGAGAGAGAGAGAGACAGACAGACAGACAGACAGACAGAGAAAGTGTGCTGTCGATCTATACTAAACTAGATGTACTGTACAGTATAGTGTGCAGTAAAATCCTAAGTGTTAATTCATCATTTGGTAACTCTGAGTTAAATGAACACTAAGGATGTGTCAGTGTAGGTGTGTTGGAGGACAGGCCTATGTGTCTATGGGGGAGAAGCAGAGCAGCACAGGAGTTGGCCAGAGAGCAGCCGCCACACAGAACGTGAGCAGAGCGTTTACCTGGCCCTGCGTTCTGTGGGTACGCCACGTAGCCGCCTCTTCCACGGGCCCCCCTACCTGAGCCACGCGCCGCTGCTACCGCCGCCGCCGCCACTGGTCCATATGCTGTCGCTGGGAAGCCTGCGCGCACACGCACACGCACACGCACACGCACACACACACACACACACACACACACACACACACACACACACACACACACACACACACACGCACACACACACATTGCCAAATGTCACTTTGATGCACATGTTATATGGATAAAATCCACAGCCACAGGAGAATGCTAATTCTCACACGCCCCAAATATGAAGGAAGTGCAAAATGGCCACAGTGTCAATAATAGTCAATGGCAGTACTGCGCTACAAGCTAAGATCCGAACATTAGGCATCCATGTCGGTGCTGACTATTTCAATATAGTTTCATATACTTTTTTTGTATGTTATTCAGCCCTGTGTTGCTGCTTGCTATGACAACAGAATTTCCCTGCGGGAGCAATAAACGTTTTCAACTGTATTCATGTACCTTATCGTATACTGTATTTGCTCTTTTCGACTACAAGAACTAAGCGAACTGTACAATCAATGCTGTCATTGCTGTATAACATATTTCATGGGTTCTGAGCTTACTACCGGGGTTACATACGAGGCGGCTCGTTTCAGATAAGGTTCTCAGAAGCTATTTGGGCCCTGCTCAGGAGGCAGTATTAACCCTGAGTTCTGTGAACCCACAACTCTTGCGGGTTGTAGATGAGCATTTATTTCTTTTTTATTCGTTTTCTTGAAGCTTCCAAAGAAAAACAGAATGCCCTGAAAAGTATAAAAGTACAGAAAGTACATTTATTTGCACCTTGTTATTTTCACAAATATCAGCACAACAAACAATCAGTCCATAATGTGCTTGCTTGTTCTGATTAACACAGTAAGGGCGTCTGAGTCTCTTTATTCCACTGTCATCAACACACAAGGATGCCAAGTTTGACTAATCAAGAGTTTAAAATCGTCACATTTTTTGCCAATGGCCATAAAACGTTAAATCTCTCCACATCCCGCTTTCTAATTGACGATACGTTTATTTTGGCATTTCTACAGGGTCACTGTAAAATGCCAAAATAACTGATCTACACTGTAGATCATTCAGAAGTGGACCAGGATCCTCCAGAGGGAAGCGGGGAGTCATTTTTGAAAGCTAAGGAAGTGAGAGGATCACCAAGGTGTGACCTATTTTCTGAGCCAGCCTTATACCGCTGTTCCACTAGGAAAGGTTCACACAATGACTGATGGGAGGGAGGGAGGGAGGGAGGGAGGGGAAGAGGCGAGAGGGCTAGGTCAGATGAGCTGCAGCCAAAGAGGAAAAACACAATCAGCCCCGTGAGAAGTAGGTAATTCACAACTCTGTGGACACAGCGTGAGCATGGGACTGAAAGGTGTGTGCGACGTTCCATTGTGCTGAGATTGTCAGGTGGAGAGCAAAAAAAAACCCCCGAAACAAACAAAGTGCTCCGACGACCTAGAGAGGCATATTGATTGGGAGGATAAGAGAACAGATGATAAGCAGATGACCAAAGTCTAGCCATCCCTATTTATCCTCCTGTTTGTCGTGAAGATGCATCTTTCGGCAGCTCATCTGATATCACTCCCAGTCCCTCTTCTTAATGTCTGAAAGGAACACAGATCGGCTCTGATGCAGTGCTAATAATGACTGGCATGCTCCTTTGTCTTTCCTTGTACACTGTTCCCCGTAGTTGCCATGCAAAACAGTATTTCGCACAACTCCCTCTCCTTTCGTGCTAAAGTGTTGAATCTTTTCCTTCTCTGCCATTGTCACAACACCCCCAACAGACCCACTGGCTTGGAAGTTAGCAGCGGGCAAAATTGTGGCGAGAGATTAACTTTGCAGGATTAGGTGGGTTAATTAATAGATGGCTGCTGCTCATTGTTTTGAGTGCAGGCTGTATGAAGCCACCCATGAGAAGCGCTGCAGCATTAAATCAATTTCATGGCCCTTTTATTACTGAGGAGATAAAGCCAATATTTAGCTTTCAATTCTTCACAATTATTGGGGCCCCTGCTTTGCCACTTGAGTGGCTGCGCTTGGTTGGGGACAAGGACGGACGCAGCTGTTTATGGGCTGTGCAGGCCTGGGGGCCTTGGTGACCACTCTGGGGAACTGTCGTAAGCTCTCTCTCTCTCTCTCTCTCTCTCTCTCTCTCTCTCTCTCTCTCTTTCTCTCTTTCTCTTTTTCTCTCTCTGTCTGTCGCTCTCTCTCTCCCACTGCCCTGGAGCACAGACATTCAGCCTTTCGCCAGGAACAGACAGAAGAGAAAAGGTTAGATTTCCACTCCAAACGCTATGGCACACACGCTAGCTAGACCTTTCATCTTTTCTCCGAGGAAAAACAGACAATCCTTTGCATAATGTCTTCTCTGCACACATTCTGAATGCGATTGAAAGATTTGTATTTAATAATCACTACTAGATCCTTGAATTTCAACAGAAAAAGGCACTCCATTCTTCCAGTTTAAAACTGTGGCTAAATCGATTCTACAGTACAGTATAGCCTTGCTGACCTTTAAACATTTCTCTTTTCAACCGACCAACTCCAACTCACTTTTCTCAACACTACTATATAAAAACTAGAAGCGGTGCTCTTCCAAGCACAGGTCTCCGCCAGGTCAGGTAGGTTATGTGAAAAGGTTATGTGTGTCTATTTACTGAAATCAGACATCACTGTTTGGGAATGAGATAGAGAGGAGATGGTTTTGATATTTCCGGCAGACATATTGAACATTTATTTTACTGTTCATTCAAATATATCTATCACACGGCAGGATTCAATATACTACTTGGCCCTAAATGAAAGGTCTCTAGCAGGGGAAGTTCGTTGGAAAATCAAGAATTCAAGGCATCTGTGAACTTATCAACTTCCTAGCTCAGCACTCGTGAACATTCCAGTGGTTTTGGTTGGAACAGCATGGATACCCACAGAAGACTGTTGTTTGTTTTGATGCTTGGTGAACAACACAAGCACCTTCATATACTTAAATGGATCTCAATATGCTTTTAGTCTACAACAATGAACAATTTACCCCATTTGAAACAGTAAGCATTAATTGTCTATGATACACGCCTGTAACCCTCAATTTGAAATGTACTCTGCTGTAAACCATTGCACTGTGTACCAATGCAATGTATATTTCAAAGCCTGTTCTATAAAGTAATGCTCTGCCATAAGAAATGTACTCCACAATGATATTATCTTCGCCAGACTGGAAAGTCTGCAAATGTTTCTGCCAGCTGGGCTGCACATGCTCTGAGGACACGGCCTGGAAGGCTGTCAGGGCCGGCGGCTTTACGGATGTTGACCCTTTGGAAGGGTCAGCCTCCAAGATGGTTACAGGGCTGGCCTCCACAGGTAGTGCAGGTTCTGGCTGATCGGAGCTATCATCCTCAAAACGGGCCCTTGCCAAATGCTCCTCGTGTCTGCACTCTCAAACTGGTCCTCTAGTTTAGCAGTGCAGTGAGTGCACTCATTCTTGGCCCTCCTTGACACCGCACACAGTTTTCCCGAACGTGAAGGAAGCATTCTGTGCATGAAGAGCAACACCATGGTTTCTGGTCGGGGTAAACCCAAACTGTCTTTTTGGAACATAAATCATGCACTTGATGATGAAACCTGTGACTGTGAGAACTTGTTGACTGTTCAACTGTTGAAGAGTTGTGGTGAAACATCTCCCAGTCAATGTAATCAAAACAGGCTTGTAGCGTAGATTCTGTGTGATCAAACTTGAATATCCACCGACCAAATTCACTGCACAGAGTAGGCCTACTAGAATTCTCCCTTCAGCAATTACAGTATCAAGCATTCATGACGCCCCTCCTATCACAAGCACTGAAGGCCGCAGCGCTTTGTTTCTGTTCGATAAGGCTCAACTAACTTTGCTCTGTGTGTGGTTGACCTGAGGTTAGAGCTGCATTTCCTTCAATATTCTGCCTCTTAGCCTTTTTGCTTCTCTGTTATTGCTTGTTGAAATAACCGTATCTACAACACCTGTGTGTGTGTGTGTGTGTGTGTGTGTGTGTGTGTGTGTGTGTGTGTGTGTGTGTGTGTGTGTGTGTGTGTGTGTGTGTGTGCGTGCGTGTGCGTGCGTGTGTGCATGCTCGTGCGTGTATTGCTCCTGTGTTTGTGGGAGCCCCCTTTTGAGTCTGCTCATTAACCTGAACCGCACTGCTTTTTGTTCGGACCAAAGGGAAAGGTTTCAGTGTTGGATGAAACTACACTCCTACAGTCAATCCTTCGCCACTGAGACTTCATGGTCTCTGATTTCAAAGAGGGGAAGTCATTTGCAGAAGGAGAGAGCCCAGAACCCAGCAAAGCTTGGCTTTGTGGTGGTAATTGCACACATTTTGTACACACATCGAAGTGCTATGATGAAGTCAGGGAACTGAAGTGCTACTGGGCCGACGTTTGTTCTTCTGACATGCACTGGTACTCTATATAAAGTACATCCGGGCAAGAATCATAAATAGTGAAAACAGACGATCTATAAGATTACAATGTGCATTAGTGAGATTTGCTTTTTCTCTGTTTGTCGCCCGGTTTCTCCTCAGCAGCAATGTAAATAGGCCTACTTTCGTTTGTGTGTGAATCTCTTATTTTGTATTTTCTTTACTGAGAAGTGTTACCTGTATACCCTTGAGCCAGTGCCCCCTTTTATGGATAAGGACTACAGTACGGACTGCATGTACTCCGTGTACGTGATCTTTACCTATAGGCCTTACACTTGAGAGAACTCCGGACTACACGGAAAGGACAGCATGGAACAAGGGGAGGAATGGGAAAAAAGGAAGACAAAAAAAGTTTGTATTGTGATACTCTTTAATGTCAATTTGAATATGTTCAATAAAATGAATATAAAAAAAAGAGATTACAATGTGTTTCACGATATGAAACTCTAAAATAGGGCTTAAGTGGTTAAAGGAAATGAACAAATGAACAATGGGGAAGTAGTTTTGGGGGGTATTTGTCACTGTACATTTGTACATAATTTGTCCTCTGCATTTAATCCATTTAGATTATGGCGCACCCAGGATGCAGTTAGGGGTTAAATGTCTTGGTCTGGAACACTTTGACTGGGTGGGCAGAGTGGGGGGACCTTCTGATTACCCACTCAGCTACAGCCATTCATCACATATTATATATCTGCCATTTCATGCAGCTGGCTGCAGCAAGCAGCTGGCTTGAAGTAAACCTAGACTTCACTACATGACAGACAAGACCAGGTGATGTTACAGTACTTCGTCAACATTCCAATAACAAGAGGGTGTAGACTAGAAATGGCAAAGAGGGAAACAAAGAAAAGATGCACAATCAAGGATAAGAGAAAGAGTGAGAGAGCGGTAGAATAGGAATAGGGATGCAATGATGCATTGTGAGACATTTCATTATTGATTCAAATATGTGATAATTCAAATTGCTTAATTGAAAAATGAATCCTGATGCACTTTTTAAATGCATGACCTAGTTTTCAGTTCACTTGTTCACTCAGATCAGCCAACACAGGGATGCTGACAGAATCCTCGCTAAAAACCCCAGGACAAAAGTCCACTCGTCCTAGGCAATTTGCCCTCCTGGCCCCCAAACTGTGGAATAGACTCCCTGTTTCACTAAAAACAACAGACTCACTCCATAGCTTCCGCCATGGCCTGAAGACTCACCTCTTCAGACTCCACCTAGGCCGGGGGTCAGCAACCCGCGGCTCTAGAGCCGCATGCGGCTCTTTAGCGCCACCCTAGTGGCTCCCTGGAGCTTTTTCAAAAATGTATGAAAATGGAAAAAGATGGGGGGAAAAAAAGTATTTTTTGTTTTAACGATTTTTGTATCGTCACTGTCGGGCAGAAACCTTGTATCTCCAAGTTTCAAATTTGTATGTTTTTTTTTCACAAAGTAAATCCCTGCTTCATCATATAAGACTGACGCACAAAAGTAGTGAAAACAGCAGATCTACAAGCACACAACGCCTCGCGGTGCGAGGCGTTGTGTGCTTGTAGATCGGCTGTTTTCACTAGTTTAGTTCATTTTTTAAATGATAAATACAAAAGAAGTTTTGGACATAAAGGTTTCCACCCGACAACGACGATATATAAGACTTTTATAATTTTTTGCGGCTCCAGACACATTTGTTTTGGGTTTTTTTGGTCCAATATGGCTCTTTCAACATTTTGGGTTGCCGACCCCTGACCTAGGCCCATAGCACTTACTGTAACTCACCTACCCCTCTTTGACCATACATGAAAGCTACATAGCATTTTTTCTTAGGTTTTTATATAAAGCTTTTTTACTGACTAGGTGCTCGGTATACCTACGTTATTTTTGTCTAGATTGATATTTCTATGCATTTGATGCACTGATGTTGATGTATTACCTTGTTTATTGTATTGATGAATTACCTTGCTTATTGTATTACCTTGTTTATTGTAAGTCGCTCTGGATCAAGAGTGTCTGCTAAATGCCTAAACTGTAAACTGTAACCCAATGCATTCTTTTGTAACACGTGTTAAATGGTAAATTGTGCATTTATGAAGCACCTTTCTCCAAAGCGCTTTACAATGTGCATTACATTCACCACACACATTTATACTATAAAAAAAAAAGATCTTAAGAAACTCATATCATGAACCTCGTTATTAGTACTTAGGTGCAGACACTCTCCACTCTATGGACCACATTCACATGGCAGCCATTTTACTCTTATTTCAAACCTGCCCCAGAGTATGAAGTAGAAGTGAAATGGCCAACGTGTGATGGTCAATGATGAGTAAAGACAGCTTGGCTGAGCAATCCTACTGTAGCATCAGTCTGACATTAGGAGGGTGCTGAGGAGTTCCTGTGAGATCCTGTTGAATTGGTTGTTGTGAGGTCTGCCAGCAGCCATATTAATTAGACTGGACCGTCTTAGCCTAATTTCATTAGAGTCCAAGTAAACAGCCTAATTTTGAATGCATTTTAATGTCCGTATCCCTGCATGAACGATGGCTGTGCAGAGTGTAGAATGACTGTGTGAGTTAAGTTGCCCTACTTGATATAAGTGTGCGTGCGTGCGTGTGAGTCTTTCTCCCAATCAGATTTGGGAGAAAGAAGGAGGGTGGACGAGTAACGTCTTTCAGATGGTGATTCTGAAATGAACTAGTAGCACGTTTTCTGAAGACATCTAAACCACTATTAAAGAAAACGAATAAGTATCAGTTAGGATAGATGTGGTGGTGATGGACTTCTGCAACACAAGCCATTATTAAATGCACATATATGTGTTAGTTTTAGGGTAGGTGTGTTTCCATGTGTGTTCATGCACCAGGGGAGAAAGGTGTTTGAAAGGAATAAGAGAGCCATAAGCACAGACCACAGCAGGATGGAATTAAGACAAAGTGGAGTTTGGGTAAAGCACTGGTTCTCATTAGTGGAGTCCGGGGACCCCCAAAGGCCCTTGAGGGGGTTCCAGGCGGTCCCTAGCTAAACGATTGATTGTTAGTATGTGAAACGGCACATGCTGACTCCGTCCGTCTGGACCTAACCCTGAAAACTATATAATGCCTCTGGCTACGGCTGTCCGGAGGCATTAGAAATCTTATCAAATGGGAATCTGTAGTTAAATGCATATCAAACTGGGCTTCGTTGAAATTAAAAAGGAATTACTGCACTATGGAAGAAAAGTGTCTGAATATAATAAGAGCGTCATTAGCAAAGACCACAGCGGGGAGGAATGGAATGAATGTGATGAGGCACTAGGGTAAAGGATGATACTTGCAATGACTGACATTTTAAAACAGCGGGTGGCATCAAAACAGTATAGTGATCAGATCCAGGGTTTAGACTTTTTATCTTCCTTTGTCTCTCTAGTAATGTTTTTATGCAAATTATTATTTGTCTTTTCCATCTGTAACATTATTGCTGGTGTACAATTATGTATTTGCCACAAATGTTTGGCTTGTCCGTTTATGCTCATCACTCCAAACGATGGAAATGTTTCTGTCCCGGCCCCTGCTGAATTTGATGGAGAATCCATTCATTCAAGTGTTCTGATTAATAAATGTATTCTTTGATTTTGAAACAGTAGCCTTATGTTGTTATTTAGGCTTTCTGGGACTAAATGAATGAATCTCATTTCACTGAAGTCAGTCACTTCATCCTGGTCTGGTGATTAAAACTAAATTTCTAACCACCACAAGACAATGTTCTGATACTGTTTGCCTACCCATGTAACTTTAGTAAGTCAGTGTACTTTTACTGTGTTGCATTATTAGCTGTGCATATTGCTTGCAGTCAGTGCATAGAATTTATGACGCGAACATAATAATGAATATGGGATTGGCAGTTCTGGACAAACTCCTCTGTCTTGAAACCAGGCACCACACTCCCTCGGGTCCTTGACGACATGCAAGCCGAGTTTGAAGTCGACCAGTTTGTTGGTTCTCCAGATACACTGAGGAAAGATTCACTCACAAGCATGCAGAGATTTTGCACATTTATAGTAGGATATACATCGGACAGATTCTAATCAATGCAATCCTGTCATGACATACCCAGTCATTTTACCCACACAGTGCATTTTACCCACGTGCAAGCATCCAACAACATACAGTATATGGTCGTTGTCGGGTGAAAACCTTGTATGTCCAAAACGTTTTGCATTTATCATTTAAAAAATGATTTAAACTAGTGAAAACAGACGATCTACAAGCACACAACGCCTCGCACCGCGAGGCGCTGTGTGCTTGTAGATCAGCTGTTTTCACTACTTTTGTGCGACGGCCTTGTATGATGAAGCAGGGCTTTGCTTTGCGAAAGAACGTACACATTTGAAACTTGGAGATACAAGGTTTCCACCCGACAATGACGATATGTTTTTTGGGGGTTGATTCAGTGCCACAAAAAGGAAGCAGGAGCCGATACTAAAGCGATATTACACAGCTCCTGGTGCAGACCTACGCTCCTTTCTAGTGTTCTTTTGTGAAGCACATTTGAATTTACCAATGTGCCATACAAATACTGTTCACATGACTATCATGTTCAGATGTGATCCCATCAACCCACCAATAACCGACAAGTCAGTGAGCCTGGTGAGAGGTGCTATATTCTCACACAGTCACATAGCCTGCAGTGACCTCTTCTGAGAACAGGGCACCTGACTCAGTGGACGATGAGTATGAGTACACTCACTTCTGTTAGTGAGAACATATGGCCTTACAAGCTTTGTGTGTGCATGTGAGTGATGTGGTGTATATGTAGGAAGGAGAGAGTGTGTGTGTGTGTGTGTGTGTGTGTGAGAGAGAGAGAGAGAGAAAGAGAGAGAGAGAGAGAAAGCAATAACAATTTTCCTTCTGTCAGAACACATTTATTGTGTATAAGTGTGCACATTGCATTCGTGAATGAATGCACTTTTGAGCATGTTTATGCAATCATGATACTCCTTGTCAGGCCCTAATGGAGGGAATGGAAGACCCTGTCTGCCACAGGCTCACTGCTAATGAAGGGCCTTGGCAGTTCAAAACAATAACTGAGTCAGCGGTGCATCAGGAGCTGCCCTGACCTGTACCGACATTGTAGCTCTCACTCACTGTGGCCTGTGGTACAACGTGCCAATGACTGTGCTCAAGCCAGCTTGTAGGGCTCTAATTCATCTGGGGCATGCTCTACTAATGCTATATTCCACTGAGCTACTGACTATATTCACATGATGAGGAAAAAGGGAATGTCCGCACACGATAAGCTGCTACCCAAATTCGTTGTTATTTTAACCAAAACTGAACAACGTGAAGCCCACCGGCAAAGGTGAAACGTTGTTCACGTTTGACTTACTTACTGACTGTCTGAACTATCGTGTGCAGACATTCCCTTTTTCATCACTTGATTATTTTTCGTTCCAGCACTGTGTTAAAGACAATGTGTGTGGGACAATACCACTGGTGACCAAGTGGCGCTGTTGCGTCACACACACACACACACACACACACACACACACACACACACACACACACACACACACACACACACACACACACACACACACACACACACACACACACACACACACACACACACACACACACACACACACACACACACACACTCATCAGGCACTTGTAGGTCTCTCATCCAGAGAGACCTAAGTGACAACTCAGAGTAAGCAATGTAAGCATGAACCCTAGTCAAGAAACAACAGCATGAATAGTAGAGTGGAACCAGAACACTGTAAGTAGAGATGTTCCACAGCTTGGGAGTCAGGGGGGAGAAGAGTCTAGGTAAGGATTTATGGAGAATCGGCCAGGGAGTTTTAGGGAAGATTCGATCAGCCTTCAGACCTTTCCCAAAACAATAATAGCTGACTTCTCTGTTCAGTCCAACTCTCCCGCCCCATCTGTCTGTTTGTCTAAACACCAGGGCCACGCTACAGTTTTTTTTTTTTTTTTTATCCCAAGATTTTGTAACCCATTTTCACCCAGTGCCAATTGCCTATGTAATCCTGGGCTCTGCTCTCCCTCTGCCGTGCCTGGGGAGACAACGGACTGACCTCATGCTTCCTTCTATGCATGAGGAGGCCAAGTTGCTTTTGCTTCTTTTCACCTGACAGTGGGGATTTCCCCGGTTTGGACGTAGCGCATGGAAGGAACAGGTTATTCCAACCAGTTCCTTTCCAGGCGCCCGGCTGGCCTTGGGGAGGCATTATAGAGACCAGGATTACTGCATGTTTTTGTGAGGGTATCTACCCTAGGAGACACGGGGAGAACATGCAAACTCCACATAGAAAGGCCTTATCGCCAACCCCACCTAGGGTTTGGGCGCTGGGAGGGAACACGCTAACCACTGTGCCACCTTGCCCCCCCACACTAGAGTTTTAAAGCTCCAAAAATACCCAAAGGAATCGCTAAGACTCTCGCCGAGCCGAGTGTTATTTAAATAGAAGGAGAAAGTAATTCCCTCCTTATTTCAGCCTTCTGAAATATAATCCTCTGTGCCGTCCATTGATATGATGGTGCGTGCTGTTGGTGTTTGGATGTGGAGATATGGAGGAAGCCTACCCTTCTCTTATCTGCCAACAGACAGATCTGACACCACCGATGTGACCAGAGAATGTTCTTGTGAAGGAAATGGTATAACTTTCTAACAGGCCGATCAAAACGATTGTGAGGAAAAAGACTTTGAACACATCTGTGTGCGTGTGTGTGTGTGTGTGTGTGTGTGTGTGTGTGTGTGTGTGTGTGTGTGTGTGTGTGTGTGTGTGTGTGTGTGTGTGTGTGTGTGTGTGTGTGTGTGTGTGTGTGTGTGTCTGACCTCTTGTGAAGAACTATCTTTTAGCGAATGTTTAGTTATGAAACAGAATTACTGCCCACAAGCTCTAAACCTTGGAATCCCTAGTGTGTATAGAAAGTACTTTCATGGGCCCTGACATTAAAGCTCCTCTTCAGCAGTTTTAGCATTTTTATTTTTCTATTTTATTTTTTAGCCCTGTGTTTCCTGACAGTGAGGAGGTTTCCCTGGGAGGATACAACATATGCAGAGGTACAGACACTTTTGTTTCCAGTTTCGCTTCCTGCTGAACAGGCACTCTGACTAACCTATAGGAGTCGCTAGTGCAGTATAGTCTCTCAAGAACAGCCGAACTGAGCTCGAGTTAAAACTGAGCTCCAGTTAAAGGGAAAAGGATCAACCTTTTCCTTGACGATGGCTAGCCAGATTGCTAGAGCAGTGACATAGACCCTAACCCTAACCCAATTGTTAAGCCAATTGTTTTCTGGGATGCCTTTAGCATTCATATCAGATCAGTGGCCTTGTGGTTAGAGCGTCCGCCCTGAGACTGGGAGGTTGGTGTTCGATTCCCGGCTGGCTATTACCAAAGACCTAATACCAAAGCCCAGTGCCTCCCTGCTTGGCACTCAACATCAAGGGTTGGATTGGGGGTAAGTCCCTGTGAAATATTAGTGTCAAGTCCAGCGGGTGTACTTGTACACCAAGCTGTTTCACGCTACAGAAACAGCAGATAGGCCCCTGCCCTATGGGCCTCATGGCTCGACAAGGCTTACTTATTTTAGCATTCATGACATTGCAGAAACATCCTTGGAATCTTTATTCTAGACGGCACCTTTGCTCAAAAACACTGTTATCTCTCCCTGATCACTCCTTTTTTCCATCCTTTCCTTTAAGTGACTTTCCCTAAAGTCATTAAGCCTAGGAGAGCTGAGCTGGTGGACGCGCATTCTCTCTCTCTCTCTCTCTCTCTCTCTCTCTCTCTCTCTCTCTCTCTCTCTCTCTCTCTCTCTCTCTCTCTCTCTCTCTCTCTCTCTCTCTCTCTCTCTCTCTCTCACACACACACACACACACATTTACAATCACACTCTCTCTCTCTCTCTCACTCTCTCTCCCTCTCTCTATCTCTCTCTCTCTCTCTCTCACACACACACACACACACACACACACACACACACACACACACACACACACACACACACACACACACACACACACACACACACACACACACACACACACACACACACACACACACAGCACTTTCCTTAACATAGGGTAACGTAGGGACATTTGAGAGCATAATGACAGCCTAGTAGCACTCCTAATGGAACCATAATGGTGCTTTCAAACTGGCATGGCTCAGTAGGAGCCTAAAACCACACAGACAATCACCTCGAGTCGCACCACCTGCACCCATTTCTCTCAGTAGTGTTATAATGTGAAATACTGTGTATACAGTATGTATGCATAAAGAATTAATAAGTGGACACTGACAAAGTCGCTGCAAGATTGACACATTCCTTATACGTCTTGGTCACGTTCCCATGTTATTATCTCCACAAAATATGTGTACACACATGCACACATTCCATGGGGGTTAGGGCTGACCCCAAATGAACGTTAATTCGTGACATTGACGACATCAATTGAAATGTTCAGACGTAAGCTAATTAATTCATACATTTTCTGTAAACGGCAAAAACGGAAACAGTCTGTGTGCAATTCATACTGTAGGTAGGGATGTTCAAAGCAAGTTCAGTGTTCAGATTATATACATATGCTGGAGTGGTTGGTAACAGTGATTAAACGAACAGTGTTTAGCACTGACTGCAAGCTATTGACGGGGTAGCAACATCAATGAGGATTATGACGATGGAAATGTCTCTGTACAGTCAACTATTTCCATCATTAAGCATGGACATCTTCTCCATCACAGACCTGATACGTCCAATGTAACATTTTACGTTTAGTTTACCTCCGCCCCTGGCTACATTGGGCACGTAATTCAGCGAGCGGCTCCCGCAACCGTACACTGCCATCATAATGGCACAAAATTACAAAAACAAGGGTCGAGGGTTTTTTCAAAAATTCCACCAAACGCTCGAACCATAATAAATGGCTTCGGGGTCGGCCCTAATGGGGGTACAGTATACTGACTGAGGCCATCCATCATCATTATAATATCATTAGACTGTACATAACAGCCAGCCATCTCTCTCACACACACTGTTTGATCTTTAACGTGCTGGCAAGATTTGAGCATCCCTTCTCAGCGATACACTATATACTGTACCGTTAATGAATGAAACACTTCAGGTTTTCAGACTGCCTGAAAGGGTAATCAAGGCCCACGAAAACTGTAACAGTGATTTAATCTGTCATTTTGAATTATGATTATTATCATATCTTAAATACGGTGATCAAGATTTGATTTTACGACATCTCTCCACATAAAATCAGTCTCTCCTCCCTCTCCATGCGTGCATCCAGACGATCTATAATAGTCAGATCTATAACAGTCAATGCTCGCATGACCATGTACAAATGTGGTTTCAATGATGAACAATTTAATTGAACACAATGTAATACAATTCCAATGCAATGCTTGGGTGTTCACTCCTGCCAATTGATGCATGGTGACATGATGGAAGGATAGAAATAAATCCACTGATATGACAAGTACAGTATCTGTCACGATTGCTGCAATGTCACCAAGAAATAATGATAGTCCTTCTCTTAATTCAATTCACAGCCACTGGCCTGCCACATGCAATCTTAGCTTCATTACCTAAATCTGCGCACTTACACATACATAAAATATTCGCTGATAATTTGCAGTGACGTTCTAATAATGTTCAACCTCAAAGAGTTATCCAACAAACATTTACAAACAGCCAAAACAGCTTGCAATTGAGTTCTGTGGATCAGATTCTGTCTATTTAAAAATGTCACTGGAAATGTATGAAATTATGTATTTGCCAGGAACAGCTTGAATTTGAAAACTAGTATAATTTATTTCCTGCCCCCTTTCTCTCTCTATTAACCGTTACTGTTATTACACCTCAAGATTATTGAAGGCCGTTTCCCACAAATTAATTCTAATTACAGTCTGTTCATTCGAATGGCAATAAATAAGAATTGACTGGAGACATGGCAGTTTGCTGAAACAGTAGTAATAATCGCAAATTATACGTTAATCCTTAGTGACTGCAGTGAGTGATTACCAGAGTTCCCCCAGTAATATAAATCTTTTATGCACTTGTTGGAGCAAATACAGAACAGTATACAGAATGGCTGCTGTAAATGATGATGAAACTGCAATGACTACAACTACATTCAGGTTTTAAAGTGGAAGGAACAAAGGATATATATTTGAACAAAGCACAAGGGAACAACTGTACAGCGGAGAGAAAACAGTGAGTGAACATGGCAGCTGCTTGTCAGCTACAGTTGGAGCCACAATGCATGATGTAATGAAGGGAATTTACCCATCCCCTCGTGGTTCACTATGTGTACAACGCAGCATACTTTTTTGCATTTTCCAAAATACTGAAATTCTATTTATTTGTCAGTTTTGTTTATTCTATGGTATTTTCAAAGCCACTATCAAAACATGGAGGAATAAATAAAAATCTGAAAGAAATTATGGCTGCCCATTCATTTCAATGAATCTTACTCAATGTTCAATGGCCCTCATTTATCAACGTGGTGCAGATAACATTTTTGGCGTCTGTATTTATCATTGCATCGTTATTCGTTACTTTGACGTTGGCGTACTGTAGGATCAGATCTCACGTCAAATTCTGAGGTGGTGTAGGATTTGTCTACTGTTATATATAATATAATTGATTGATTGATTATACTATTATCATTATACTAGTATAGTATAATGAAGCTACTGTACTTCACTCCATGATTATATTAGTCTCAAGCTCTGAAATTATGCTGTAAAGAGATAGCGCATAATTTCAGAGCACGCATCGTTTCAGAGCATTATGTTGTAATGTAGATCACAATACAAAACACTACAATGGTTATGGTTATTGTTATGCAGCGTCGGATATGAGAAAATCTGAATTATTTTGCTTATTACTTTATTACTTAAGACTGTATGACTGGGGCTCAAAAGGGCTTTTGATGTTTTTTGTACTCTCTAGTCTATAGGGTCTTTTGCTTGATGTAGGGATTACTTAACTGGCACATGTATCTATTCTGAAAGAGAAAATCCATCATGAGTGAAACCGCTTGTACTGTATGAATCGCTAAAATAATATCAATTTCTCCGTTCGGTTTTGGTGACTTCAATTCAGTGGTTCTTTTGTCTCCTCTTGTGTCCTTTTGTATAGATCTGGCCTGCGACGGATCGGTAGGCTAAGGACGGTGCAATCCAATGATGCAATATCCAATGGAAATTGCCTGGGAGGCAACGGGGTGTGGCCAAGTTCAAAGGAAATAACTATGTTTCTACCTGTACATGACACACATAAAATGAGCTCTGGGAGACCTAATAAATAAATCGGTCTCCATGATTTAAAATGTTATAATATAAAGAGTCTTTTCCGGCCAGACCAATTAGCATACATTTTAGGCCCTACCCGGCCTGGAAAATGTCGGGTCAGGTCGGGTAGGGTCGGGGTTTGGTCAGAATTTGAGAACTCTCGGCCACTTGGCAACTTTTTCTGCAGACAGCTCTTGGTCCAAACACTTTCCCCACACTCCCCAATTTTTGTAATCGCCAACTCACTCCTCAGTCAACACTCCATCCCTTCCAGTTATTTATGAGAGCTTTTAATTAACTATTTCAGACTACTGGTGTACAATGGGGAAAAAGCCTTTGATCTTAATGGAGACTGCCCTCCACATCCCAGCCAGGAACTGCACTAATCAATACTTGGCCGAAGGTTATTTCATTTGAAGAGGGAGAGTTTGATTCATACATTAAAAATTCCAATTACCCTGTCAGGAGTTGAGCGAGCCCAGAGGAGACTATTTTAATCATACAGCTTTATCACACTCTCTAAACTGAGTTTAGCACACGCTGCATTGTGTGCTACACCACGGGGAAGGTGATGTGCCTTTAATTTGTCATAAACATTTTTAAAAATCCATGTTCGTTCAATGTGTGTGTGTGTGTGTGTGTGTGTGTGTGTGTGTGTGTGTGTGTGTGTGTGTGTGTGTGTGTATGTGTGTGTGTGTGTGTGTGTGTGTGTGTGTGTGTGTGAGAGAGAGAGAGAGAGAGAGAGAGAGAGAGAGAGAGAGAGAGGGGAGGGAGGGAGGGAGGAAGGGTCTGAATAGCAGTCATTTCTTCCCTTTCCAAATACTTATCTCACTTTTTGAGAGGCCATTTTCTTGTAGTTGGTCAAACTTTCTAGTGCTCATACTGTATCATGTCTTGTGGGCTCCTCATGAAGTCATCGACGGGACATTCTGCATGATGAGTACTTTAAGTACATTTTGATGCCAATATTTTGTACTTACTCAAGTACATTTTGAATTCTGGACTTCTACTTGTAACAGATTATTTCTATATTGCAGTATTGAGTACTTTTCCCACCACTGCTAATCACCTTCACACTGTACTCCATTCAGACGAACAAGCACCCAGAACTGTGAATCAATGCTTTCATCATGCACAACAACCGCTTTCAGTCACTTGCCCTTGTATGAAAGACACTGTCCTGGGAACGGAATTCAAATCTCCCGACACAAAGTACAGCTTATATTTTGTTGGCTCCCTCG
>NC_137826.1:32065171-32066990 GCF_963921795.1 Nannobrachium achirus
AAGATCCCCTTGGCCCCCTCCACTCCACAGTCTCCATACAGCACAAAGCTGCTAGGAGCATCACAGAAAAAGTGAAACCAAAAGCCACAGCTATAGTAGCAGGGCTTGACATTAACTTTTTGAGGTAGAGTGTCCTCTGGACAAGTACATTTCCCTTTCACTTGTCCAGGCACAAAAGTCACTTTGTTAATTTGCCATCTCAGTCTTTTTTTATTTTATTTCTTTGGACAAATAAATAAGACCCGCTTGGCCCCCTCCACTCCACAGTCCATAGTCTATCCAGCACAAAGCTGCTAGGAGCGTCACAGAAAAGGTGAAACCAAAAGCCACAAGTACATTTAAACTTTATTTTTTATTAGATTTTTTTTTTTGCGCTGCAGAAGGCTCATAGACATTTGGCTTGTCCTGTTGTCCGGGACAACTATAAATCCTTATGAACAAGTTAATTAAAAATGTACTTGACCGTGAAAAATGGGTTACAAAATCGTGGGATAAAGATTTAAGGAAAAATAATTAAATATACTTGTTGCTTTTGGTTTCACTTTTTCTGTGATGCTCCTAGCAGCTTTGTGCTGTATGCAGACTATGGACTGTGGAGTGGAGGGGACCAAGGAGGTCTTATTTATTTGTGCAAAAAAGAAAAAAGAGAGAAAAAAAAAAGAATAAACAAGACTGAAATGGCAAATTGACCAGTTACTTTTGTGCCTGGACAAGTGAATGGGAAATGTACTTGTCCAGATGACACTGTGCCTCAAAAAGTTAATGTCAAGCCCTGCTACTATACCTGGTATATATCCCCCGACCCTCCCAAAATGGCTGCCGGGGAGGGGCATCCCAGTATGACACCAGCTTTGCAAGCCCAATTAGGATAGCGTCTGGCCTGATAAAATGGTTGCAATGATTTTCCTATCTGAATGTCTGCATTGTTAATTTCAGAGAGCGTTTGCCGGCAGACATTACAAATTAATGGTGCTCTGTGGCAGAGATGAAACACAACTACTGGACAGATTTGTCAGCTCCAACTTGTACAATTACTGTAACCATGAAAAGATATCAACCATGCTACATTCACGAGCATCAGTTGTATTAATGCTGTTTGAGCTACTTCCATAGCCGCAGGAAGTCATTGCCTTGGGCTTGGTCCTCTATGCACAGGCACGCAGCGTTTTTATCCGGTTTTCTTAGTGTTTTTATCGGGTTTCGGCTGGCAGCTGATACTGGCTACTTCCAGTACCATTTAATGACAGATAATGTAATGATAGCTGCTTTGGAGTACACAGATACACCTCACTTTAATAATGGTGTCTGCCCCTGCTCTACAATATATGCCTCGGAGCCTTCACCAGGTAGACTTTGAATGGTTGACCTGGGTAATACATACTCAGTGATTGCTGCCAATGAAAAAGCTCAATTTGTCCCTGAAAAGAAGATCAAAGCTGGTGATTATTACAAGACAAAAGCGAAGCAAGGAGGCAGGTCTGACATTTGGACACATTTCTCAATTGCTACTGACAAGATTGTGTGTGTGTGTGGGGGGGGGGGGCTGTAGGAGGAGAACAAAACATTACTGACAAAATTGGGGGGGGGGGGGGGGGAAACTGGAGAAGGAGAACAAATCATTGTTACCGACAATATCTGTATCTATTTAATAACCTTGTGGTGAACATTAAGCCCACTGTGTCGCTGTCCATGGTGCTGTAATGATCCCTCTCTCTCTCTCTCTCTCTCTCTCTCTCTCTTTCTCTCTCTCCCTCTCTCTCTCTTTAATGTTTTTGTGTCCCAATGGAAATATTGTACAAAATCATATTGTAGCCATCAC
>NC_137826.1:32067190-32152190 GCF_963921795.1 Nannobrachium achirus
AGGCCGTGTGTCCTGGTGGTGCTACTGTATAATAGGCCAATGTAAAAAGGGTGGCATATGTTTCTCTCACCATAGATCTTTCATGGATAATCGGACGCTGCATGCATGATTTGAAGCATTGTGTTCCAAAAATGTGTTTTGCCAAAGTCTACCTGCTGGTGGCGCTAACAAGGCCAATGTGAAAAAGGTAGCATTTGTTCCTTGACTAGTGGGAATATGTGTGGCAAATTTCACGGTAATCACAAGCTGCGTTGATGATTTGAAGCCATTTGTTCAAAAACGGAGCAATCCTGCAAACTTTGGAAGCCAATATTAGCCAATCAGGATGGAATATGGAAAATCAGATGGATCGGACTTGATGACTATAGAGATACTGTGTACCGATTTGCATGATTTTTGGATAAAATCTCAAGGATAATAGGAAAAATTATGTTTTACATAAGTCGGCCTCCTGGTGGCGCTATGAAAGGCTGATGTGAAAAATGCAGGGAAGGGTTTTTCTTGGCCTCTAGGGAATGCACTTACAAAGTTTGAAACTGATCGATGGAGTTATAGGTAAAACCACAAATCGGCCTGTTATAGCGCCACCATGAGGCTGATTTCAAAAATTTTAAGTGGCATTTCTTCTTCGACCTAGTGGAACGTGTGTGCGCGATTTCATGATAATTGCACTTTGCGTTTGGGATTTGAGTCGATCACATGACTGTCGAGATACTGCCTACCGATTTGTAGGATTTTGGACAAAATCTGTAAGAGTAGTGCACAGAAATGTGTCTTGCGAACATCGGCCACTAGGTGCGCTAGAAAAAGCCCATTTGAAAAATTTAGGGCAGAGGTTCTAGATTGGCATCCAGGGAATGTGTGTGCTCACTTTGGCAGCGACCGGGCCAACGGCGACTGAGATTAGCTGCACACAAAACTCTGCGAGGACACACGGGACACACGGACACACGGACGGACGGACGGACGGACGCACGGACACACGGACGGACGGAGGGGAAAACATACACTCTGCCCCATGCCTTCGGCTGGTGGAGACAACAAAGGAAAAGAGAAATTGTCGAGCGATACAAATAAGCGATTTAGCATTAAATCCATCGCTCGCAGTCGGAGCTGCAGAGAAAAAAGAAAGGGGAAAAAAAGAAAAACTGAACCGATCGTTCATGGACATCAGATTAACGTGGTAAGACGGCTAGTCCAAAATACCCTTTAACGCTCACAATATCTAGTGTACAGCCAAACAGATATACATATATATATTTGTTTTTAATATAATAAAATACATCTGTGAGCAAGTGAAACCTATCTAGACCTGGCCCGGTCGGGAAGTACCAATTGAGTGTAATGTTTTATTTTGTTCTCGTTCTCGATTTCTCCCATCATCAGTTGCAGGCTGCCACTGCCTCTGACTTTTCTGAAACTCGATCTCCACCTGAGCAGGGCTTCAGACTGCCATCAAAAGTGTGCCAGTTTACATTTCATCCTGATCACATTCGTGCAAGCACATTGACGATCATTAAGCCGCTACACTGTACAGTCAGTCAGTACATTGATGAAACATGCTTCATAGGCATTTTCTTCAAAGCAAACTGACGTAACGTCATGTAATGTCTCAAGAAACGACTCGTTACTGAAATCAAATCACTGGTGCACCCAAGACTAACATATTGATTGTCTAATAAAGTCTTTGAATTTGGCGAATTGCCTTGCGTGTGTGTGTTCACTACATTTCATTTGAACAGGTTGTGTGCAAGCATACAGTCCATGCAAACGCACGCACGCGCGCGCGCACACACACACACAGTATCCCCCCCCCCCCCCCCCCCCCCCGCCCAAAAAAAAGAAAAGTCATTAGGAGGCAACACAGAGTTTCAGACTTAAAGGGACAGGACTGCAGCCAGTGCTATTGGTGGGAAAGTTATAGTCTGGAGCCCTGCTGAACATGTCTGATCTGAAATGACTACAGATTGATTTCATCAGTGTCTGCCATATTGCTTTTACCAGTCCATGCTTCACGTAAGTCAGGATAATAGTTGGAACTTGAAACGATTGATGTAAGATAGATAATATTACAAAAATATTGTATTGTTCTGTAGTGTTTTATGCACAATCAGCAGGTAATGGATATGAAAACGTATAATGTGAGAGATATCTAACACGCTCCACTGCCGGCAACGGTAGACATTTTGATGGGGCAAGTATGTTAAGATCATTAAGTATGTACTGTGTGTATACATACATACGTACGTATACACACAATTACATACTGTACATACGTACATACATACTGCACATACAGTGCATACATAAACTAACACAAACACGCATGATTTTGTTCTACTTGATAGATACGGTAGATATAGATCAATACTGTAGATAGATGAAGAGGACGTGTGCAAAAGAGAAATGAACAGAACACAGGAGGTCAAAAGTGATACAGTTGGATCATAAAACAAAGAGACCCTGAGGCATGGGCTGGGCGCTAATGAGGATGGGGGGGGTGGGGGGGTGGTGCCAGCAGCTGAGGTCCCTGTAGATGAGATCTCTCCCTGACATGCATGTCCCTGTCATTACCCGTGAGGGTGAGGGGAGGGGGAGGGGCACAGTGATGAATCCTTAATATGACATTACACCAATTTTCCTCTTCATTTAGCCTGCTAATGTCCTGGTCTGCTCCTTCATGCCCAGGGCAGCCCATACCAGACTGGACTAGAAATAGACCACTGTGGCACTGATGGCACACCTTGACGCAGCCTAATTAGGGGAAGCAGCCACCTAATGGGCATGTCTAGACCAGAGTTAGGATTAGTTTTGTTGTGCAATACGCATGTATTTGTTATGCTGCATATACTTATTGTACGGTAAGAAATCCTAGCATGATCAAAACCACCGTTGTTGAGCATGAGACATGCATATGTAGTATGCATGCATGCATATTGCATACAGGCAATGGTAATAGAAGCACCATGAAATGCCACAATTTGTACTGCAAAATAAAGCACATCCAGACTCTTATCTAGAGCTCTCTCTTTGAGGAGGTTCCAGGGGCTCCTCGGCCAAATGAGCAGACCAGTTTAGCTATTCAATTCACTTAAAATATTATTACAAAAGCATTAATCAAGGACTAGCTATTCTAACAATATGTTAAACCATTATGAATCACCATTTTGAATCAGTTTCTCTTGTGATTCATATTCAGATTAGGGATGTGAAATAAAATCGATAACCTTACTGAGGTTAGGTTTAGGGTTAGGGTTAGGGTTAGGCAGAGGTTAGTATTAGGGTTTGGGTTAGAGTTTGGTGATCGATCCAAAGGGTGTTCGACCTAATGACATGTTACCGCGCTGGTTGGGTTTGGTTCATCCTCCTCCTCCTGCTTGCCATGAGCATGTTTGAGACGAAAACTCGCATTGGCAGCGCCGTCGCGTGCGATGATTTTGTCAAGATTGACAATAAAAGTTAACAACACAAAGTATGCGTATCCCTCGTCATCAACATCAGTGATGTCAAATCACATTAATGCGAGACACCCGGTCAGAGAGCAGAGTGGCAGACTTCGCCGTGAAACTAGCTCTGGAGCCTCTGGTCCAAAGAGCTCAGCTAACGCTATGGACCATAGCTAACCGTGAAACAAAAAACCTCGCCGTTGTGATGCACAGGCAGAAAAGATCACTGATTTGACAGCCAACGATATTATTATGCCAAGGAACTATATTAGTGTTGTCGAGGGGAAAGGCTTCCTTGAACTGATGGCATTTCTCCAACCAGAATACACTGTGCCCTGTCGCCAAACACAGCGCGACGAGAGAGAGAGAACGTATGCTGAGTTATCCGGAATGATCGCCCCAATACGCAATCGCCCCCAGTTTTTTATGTTTAGGAGTACTTTATGGATTTGATCCCGGTGCCGGGGCGACCATGTTTTGGGACGAGTAGCGCATTTTTCCCTCTCATCTCAACTGTGCAGCAAAAAAAGAAAAGAAAAGAAAAGGCGTCTTTTTTTATTATTTCTTTTTAAAGAAAAAAACGTTTGACACGTCGATTTTTGGCCTCGACACGTCAAATCGCAAATAATTAGTCGATTAACTTCCCTAATTCAGATTGAGATCCATTAAGACATTTCGAATTTCAATTAAATTTAAACAAAAAAATGTTTTCATCTCAGGGTTCTTAGGACAGACTCATTTGAAATGGTTGTCCCATGAACCGATCAAAGTCAATCTGGCTAACCGTGACGTGGAAAAGTTGATCAGTTGTCGCCTTGTCGGTACTCACAGCTCATTATTTTAACACATTTAGGCCTGCCTGAACACATTATTACGCAATATTTTATGCTTTAAATATTAAAAGATTGCAGATATACAAGCTCACAGCGCGGCGCCATTTTTGCAAATCTTTGAATATTTTGACCCGATTCTATAAGTGTCTTCTAAATCCTTCTAAGGTTTTTTTTATTTTTTATTTTTATTATGTTTCTGTCAGTGGTTCTCAAAATGTTTCATGCCAAGGACCCCCAAAACTACATGTATTTGGCCACGGACCCCCATCTCAAAATATGTTGTTCCACCCACCCATATTGTATCAGGGACCCCCCAGAAGCAAATATTTGAGTTACAAATGTTCACTTTCAAAAAGATATATTCAAAGTCTTGCCAATTTTTTATTTTTTTTTATATATATACAGTAATTGCCGGACTATAAGCCGCAGCTTTTTTCCCATGTTTTGAACCCTGCGGCTTATACAAAGGTGCGGCTTATATAGAGATGTTTACAGCTAACGGCCAGTTAGTTAGATTTACAATGGTCTTTAACAAGGATTTATATATAGATTTTTACAGCTAACGGCGCTCTAGTGGGAAGCAGGAAGGACACCTGCGGCTTATAGTCAGGTGCGGCTTATATATAAACATTTGTTTTTTGTTCTAAATTTAGCTGGTGCGGTTTATATTCAGGTGCGGCTTATAGCCCAGCAATTACGGTATATATATATATATATATATATATATATATATATATATATATCAGCGCGGCACTCAGTGAGCTTGTATATCTGCTATTTTTCAATACTGTAGCTAAAGCATTCAATAATTCTAGGTGGGCTTATTACATTGGTATATACATTGCTGATTGGAGGGGATGTGTTTGTGTTGTACTCACTCAGCATGCCCATCCCTAGCATGAAGGCATCCATGGTGTAGGGGAGCCCTCGTGCACGCCCTCGTGTGCCCGGTGGGAACATCACCTCCTTGGGCTGGGCCTTCTTACATTCTACCTACGTAGAGACACGCACGCGCACACGCACACGCACACGCACACACACACACACACACACACACACACACACACACACACACACACACACACACAATCAGACAACAACAACAACAACAACAACAACAAGAAAAAGGAATTAGACTTGTGCAGACAGATCTGACAGGAATGTCTTTGCTCTTTTGAGGTGGCATTGCGTTTGATTTTCATACAAAAGCTAGGCAGCCTAAAAGTTATAATCATGTTCCTTTTGCATTAATGGGGGGGGGGGGGTTAGGGCTCCAGTGATATACCTGGAGATACATAAATTCTCTCAAAGTCAAGAGGAACCATGCTGGTAACCCTTCGCAGAAGAGGTTCTGTTCCTAAGCATGCATGTAAGACCTCCTCCATGTGGCAGTATGTTCACTATCTCCCTCCAGTCCAACCCAAACAACAATTTCTCTCCATTACACCAGTAAGACTCCCTAATCGGGAGATAAGCGACCGTCAGGTCGCAGCGTGATTTTAGGGCAAAATGTGTAGGAGCAATGTCCAAAAATGTGTTTGAAAAAATGGGCCTGATGGTGGCGCAATAGCCCGAGTTACGGCATTTTATGTGCGCTGCAGTGGCGGGGGTCCTCCACTAGGGGCATCCATTTTGGAGCACCAGGAGTCGGTGGTCCCCGGGAATTTCCCGTGAACAGCCCTGTTTGGGTGGTCATTTGGTCATTCTTGCACTTTTTGGCGGCGGCGGAAGGGGGTCCCTGGGGGTCCCTGGAGCTCCGGGGGTCCCTGGTGGGGTGGAGGTTGTGGATTGGCAGGCAAGGAGTATGTGTGCAAAGTTTGTCATGGATTGGGGCAACGGTTGCGGAGATATGAGTTGGGGAAAAGTGTGACGTGACGGACAGACAGACTGACTGACAGACTGACATACAGCCGGTGGAGGTTTTGGTAGTAACTGCGACCTGACGGTCGCAACAATGTATATAGGAAAACACATTTTGAATCTATTTTTTTTTCCTTCCCCAAAGTGGTAGCGTGCCGTGTTTTAAGGTCAGGGGAGAAAACTCTTCTTTTCCATACATGCATTAATCTTTTGGCGCTCGCTCACTTCATCACAGGCTCACTCACAACACGCACATTTTCCCCATGGCTGGATACAGACGTGTTCTCCTCCTTCATGAAATGCGTAAGCTAGGAACAAGGAGATGAGACACCGGAGCGGAGGAGGCGGGAGGGTGAACAGTCCCATTAACCACACATCTATCCTCTCCTTACAGATTAGACGGAAGCGGGAGTCTGGGCTGACAGGCCTTGAGTCTATCGTGCTGTTGTTTGGTAGGCCGAGTCTCCCCATGCTGAACAATCTATCTGCTCCGCTGCATTGTTTGGCCATAAGCCTGTCCATCTGTTTGTCTGTTTGCCTCCTGGCTCCTGCCGGCTTCTGCATACTGCCTCCACTTAGGCAGTGTTTTTTTTTTTTCCCTTTCTCGCAGATACTGCCTTTTCACATGTCACCCAGGCCTGCTACACAAGACAGGCTGCTGCACCGGCACCGTGTTCCCCTCAGCCCAAGCAAAGCCCAGGCATCCATACAAATAGACCACTCTGCAATTCTGACAGACCAGGGGTGTACATTGCTATTCACGCACGCACACGCACACATCCGCTCACGCAAACACTCCGTGGCAGAAACAAGTTGCTGAGTTGAAACTAAAAGTAAGAGTTCATATCTCTGAGGTTTGCCGTGTTAGAATAATATTTTAACTGTTGGTGTATGAAAAGTGGCCGTCTCGCTGGCTCCGTGGATTAAAGCAGTCCCACTGAAGCGCTCAGTTCCCTCTTGCTACAGCAGTGCCACTTTGTAGCTTGTCACTGCCTCTCTACCATCCCTAACATCACTGTGTCATTACACAGCAGCTATTAAAGTAGGGATGGGCCGGGGGGGGGGGCTAAGGGTTGGGACAAGAACATCCCCGCACACCACCCAGGCCCTCACCGGTCTGCACAGCCAGTGGTGTTAATTTACTTAAGTACTGTACTTAAGTACAATTCGGAGGTATTTTTGGAGCTGTGTGAAGCACAGGCTCCCTATACGTGGCCGTGTGGGTCTGTCTGTGTGTCTGTCTGTGTGTGTGTCTGTATGTAGCCTGAACTTCCTAAACTTCGGCACGCCACTAGTCCCACAGTTTTGCCACCACACACTCGCGCCATATGTCAAATCTAAGAGAAAGGTTCTATAGTTTAATTGATATTAATTTATTAGTGAATTAATTTTCCCCATTGACTTATAATGGGAATCGCAAAAACTCACATTCAATTATTTGTCTCTCGCAAACCATAGGGGCTAGAGTTTCAAGACTTGGAGAGGAGGTTCATAATGATTTCAAGGATTAAATAAAAAATAATTGTGTCATTTGGCCGCATGGTGGCGCCATAACACCCCACTTTACGTTTTGGCCTGTAACTCTTGAACCGTAGGTCGGAAAATTAAAAATATTTTTTCCCTGGATTCCTTGGGTCATGACGCATCTCCCCATATAGGCCACGCCCATTTGCGCCATGATAGATTTTACGCCATCTTGAATTTTCTCCAAAACACACTTTTTGCTCCTTTTCCTACATATTTTCTTCAAATGTCACAAAAATCGGTACACATGATCCACACACACACACACACACACACACACACACACACACACACACACACACACACACACACACACACACACACACACACACACACACACACACACACACACACACACACACACACAGCTCCACTTCACAAGGGTGTGATTTTTTTACTTCACTTGAGTATTTCCAATTTTCAATACGGTACTAATACTCCACTACATCTCGGATCCAAATATTGTACTTTATACTCCACTACATTTATTTGAAAACTTTAGTTACTACCGGTAGTTACTTTGCAGATATAAATGATTATATTATAACACATACATTCATTCACTTTAGCCCTATTTTATAGCTAGGGCCTAGGCTATTTGAAAATAGTCGATCTACGCGTTGTGAGTGTTGTGGGCTTTCGTACTTTGACTCAAAGTACATTTTGAATTCCAGACTTTAACTTGTATTTCTACATTGCCGTATTCATGCTTTTACTTAAGTAAACCATTTGAGTACTTTTTACATAAAGTAGGGGTTGGGACAAGAACATCTCACCACTGAAGCCCTCACAGGTCTGCACAGCCGGGGGACAAACAGTGGTGTAAAAAAGTAATACATATTTTTACTTACAGGTAAGTAGAATTATCAATACTGCAATGCAGAAATACTCTGTTAGGGTGCCCTCACACCAAAATACCTATGAGAGTGGAATCCGCGTTCCGCCAATGCATTTCAATGAGAGTGAAGCGGTTTCATGCCAGCAGAGGATTTCTGCAAAAAACGCTCCCTTATCATTGAAATGCATTGGCGGAACGCGGATTCCACTCTCATAGGTATTTTGGTGTGAGGGCACCCTTACAAGTAAAAGTCCGGAATTCAAAATTTACTTGAGTGAAAGTACAAAAGTATTGGCATCAAAATGTACTTAAGAAAAAAAAAGTACTCATGAAGCAGATATCTTCCATTTCATGATTTCAAAACGTATAAAATCATTTGAAAATAGCAGATCTACAAGCTCACAATCGTGACGCGTTGTGAGCTTGTAGGTCAGCAAATAGCCGAAGTCTATAGGGCTGAAGTGGTTGATGTACAGTATGTTTTGTAATAATATTTAAAATCTACAAAGTAACTAGTAACTAAAGTTTTCAAATAAAGGTTGTGGAAAGTTGTAAAAGTACAATATTTGGATCCAAGATGTAGAAGAGTAGAAGTAAAAGTACTGGAAATTGGAAATACTCAATCAAGTACAAATACCTCAAAATTGTACTCAAGTACAGTACTTAAGTAAATGTACTTGGTTACTTTACACCACTGATGACAAAATAGCTGAATTCTGTGCAGACGCCAGACGTGACAGAAGCTCTCCCTGTCCTCAGTTCCCTCCTCCTACACTTCCAGCGAATCATGCTGGGACACAGTCCCAGGGGTGAGTCACACACCTACATCTTGCTCACAGTTCTGTCTCTTTGATATATTCTAGGACAGGGCTCCCTGTCATGGCTTTAAAACCAGCCAGGAGACCAGGGATTGGGGCCTGGGCTGGGTGTCAGCGAGTGTAGTGTGTAGGAGTTCACTTGCTTCAGGCACATGGAGTATGTACTGTGTGTGTGTGTGCGTGCGTGCGTGCGTGCGTGCGTGCGTGCGTGCGTGCGTGCGTGTGTGTGACACACACACACACACACCAAGTGGACGCACACACGCGCACACAAACACGCAGACACGCACGCGCACACACCAAGTGGACGCACACACGCGCACACAAACACGCAGAACACACACCAAGTGGACGCACACACGCGCACACAAACACGCAGACACGCACGCACACACACCAAGTGGACGCACACACGCGCACACAAACACGCAGACACGCACGCAAGGACGCACGCACACACACACGCACCACCGCTCACTTCAAACTTGGTTTAATTTTTTCATAAATGAATGCCCTACCTCGTCGTTCAATAGCTCACAATGCGTTACGATGCAACGTGATGTGAGATTGTGGATCGGCTGTTCTGGTGGTTAAGAGCGCACAAGTACTGTGTTCAATCGCAGTACTTGCGCGCTCTGCTGGCTCACAAGTAGGCCATATATGGGAATGAGTGCAGACAGAGTGCAGTCTAGACTTGTCTTTGGGTATTTTTTATAAATACTGAACCAATGAAAAGTATTAACAAGAATATGTGACTAAATAATAACTAGAATGGATCTATTGGAAAACATAGACATTTTTAAATTTCCTGAAAAGTCGCAGTATTTGTCCACCGACAACGATGGTACTGTAGGTGTTTTGCTAATTCTCTAATAATTGAATTTATTAGCAAATAATATGAAAGCATAATTACACTACCGGCAGATTGTCAACATTGCTCTGCACATGTGCCTTTCTGCAAACTATAGAAAATAAGAATATTTGCACATCTCACATGTTTGTACTGCAGGTGCAAAAGGAGAAATCTGCGTCAACGGAGAAAAAAACAATACCCCACTTTTTTTACTGCTGAGCCTTAGGCTAAGAACTTCACTTTCTTTAGAAATGAGAGCACACACACGCAGACACGCGCACGCACACACGCGCGCACACGCACACACACACGCACGCACACACACACACACACACACACACACACACACACACACACACACACACACACACACACACACACACACACACACACACACACACACACACACACACACACACACACACACACACACACACACACACACCGTCTATTTTCCCTATATTTGAAATCGGGCTTAAGTGGTAAATCCATAATTTCCCTACATAAAGTGGAGTCAAAAGTAAAATATATTTGCCTTTGAAATTTGCCTTGGGTTAAAGTATTCGAACATACAAATACTCAACCATGCATGCTGACAATCCAATCTGCCAATTGGTGTTGAAATGGACGCTGTGTGAAATATGGTTCAGTGGAACTTGTGGTATAAGCACTGTTGCTAGACACTTGAAGATTAGGCAATAATACATTTGACCTCTGAATAAAATAGACTGAAGAGTGTGTTGTATCAGAGTTTGATACACATTTTTTGCTGTACTACTACTGTTACTGCTGGCTACTCTTACCCCCCAGACCAGGGGACTAAGTACAGTGAAAGGTCAAGTTTATTAAGTATTGACGGTTCATGTGGTTAAATATCTGAAAACACAAATTGACTTGAAACCAAATACACATTGTGCCTTCAAATGATGAAACTACATGGAACCTATGAAAAGGTTGTGGGGGCCCCTGCTTCATCTCTTTCTCAACTAAGGAGTCCTTGGCCTGAAAACGTTGAAGACCACTGCCCCAGACCATATGGAGATAAAAATGACACAGTTGCTACTGTGTTCATAAAACCACCTGACACACACAGTCCTGTCCTGACCTCGTAAACAGAACTCCCATTCCCTGCAGCCTTGTGGTTGTTGTGGGAGCTGGATGAGTGCTTGTGTGGGTGTGCTGTGTATGTGTGGAACCAATCAATTAAGTATTCTATAGCCTATTGTGACCTGAGGCCGATTCTACGATTTTTTTCTTCTTCTAAAATGTTCAAAAATAACAGATGTACTGTATGGCCTGGGCGGCTGGCGCACCTCGGCTCAATGGTAGCCTGGCTGGGTTTGAGTCCCGACCTTTGCTGTGCCTGTGTATCACTCCCCATCTCTCACCCGATTCCTGTGAAACTAGTGTCCTATCAATAAAGGCAAAAAATACCCCAAAAATATAAACGGCACGGCACGAAGGATGCGCTGTGAGCTTGCATATCTGCAATCGTGACTAATAATTGAAGCCGAGGCCAAATTGGGCCGAATCGCATGGATGAGCCCTGACAGCACATGGTTGGTGCTACAGACTCCAAATTTTGCACGCAGATAGCTCAGACCTTTGCCTACGTTCTTAGCTAGGCCTCGACCCGACCCGATATGCGGTTTTCCGGAACCAACGCTAAAGGTTCGGAATCTCCATATGCGGAGTCCTGACTACTAATTGAAGCCAATGGACGCCGAAACTGAATGGCCCGAATCGCATGGATGAGCCCTGACAGCACATGGTTGGTGCTACAGACTCCAAATTTCGCACACAGACAGCTCAGACCTTTGCCTACGTTCTTAGCTAGGCCTCGACCCGACCCGATACACAGTTTTTTGGATCCGGCACGAAAGATTTGGAATCTCCTTATGCGGAGATGACTGACATCGGGCTGTTCCGGAGCAAGCGCTGACTCATTGTGACATCACTTCATAAAAGGCTCTGACATCACATACGCTAGATGAGTCAACTAAAAATCTCTCTGAGTGTGGCATAAACTAAAGTCTTTCTTCCTCTCACTTCGAGGTGAGCAAAGTTCAGGGTGCTCTTCAGAGCGGTTGGGTTCAGGGGAATTAGCGGGCTGTGCCTTTAAGAGAACCAGGTGAATAATGTGGATAAGCCCGGGCAGTTCCCTCTCACGCTAAACTTAAATAATAAAGGGGAATAAGGAGCCCAGGGGCTAGGGAACTCCGGGGCGCTCTGTAAGTAAAGTAAGGGGTGCTGTGTCTGCAGAGATCTCCATATATGGGCATAAGTGGACAAAGGCAAACAGATGGTCAAAACGGGTCCTATGACAACAGGTATAATGGGGTTTGCATTAAAGGGTAGGGCCGGAACTGGTACTGTGTCTGCAGAGATCTCCATATATGGGCATAAGTGGACAAAGGCAAACTGATAGTCAAAACGGGTCCTATGACAACAGGTATAATGGGGTTTGCATTAAAGGGTAGGGCCGGAACCGGTACTGTGTCTGCAGAGATCTCCATATATGGGTATAAGTGGACAAAGGCAAACAGATGGTCAAAACGGGTCCTATGACAACAGGTATAATGGGGTTTGCATTAAAGGGTGGGGCATTCATTCCCTATTTTAAATTCGGCGCGCGTGTTTCCCGCCGCAGCAGGTAGTCGGGGGCACTAACAGATGCAGAGATCTCCATAATGGGCATAAACGGACACATACATCAGATACAGAGATCTCCATATATGGGCATGAAATGGATGCAGACAGACAGATACAGATATCTCCATATATGAGCATAAATGGACACAGGCAAACAGATGGTCAATACAGGTCCTACAGAGATCTCCATATATGGGCATAAAATGGACGCAGACAGACAGATAACTCCATATATGGGTATAAATGGACACAGGCAAACAGATGGTCAAAACGGGTCCTACAGAGATCTCCATATATGGGCATGAAATGGACGTAGACAGACAGATATCTCCATATATGGGCATAAATGGACACACGGCCAAACAGATGGTCAAAACGGATCCTATGACAACAGATATAATGAGGTTTGCATTAAAGGGCAGGGCATTCATTCCCTATTTACATTGTTCCCGAGTTGGCCAGGTCGCCGACTAGACGCTCGGCCGCCCGAAGGGCGGCCGAGCTTCTAGTTTTTTTAATAGCCAACGCTTAAATAAAGGTATACTGCTGTATGTGTGTGCGACTGCGTATTTGCCCCCATTTTAGGGTTAGTTACAGTAATCTTTGGGCTTGGCAGCCACTAAGTAGAGAACCAATATTTCAGTAGCACTGGCCCACAGAGTATAGACACATCACATGATTGGTCAACTGGCTTGTCTATCATTTGAATACTGGCCTAGTAGCCCAATCACAGGCTATTGTGGCCCAGGAGTCCCACCCAAACATACCGGTATAACAGCTGATACAATGAGTTGTGGGCTTGTAGATCTTCTGTGTTCGGTTCGCACCGGTTGTTGTGGGCCGGAGGCACACATAACTGAATTAGCTGTTCATAGACGATAATTATAGCCTTTAGCAGGAATGAAGTTCAATATGAGCGGGTGCCGGGTGGCTTAAAAGAGATTTTGTAATTCCGAGCGTGATTTAAAATGAACACTAGAGGAGTAACTGACTGTGTAGCCTGGAGGAACCAGGCTCTTTCTAAGGACTAGAGGGGCTCCCTATCCAATACCGGCTCCCTATTGGTTCACCGATCTGTGTGCCTGCCCCCGCTCCCCATAGCACACAGCTCAGAGCCCTGATGTCACAACATTTGGTTGGGGAAATGGAAGGTTGAGTCCCACTACTTCCTATGCCTGAAATGTCAACAGTTTAGCCCAGGCTCTTAGCCGAACGCCAATGAAAATAAAAGCCTGAGTAGCGAGGCTACTGACTGTGTAAATTTTACCTGTGGTAGCCTATGTGCCAGCAAACACAATAAGCCCCAGCATTTGAGTCAACAAACCGTTCAATTTACGGATAGTGACCGTGATGTAACATAACAGAGCGGGAAGGTCATGCTCTCAGAGTCGCAGACAACCCGACCAGAAACGGTACCCCCCCCCCCCCCCCCCCCCCGGGATGGAGAAAAAACACACAGCCGGTGGCCACATATAAAATTGAGAGCTGGGTTAAGGAACTCTGGTGGTTCTGGCTACATATCGTGGCTGAATATGCTTCGGTTTACACATGCGTACAGAAACACTTCTGCTGCTTTTATTGATATTGCAGCGTTCTAGAGTCCCGAGCTAGAATCAAACCCAGCAGATCGTGTCAAGAAAACTCACATGGGGGCGAGTCGCGACCGAGTCTTTTGCAGAAGTACATGCTACAATATTATTCATTCATTTCATCGATGAGATACAGTAGGCCTACAAATCAGCTGGAATCACTGCTGTAATTTCACTTTCTAATAAATATCCATATATAAGATCAGCAATTTATGCTTTGATTTTAAGATATTCTTTAGTCGCCCCAAAATTCCCCCATTAAATTGGGTTGTGGTAAAGTTTGAGAACCCCTGATTTACAACATTTGTCTGCTGTGTGTTTACACAGTTGGTCATTTTAGGAAAGCGGCTAGTACAGTAAACACTAAAAGAACATTTTGAACTGTAAAGCAATATCAATTTGAGGAATTAGAGGGTCTTTTATAGGGTCAAATGGAATTACATGGTGGCTACAAAGTAACAACCTAACAACCCAATACGTCATGATGACAGTTGCGGAATATAACATTTGGATCACTTCCAACTGTTGAACCAATGCTGTACTGTAGTTCAGATGGGCTTGTGCACGCCCAACCGAGTAAGCTATCAAGCTTAGGTAGATACATGGATTTTAGTCCAAATAATTGTCAAGAGAGAGATTTTGGGGGAGAGAACTGGTTTTACTTCTCACACCAAAGGGTAGGATCTGCTCATTAACGTACTGTAGTCATGCATGCCTTTTAATGGTGGTATTTGCTTTGGGACTAAGTTTATTAGTTAAATAAATTCCACTGTAATTCTATCTAGGGAGATGAATTTAACCAATTAAACATCACCATTGAATTCAGAATGAAATTCATACATAGTAAAGTATGAGACATTATATATTAATATTCAGAAAGTCAGTTCGGGTTGCTAAAACACACTGTTCTGACATCCAGTCAGAACACTCTCAGTGGTACAGCCTGGCCTGCTAATGTAGTTACTTTGTGGCAGTCTACAGTATTTATTTGACTGCTTGTTGGTTGACTACGGTTCATGCAGCTTTCTCCATTCTTGCTCTTTGTAAGTAGAGCATGCTAAACGTCTAAATTATAAACATTTACAGGATCAAAAAAGTATAGCGTGTCAGCTGCTTGTGTCTCTGTGTTATTTTAAAAGTGTCAGTGCATTTTCCACGCTTTTTTAACATCAAATATCACTTTTCACAGCTAGCAGCATAATAAGAAAGCTGAATATATTTTGCCTACAAAATCCCTAAAACCATTCACTAAGCATCCCCCTCTATTATTGGATCCACTCCGCTGGGAGATTCTGATAATGTGTCTCTAATCGTCACTGTCAGGCAGAAACCTCGTACCTCCAAGTTTCAAATTTGTATGTTTTCTTTCGTAAAGTAAACCCCTTATTCATCATACAAGACTGTCGCACAAAACTAGTGAAAATAGCAGATCTACAAGCACACAACGCCTTGTGGTGAGAGGCGTTGTTTGCTTGTAGATATTTTCACTATTTTAAATAGTTTTTTTAAATAATAAAAAGGAAGGTTTTGGACATACAAGGTTTCCACCCGAGAACGACATAATGCGGATGAACTTCTTTCACAGAAACAGATTTTAAATGCTGGCTACCAAAAAGTTCCCTGAAGTAAATCTGTACTTGTGAATAAAATAAGTCACTGACACACTTTTAAAACAGGGAAGCAGTGCAGACTTGCTTCTCCCAATCTGGTAATTATTATATACCCACCCAAAAGACTAGTGGGAACATAATGACTTCTCTTCAAGGCTCAATCATGCAATAGGAAGCAGGAAGGAACATCTTCTAAATAAGAGGCACACAAATTGCACTCAGAAATGTTATGTGTGTACAGTGAGAACGGAGCAACCCATCCAGTCTGTTATGACCTGTGTAACGACTGTACATTAGCATCGCACTTAAACCTTCTAGGAGAGTGAGAATTTACATTTCTCAGTTCACCGATGTGCTGGTCTTTACTGATGTGTAATGTGGATCCTATTGTCCTGTAGTGCAGGGTTTTTCAAAGTGGGTTCTGTAGCACCCTAGGGTGCCGTGACGAAAGGCCAGGGGTGTCTCAGAATACTTTGATAATAGGCTATTTGGAATTGATCAATATCACTTCAGTTTAACCACTTATACTTGGACCTGAATCAATGGACCTGAGTTGCATTGTACTTGGTGTGGTTCCCCCCCTACAGTACACCTAAAATGATTTATAACTTTCGATCTGTCCTATGGTGGAAACAGATATTCTCTCAAGTTTTCCTTGTGACATACTGTATCTTCAGGGCCGTTTTAATGTCTTCCGGGCTGGCAAAAAAGTAATCAGAGTAAATGTAATCCGAGTATGTCCTGGACAGAATACTGACAATCGCGGGCCTCATTGCTTTTGTAACAGCCGGTAGAAAAGGCAGCGTTTTATCATATGATGCCGCATGCATCTTATAATGCAAAATGCATCATCATTCATGCTGAAATACTAAAATATATCAAAACACATATTGAACTAAAAAAATCAAACCTCGGTTCGAAGTGGAGCGGTGAATCTGTGTGTGTGTGTGTGTGTGTGTGTGTGTGTGTGTGTGTGTGTGTGTGTGTGTGTGTGTGTGTGTGTTTGTGCCTGCACAACAGCGCCCCTCCTTTAACTTGTGTGGCCACTCAAGGTATTGCCAGGCTACAGACATACCCAGCCAGCCAGCCAGCCAGCCAGCCAGCCAGCCACAGACATACCTGTCTATTGGGAGCGCTTTCACCGCTCCAAAAATAACTCAGGATTGTGTTGATCTCGTCCCAAACAACAATCCCCTTGGGATAATAAAGGTATCTATCTATCTATCTATCTATCTAATAAAATAAGATCTGGTTGTCCCAGAAGTGAACTTGCCCTTTAAGAGCTAGATCAGGAGAAAAATTCACTTTTGTGCAGCAGCATAACACTGCTATGGATGAGGGAGACAGGTCTTCCCGGTCACGTGAAACCCAGAGTGTTTTTCTTCACCACGGTAGCCTTGTACATTAGCTACAGATTAATATTGTTTACGTGTCAACGCGTCGAACGCGTCGTGGGCACCGGGAAACGTCAAAGAGTTTGGCACGTTGGCACGTCGTGGACATCAAATGAGTTAACAGGCAATGTTTGATAGGTATCATTGTGAATTCATGTTGGTCATCTATAAAGGCAGGGTGGGAGGAGAGCTCAGATTGTGGAAATGATGGATCGACTCCTGTCAGAGAATCTGTCATCAGCTTTGTGCCACCTTCGATCGGTTTCTTGATGATGCTCATATGGTCTGGAAATTAGGCAGCGTGGGAAAATATTGCCACGTCCAATCTTCCATTTATCAATTTCCCCCAAAAATGTTTCCCCATACTAATAAAATGTGTGAGTGTTCTGCTACAGAGTAATATCAGCTTTTTATGCAGTGGTGCCCTGGAGAAAAAAAGAGCAGCTAGTGCTGAGCAACTAACAAAAATTCTGATAAATTAATACATAAATGGAGAACTTGTTCAATTATTTAAAATCTACCAAGTTCAGGTATCAGTTGAATTTGATGTGCTTAAAGTTGTACTTTGCAAAAGGCTGCTTGCTAATAAACACATTATGAAGGAATGACACTTTCCCCAGCATGGTGGACTTCCAGCCAATGCAACACATGAAGTCATACAGTCAGAGAGGAGGAGGCATGATGATAATAATCCATATCATACTATGAGTATAATATATATAGTATGGCGTATGTCGTATCTGTTCAGGAAACCACGTTGGCCATGCGATAGGCAGCTATCGTCGATATGTACGAACTATGACTGAATCATACTGTACTGGGGGTGGCATGGCTCAGGGGTAGAGTTGCCGTCTTAGAACATGGAGGGTTCCCAGTTCGATCCTGGGTTCCCCCAGAGTTAGTGTCGAAGAGTCCTTGAGCAAAACTCTGAACCCCTACCGTAGTTGCTCCCGATGAGCAGGTTGGTGCCTTGCATGGTTTCCTCCGCCATCAGTGTATGAATGTGTGTGTGAATGGGTAAATGTAATGCAAAATCTATGTAAATGCACCATTTACCATTTACAGCACACGGACAAGGGCTGGCTGACCAAGTCCTTTGGGATCCAACGTTACATAACATATTATGCGGGTGGCAGAGCCATTGCCTGCTGCCTGTACCTTTTGACAGGTCAGGCCAGGACAAGGTACGGTAATCTAGGTTCTATCTGCATCAATCATTTATGACCTATCTTACATAATAGTCATAAGGAGGATGGATGAGGTCTACTGCATTTCTGCGTAGCACTTCACTTTTGGGTTTTTCTCAGTTGAGTAGGACTGTTAACTGTCTGCATCCAAACTGTTGGGTACAGCCCCCTCGGTTCAGTCTGTGCAATTATTTTGCCCAGAAATTAAAAGTTCCTTCATCTTAACCCTGTTTGGGAGGAAAATGGCTTCCCTGTTAATTATAATGGCAAGTAGATGCCAACTCGTTCATTCTCTTGGCCCTGACCCTTATTGATTGTAACAGAGAATGCTAAGCGGATAGGGAACTGTCGTCTAATGAAGGTGAAGGGAAGCTCACCTCTGTCATAGTGAGGTATTCTTGGTAGGAAGATTGTTTCACCCCTGTTTGTGCCTACTGCAATCTCACACTCAATGACTCTGTCCATCATTTGCATTACCACCATTCTGGTGCCATTCTTGAGAGTGCGGTCAGGACCTGATTGCAGGTTTCTAAGCAGCATGACTGGTGTGCCTACTTTCAATTTGAGGTTATGATCAGGGATTCCAGAGGGTGTCAGTGAATTGAGTAATTCCACAGTCACGTAATCCTTGTGGTCGTCCTCCTGAATTGAGTCGGCTGAAAGGTAGACTCTCTCTTCTGTAGGTAAGTCAGCCAAGCATATGTTGTTGATTTCTCGGATGTCATTGTTCAGAGGAGTGTATACAGTGCCTTTGAGAAGGTTGTCTTTGTTGATACATCCATTTTGCAGGTCAGGAAAGGTGTAAGAAATCAGAGTATTCAGATCCTTAACCAAGTGTTGTGGTGGAATTCGGATTTGAACTTCTGTGTCCTCGTGAGGGAGTTTTCCGTCCCCTAAAGCAAGAAGATAGTTGGAGAAGTCCCTTTCAGCTGTTTCTGTCCTCATGTTGATGTTAAGCTTGTGGTGCTTCATGAGAGGATACAGTGGTGACATCTGGATGCATGCTGTAACTATCTGGGCTCTGCTTGCTCTTTTAATAACAGGGAGTGTCTGCCTAGGGTCTCCACCCAGAAGGACAGTTTTGCCACCCCAAGGTTGTTGTGAGTGCATGAGGTCCCTCAGTGTTCTTTCCACACACTCAACATTAAATCGGTTAACACTGAATATCTCGTCCCAGATTATCAAGTTGCTCTCTTTGATGAGCCTAGCCAGGGAGGACTCGGCGTTGATGGCACAGACAGAGTCTTCAAAAATGGGGATTGGGATCTTAAATCTTGAATGAGCTGTCCTACCACCCTCCAGGTTCTGTGCCGCTAAGCCTGTGCTGCCCACACACAGTACAATGCCATTCTCTGCGCGAATCTTAGCTGCAATTGCCTTAAAGGTAAAGGTTTTGCCATAACCTGCTGGGGAGTTTAGAATGAACTGCCGTGTGATGGTTTCTTCTTTTGGTGCATGTACTGCCTGATAGACAGCTTCGTAGAGTGCCATTTGTTCTCCATTGAGCTTAGGAGCAAGTGACTTTACAATTTGTTCTTGCTGTGTTATGTTGAATTTTTCAGATCTGAAGATTTGTGTCAGTTTTTCCTGCTCAGTTAGTGGTCTTGGCTGTGGCATATCATTGTGTTTGGATAGACTACCTCCCATTTGCGAGAGCTCGTTTTCAATTGCAAGTAGTACCTGATTGTGTATAAATGTTGTGTCTACTGCATCTGTAGGGCACCTCTGTGCAGTGGCCTCCTCATGGACAAAGTCTTCACTAAGCTGTTCAAAGAATCTTTCAAACAGATCTTTGGGCTCTGAAGGTTGACAGTAGTGGAGGATGATGGCAAAGGTTTCTCTTACTTTCCTTGAGGAAGCGTAGCTTGAGACGTCACGCATGGCGGTAATCCATTCTCCATCGTCCTGAAGCAAGCCCATGGCTAGAGCAGTGTCTTTGAAAGTGTCATAGTGGTTGCCGTTATATACCTTAAGGTCATCATAGGTCTGTGGTCCTCTGATATGTCCTAGGAGCAGTTTCAAGTAGAATCTTTCTCCTTGGAGCACTGATACATTGGACATCCTGCCTATTGTACTTGGAAGTTCTGCATCCTTGAGTTGGTGGACTCTTTTTTGCCACATGTGGTCCTTTGCATCCCATTTGTAATGTTCTGGAATCTGCATGTAAAGATATTGCCTTGCGTCAGGGTCCCTGCTGTTTAGTTGGAAGAAGGCAAGCAATGTAGTTGGTTTGGCTGCCGCTAGGGCCTCCGGTGCATAGCCTTCTCTGAAGATTATGCTCTGCTGGCCATCTGTGTGGATAGCGAGATTGGTGACAGCAGGGACTCTGTCCTGGATCTTGTATTCCATTGTTCTCCAGTGTGCATCATGAGCATCAATGGTTCTGGCATTGATGAATCTGGAGATCTCATCCCTGTCTTCAATATCGAGAGTGCCAACATCAACTCCTTTATGGACGTATTTGTACAGGTACTTGATGGTACGGAAGGAGCCAACAAATTCAACATTGATGTGGCATTTATATTTAAGTAGGACCCAAGCGTTGTAAGGAACGACCCACCTGCTGTCAAACAGAAAGTCATTCTTCTTATGGGTGTGACCGACAATGGGCCGTCTGTACTCTGGGTAGCCATGACCATCATGAGGCAGTCGTGTGTTGGCACAGAAGTTTTTAGGGAATTTCTTAGTACAGATACCATTGACCATGCAGGGGCTGTTAGGGTAGGCCGGGCCACAGGGTCCATGTAGCATGAATCGACACACCAGCTCATACAGCTCTGGCTCCTTTTGTTTGTCAGGTATGTCTGCTCTAATTATTTGATCAATGTCAGTGACAGTCAAAATCTCATGTAGGAGTAGCAGTATGTGGGCATGTTTCAGTCCTCTCATCTGTCCTTCAATAGTGTGTATTCTAGCCTTCATCTTCCCAAAGACGCCGAGCTTTGTGTCGTGGAGGAGCTCATCCAAACTCCTTTTGAAAACTTTGTTAACAATGTCTGGTCTGTCAGTGGGCTGCTGTCCTGGAAAGATGTTACTCAGTACACCTTCACTCCTTGCGTTTGACGTCATGGTAATGAAGAGGTCAAACCTTCTATATCTGGCTGCTATGGCAAGGGCATCTTGAAAGCGCTTGAATTGGTATCTGGGGCTACCAGTGTGTGAGCCTGGAAGAATTATCTGTTGACCAATCCTGGTGGCCTCAGTCTGTCCTGGCTGTGCTTGCTGTGCAGTTAGGGCATCATCCAGACCTGAATACTGGTGGGCCCTGTACTTGTCTTGTTGTTCCCTACTCCTGTAGAATTTCATCCGGCAACTTTCAATTTTGGAGTATTGATCACAGAAGTATTCTTGAGTAAGTCTCCCTGACTTCAGAAGGGTGTTGAAAGAATTAGTTCTTTGTTGTAGATGGAATCTGAAGAACTCCTGAAGAGTGACTTTGCCTCTGGCTGAATTTGCATTAACCTTGAGGATGGGATTGTCGATGCTGAAGCCAGCATCTCCATATGGCAAGATCAAGGGATAAGCAGCTGGGTCATACATAGGGTGGAGTGAATTGATATGTGTAGTTTGTCTGTGATTAGGTGCATCAGCTGGAGTTCTGTACAGAACAATGTCTCGAGGTTGTGTCTGGTCTCCTGGTGCAAAAATAACAACGTCAGGGACATCAGGGTTAAGATGTTTTTTCTTAGCTCCCTGTGAGCTTTTGGACTTGAACACCATTTTCAGGTCCTGAGTTGGATTTGCATTGAACATCTCGGCTCCGGTTTTAAAGAATCTTACTAAAGGGTTAACTGTCTTTAACTCATTTTGAATGAGGGTCAGAGTGTGTTCCTTAATAAGTCCATCTCCCTTAGCCTGATGAAGGCGGTGCTTAATTTCATTGTCTTGATCAAATACAAAGATTTGTGAGAATTTGGGTTTGTTAGTGCTGTCAGGAAAGATCGCTGAGGGAGTGATGTGGTACATTTGGCCACTCATCTTAAACGGTTTAATTCCTTTTTTGAACTCCATGATCCTACCAGACACATGCTTTGAAGCCATAGAGACTAAGCCATTATACTGTCTGATGTTGTCCATAAATTGCCTGGACTGTGGTGAGGTTCTGTCAAACAGATCTTTAAGTGCAGGAGGGGGGTCCTTGAATGGCTGAAGTTGTATTTTTCCATAATTGCAACAGGCACCGAAGGTTTTATTTGCGCCAGAAGGTTTGGATGTTTCCCAGGGGAACATTTCAGCCTTGCATGAAATGCAGATGCAATCCATTGCAGGTATTTGAAAGACAACTATTTCTGTGAGTTGTTGTGGCAGTGTCCACGCTCTTCTAAAGTTTTTTACCTTTTGTGTTCTTCTTTGTGATGTATAGCGTCGTTTGTTGGTGGCGGGTGTCCAGCTGTCACTGGGGTTAGCTGTTGCCATGGTCACATCCAATGACAGGGTGTGGCTGTCTCCCGGCTGACTCTCCCGATCAGGGTTATCTGTTGTTGCTGCTGCAGCTGCAGCTGCTCGACGCGCACGATGCATTTTGGCATTGTGTGTCCTCTTGCTCAATGAGGTTTTTCTGCATGGTTCCATGCGTAGTTTTTTGGTGGGGGGTGTCCAGCTGTCACTGAGGTTTCCAGGCTGACTGTCTTGATCAGGGTTATCTGTTGCTGCATCTGCAGCTGCTCGACGCGCACGATGCATTTTGGCATTGTGTGTCCTCTTGCTCAATGAGGTTTTTCTGCGTGGTTCCATGCGTCGTTTTTTGGTGGCGGGTGTCCAGCTGTCACTGGGGTTAGCTGTTGCCATGGTCACATCCAATGACAGGGTGTGGCTGTTTCCCGGCTGACTGTCCCGATCAGGGTTATCTGTTGTTGCTGCTGTTGCAGCAGCTGCATTGAGTGTCCTCTTATGGTGGGTTCATCTATTTTATAGATGAACCCGTCATCATCTGTGTACGGTCTGATGTCATACTGAGGTCAGCACGTTGATGTTTCCATATATGGACACTCAGAGAGATTTTGTGTTGACTCATCTAGCGTATGTGATGTCAGAGCCTTTTATGAAGTGATGTCACAATGAGTCAGCGCTTGCTCCGAAACAGCCCGATGTCAGTCATCTCCGCATACGGAGATTCCAAACCTTTTGCGTTAGTTCCGGAAAACCGCATATCGGGTCGGGTCGAAGCCTAGCTAAGAACGTAGGCAAAGGTCTGAGCTATCTGCGTGCGAAATTGTGTTTCAGACACAGTGCCGGTTCCCCCTTTGATGCAAACCCCATTATACCTGTTGTCATAGTTTTATGCCCATATATGGAGATCTCTGTATCTGGTTGTCTGTGTCCCTTTATGCCCATAATGGAGATCTCTGTATCTGTCTGTGCCTTCGACTGTGTTGCAGACACAGTGCCGGTTCCCCCTTTAATGCAAACCCCATTATACCTGTTGTCATTGGACCCGTTTTGACTTTATTATGGAGATCTCTGGATCTGTCTGTCTGTTTCCCTTTCATGCCCATATATGGGGATCTATGTATCTGTTTGTATGTGTCCTTTTATGCCCATATATGGCATATATCTCTGTCGCTTTTTGTTTGTTTCTTCTTTAAGCAGAATATGCAGCCTGCATAAATCTGCATCATTCAAGTCATCATCCCAGTCCCACGCTTTGTTGCTCTTTTCTTTTTTGTAGCGGGAGAGTTCAGCTTGAGTTTTTTTGGAGAACTTGTTTTTTGTTGGTCTTGTGCTGTTGATTTAGCTTGTCTTATGTTTGTCTCCCCCGTCTGCACCTCATCCAACTCAGATCTTGACTGATCCTTGTTTTCTTCAGTAAAAGCAGCACAGTTAATTAATTCTTCATCACCGATCTCATCAAAAAAACTGTCTCCTCCTCTGTCTGCTCCTCCTGTCTTCCCACCAGATGTTGACTGTTCCATCTGCTCCCCAGGAACACTGTCTCCTCCTCCGTCTGCTCCTCCTGTCTGGCCAGCAGATGTTGACTGTCCCATCTGATCCCCAGCAACAGCCTTATTAGCTTTCCATTTCGCATCCCAATCGAGTTTTGTAATTCTTTGGTTCATTTTTCTTTTTTCCTGCTCCAGTTTTTGTATATAAAGAAGGACTTGAGTCGATGTCTTGAAGGCCTGCTCCTGCAATTCCTTCCGGCTTTCCATGAACTTGCACTGATAATTTAGAAGTACCAAGTTGTTACGAATTATTTCTCCTTCACCGGGGTTTAGCTTTGGTAGCTTTTCTGGAGTACTCATTTTTTTGAGAGCTGCTTATAGACTATATGCAGAGGTCTGTCAAGAGTGCTGGACTTAGCTTAGAAGCCGGCTTATATACTTTCATCTGACACGTATGCCACGTGATGTCAGAGCCCTTTATGATGTGATGTCACAATGAGTCAGCGCTTGCGCGAGAAGTCTCTGCCTGTGTCCCTTTTATGCCCATATACGGAGATATCTGTTGGGTGTCGGGTCGAGTCAGAGCGAAATTTGGAGTCTGTAGCACCAACCATGTGTTTTCAGGGCTCTCCCGCTAATTCCCCTGAACCCAACCGCTCTGAAGAGCACCCTGAACTTTGCTCACCTCGGAGTGAGAGGAAGAAAGACTATAGTTTATGCCACACTCAGAGATTTTTTGTTGACTCATCTAGTGTATGTGATGCCTTTTATGAAGTGATGTCACAATGAGTCAGCGCTTGCTCCGGAACAGCCTGATGTCAGTCATCTCCGCATACGGAGATTCCAAACCTTTCGTGCCGGATCCGAAAAACTGTGTATCGGGTCGGGTCGAGGCCTAGCTAAGATCGTAGGCAAAGGTCTGAGCTATCTGTGTGCGAAATTTGGAGTCTGTAGCACCAACCATGTGCTTTCAGGGCTCATCCATGCGATTCGGGCCAATTTGGATTCGGCGTCCATTGGCTTCAATTAGTAGTCAGGACTCCGCATATGGAGATTCCGAACCTTTCGCGTTGGTTCCGGAAAACCGCATATCGGGTCGGGTCGAGGCCTAGCTAAGATCGTAGGCAAAGGTCTGAGCTATCTGTGTGCGAAATGAGTCTGTAGCACCAACCATGTGCTGTCAGGGCTCATCCATGCGATTTGGCCCAATTCGGCCTCGGCTTCAATTAGTAGTCACGATGTCAGGACAATAGTCCACACACTCCAGTAATGATGAGTTCATGTAGCAAAATTGAAGTTCAGGAGGTTTGATTGTAGCATTTACCCCGTTGTGCTTGCATTTTGCTAAGAGATACGTTATATAGTTTAATTTATATTAATTTAAATTGAATGAATTGCTCAAATGACAGATACAGAGGAATCCATAATATATGGGCATGAAAGGGACAAATGGTAATACAGAATTCATTTCCCAGCGGATTCCTGGTGACTCGCGTTACGGCAACCACACTTGCAATATTTGCAATAACTGCAATGTGCTGCTCAAGTAACGCTCTCAGTTTTGACGTCTTCTGTGAAGTCACTTTAACTTCACCCAACCTGGCTCTACCATGGCTCTGGAAGACACCGGCACTTTGCTTAAAGCTCTGAGAGGGTAAAGTGCCCTTCAAACGAGACGCGGTTGCCGTGGGGGCTGCCGCCAGGATCAGCGGTGGCCGCGCTGCGGTGAGACACAAACACACTCGCTCAGCGAGTAAACGCTGCACGGTATTTCACAAAGATGAAGACAATCCATCTCTCACCGCCCGCGTGCGCATGCACAAACGAGCACGCTCGCGGGGATTTTCACGGGACTGCGCCCGCTCGCCTCGCCGCCTCTAAACTTCGCTGCGCGGCCGAAATAGCCGCCCGCCTCTCATTGAAAATGAATTACCAGGAGGCGGTGACCGCGTATCGTCTGGAACCCACCTACGGGGCATTGGCATTGAGCAGTGCAACCAAAGCCCTTCCTAAACCTCTCTCTGGCGGAGCAAAACGCCTCTGGAATGTGTTATGGACAACCTCATGCCTACAGCAAGAGATCAAAGGCGCACGCACTCTCAGAGTTAAATCAGGAGTGAGGATTTTGCCGTGCAGGTGTCAGTGAAGAGCCACAAGCCTCAGATGACGCCAGGGCTCCAGCACGGCTCTGATCTTGTCTGCTGGGTGTTCTGTCACTGCCTTAGCAATGGGTCACATGGTGTTCATCGGCGTTGTAAAGTAACTTAGTACATTTACTTAAAGGGGAGAACCACCCATTTTCAATATTGAACTACAGTATGTCATTAATATACCTTTGAGTTGTTATCTGTTGTTATCAGTTGTTGGAAATAATAAAAAAAAGCTAGAACTGGAGGATTGATTTTGAAAAGGTAAATTAATGATACTAGACCTTACCCGTTTGAAGATATGTGCTCCAAAATATGTGCAGAGTGTGGGTTATGGGGAAAGTAACTGTGCGTGCGTGAGAATATGTGGGAGCATCATAATGTAAGGAGCAACCCATGGAGGAGTGTATATTTTTTGATGGATACAAATAATTTAACAGCTAAATTAGGCGAATAGAAGTATGGGGATGTATGCGCTTGCTCCACATAATTTTGCCATACCCGTCGGAAGATAAGACACACATCAAATGCACCCGTGCATGAGTGACCCGTGCATGCAGCCAAACCACATAAATAAGAGAGAGAGAGAGAGAAAGAGAGAGAGAGAGAGAGAGAGAGAGAGAGAGAGAGAGAGAGAGACTGCAACATTCCTAACAGTGAGATTGGTGGGTGTGTGTGTGGGGCTACAGATCCCATGGCCTGGAGGAACGGACCGTAACCCTGACAACAGGCTGTATAGTTGAACAGAAGTGGTAAAGAAACGCTAATAAATAGCTTGAATTTGTGAAAAATGGAAATCGAGCTCCGTCACCGTCTGTATAATGCTAATGGCCAATGCCATGTGAAATTTGGGATCAGTTGCTGAAGAGATAAATGTGGAAATGCATTGTGTGACTGACTGACTGACTGACTGACCTACTGACTGACCTCTCTAATTATAGTATGGATGGATAGTTCAATATTTAAAATGGGTGGTTCTCCCATTTAAGTACTGTACTTAAAAACTCACTGAATGCCACCCTTTATTAAAAATCTACAAAACTGATGCCATCCATTTTGTTTAATTTTACCTTTTTATGGGGGCCAAAATCATATTTTGTACTTAAATTACATATATAAATCTATGCTTCTATCGAAAGCCACACTACCCCTCTTACAAAGGAAAACATGTATATTTATATATATATATATATATATATATATATATATATATATATATCCTATCATTAGATTTGGGCTTCAATAGAACATGTGTAAGATGTCTTGATCATTGTGATATGTTTATGCTGTCAATGGGACTGTGTGTTCTCTAAAGTGCAATGGCCTTTGAAAACCACCAGGTGGTGTTCTCCTACTATCTGATCAACAAACAGAAGAAGGAAGAGATACGTCCATTTTTTTTTGATAGTGGCCTAGTTGTTTACATTTTGGCCAGGCCTTTTTGCTAACATGCTATAACACTTCCGAGCCCTGCCGATCGCTATCAAGGGCTCTGATCGCCAAATGGATGGCACGTCTGGAATCGCGTTATTTTTTCGAGTTTTTTGAGTACTTATACTTCGTCTGGGAAGCACGGCAAGTGTATAAACGAACGTGTATAGCTAACGCTAAAGTGGCCGGAACCAATGTTCGGTCTTACCGGTTTTCCCGTCGGACTGTGTTCACCGGTGCTACAGTCAAATCGGTCGTGGCGCTCCGGTCACGGAGGCTTATGCCTAACTTCTAGAGCGATTCTTTTGAAATTACAATTATGGTATGAAAGATAAAACTTTTGATTAATTAAAAAGACGTAAAGTGCGTTTATGGCACTGGAGATCAAAGACGTTTAGTACGTTTATGGCATAATATGAGTTAAGTACAATTATGAGGTATTTGTACTTTACTTGAGTATTTCCAATTTCCAATACTTTTACTTCTACGCCAATACATCTCAAATCCAAACATTTTACTTTTACTCCACTCCTTTGAAAACTTTACTTTGCAGATATACACTATAATGTTATAAAACATAATAAAGCACTTTAGCCCTATTTTATACCTATGCTGTTTGAAAATAGCCCGATCTACAAGCTCACAATGCGTTGTACTTTTATTTTTAGTGCTTTAAGTACATTTTGATGCCAATACTTTAGTACTTTTACTCAAGTATGTTTTGAATTCCGGACTTTTACTTGTAACAGAGTATTATTGTAGTATAGTATAGTATAGTATAGTATAGTATAGTATTACTTTTACCTAAGTAAAACTGTAGCTGAGTGGGTAGAGAGGCCTTCTGATGATCAGAATACCACCGGCTTGCTTCCCAGCCTTTCCATGTCTCTGAACAAGAACCTCTTAATTTACAATTTACAATTAAGGCATTTAGCGGACACTTTTAATCCCAAGCGACTTACAATAAGCAGGTAAAACATCCATATAATAAGCAAGATAATATGTCAGTACATCAACAGCAATACAACAAATGCATATAGGAATATCAATCTAGAAAAAACTATAAGATTGGTACATCGGAAGACCACGCACCTAAGCAGTAAAAAAATACTTTTCTAAAACCTAAAAATGCTATCTAGCTTCATGTGTGGTAATCGAGGGAAGGGGAGTGTTACATTAGTGCTATGGGTTTAGGTGGAGCCTGAAGAGGTGAGTCTTCAGTCCACGGCGGAAGCTAGGGAGTGAGTCTGTAGTTCTAAGTGCGACAGGGAGTTTATTCCACAGTTTGGGGGCCAGGAGGGCCAATTGTCTAGGACAAGTGAATTTTTGCCTCCCCCCCCCCCCCCCTCCCAAAAAAATAAAAAAATAAACTCTCATCATGATCATCTGAGCTGCCATCAGCTGGGTGAAGCCGAAACTTAAATTCTCCTACGGGATAAACAAAGTCCTTCCCCCTTTTTGAGGGAAGGACTTTCCTCAAAGAGATGCAATAGTACATGAGTGATTTGATTGAACTCCGAGAAAGTAAAAATGCATCTGTTTTGAACTTGTGTGAATCTGCCGTTCATATGAATTAGACACTGAAAGCTGCCTCTCAGTGGGGGGACGGCGCTCGATTGTAACGCCAATAACAACCATGATTGTAGATTTGCAAGTCAAATCACCAGTAGCAGATGACGCTTCAGAGACTGCTTTGATGTTATTGGTATGAAAACAGTGAAGGAAACAGACCTCACTCTCTCTCTCTCTCTCTCTCTCTCTCTGTATAGTGTGTCTCTCTGTATAATGTACAGTATTTATGTGTGTGTGTGTGTGTGTGTGTGTGTGTGTGTGTGTGTGCGTGTGCGTGTGTGCGCGTGCGTGTGCGTGTGCGTGTGTGTGTGTGTGTGTGTGTGTGTGTGTGTATCTTTAAGTCCCTGTCCCTGTCTACAATGTCATGCCGATAAATATCAGTTGGATCGGCTGTATGGAAACATCTCGATGGCACCGCACTCCCCCCTTCTCCGCTGCCTCCACTGGCTCACGGAGTACAAAACACTGACGCTGACCTTCAAAACTTGATTGAACCCTACAACCCCACCAGTTCACTCAGATCAGCTAACACAGGGATGCTGACAGTACCTGACGATCCACTCGTCCTAGACTCTTTTCTCTCCTGGCCCCCAAATTGTGGAATAAACTCCCTGTAACGGCAGACTCGCTCCCTAGCTTCCGCTGTGGTCTGAAGACTCACCTCTTCAGACTACACCTTAGCCCATAGCAATGACCATACATGTCATTTAGATAGCTTTTTTTAAATGTTTTTTTTTTTTTCCTTTTTTTTATTTTTTATTTAGAGAATACAATAGGTGCTGCTTGGTCTACCTATGTTCTTCTTAAATGACTATTTCTATGCATTTGATGTACTGATGTTGATGTATTGATGTATTATCTTGCTATTGTAAATCGCTCTGGATTAAGAGCGTCTGCTAAATGCCTAAACTGTAAACTGTTAAGTTTCAAATATTTGTTAAACGTGTCAATGAAGGCTAGAGGTTAGTCATTTACTAGTAGTAAATTACCATGAACGCTTGGAAAAACGTTACTCATCACCACAGTGCTCCATGATGACCACATATCACCAGCATGGAATACATATAACAATCTCTGGGACTCAGTAGAGGGTGTTAATCCCTGTTTAATGAGCACCCGCCTTGCCAGTGTGGCTTTCCAGCCACATCCCTGGACAGTGCCACAGAGTCTGTGTGTGACGTGTGTGTGTGTGTGTGTGTGTGTGTGTGTGTGTGTGTGTGTGTGTGTGTGTGTGGAGCAGGAGCTGGAGAATTGAGCAGAAGAGGGAGAGGCTCCACTCTCCAGTCCCTTACAGTAGATTGACAGTCAGAACTCTGCCACACAATTTCATGGTTTGTGGGCAGTGCATACCACGGCTTTCCCAACCCTGAGACCTATGTGTGTGTGTGTGTGTGTGTGTGTGTGTGTGTGTGTGTGTGTGTGTGTGTGTGTGTGTGTGTGTGTGTCGTTGCTTTTACAGTATGCAACAGCACACACTAACACACACAGACAACTGGCATGTGGTCAAGAGTGTGTGCACGTGAACACAAACCCACACCACAAATCCACCCCACGGGCTTTGGCTAGCTAACACCGCGGGAAAAAGGAAATCAAATATTAATCCTTCAACGCCCTCCTGAAATTGAAAAAAAAAAGAAAAAGAAAAAAGTGGACTTACCATTTTATTATTGATTTCATGAAAATGAATTTCACAGACTTTCTCTACAACGTCTTCGGCCTCAAAAGTTATGAAACCAAATCCTATGCAGAGAGACAAAAACAAGGGAGGGGGGAGAATAGATTGAGTTAGTGGGCAACTTTCCCAAGACCAAAAGAAATAGAGAAAATGCACCATAGTCTGCATAAAATCCGATTTACATGTATACTTGTACAATGGTGTCATGTGCCAAAAAGAGCAGTTGTGTATACGACTCTGATGAAGGTGCTCCTGGATACGAAATGTTAGTCATTCCTTATATAGCACCTTACAAATAAAAATGTCATTTATAGTGATATATAGATACCATTATTATCCCACAAGGGAAAATCAGTCGCTCAGAGAAGTTAAGGTTACAAAGTTACAGGTAAAAGTATGAAAAAGAAAAAGTACTGCTGTGTACAGCGGAAAACAAAACAGTGCCTCATTTGTTTTGTCTCACAACATGTCGCGTTGGAAACATGCTGTGAGCTTGTATATCTGCTGTTTTCAGCATGCAACGCCAGCGCACAACAAAGCATAAATCAGGCTTCATTACGAGGAGCACGACACGAACGCAATACGTGGGCCTGTTTTCGGGGAGATTGGTTCTGGCACACAAAAAGTGAACAAGTTAACAAGACGTGCATTGTCCTTGCTAAATCAGGAATATGATGAAATCTGCCACATTATTAAGGGCACTGGAGGACCTCTGCCACAAAGACAGGATGGGAAGAAAAAAAAACAGCACAAAGACCATTTAATGAGATTCATGGAGCTAGAGCTTCAGCATCTGAATTTCATTAAATGTATTTTGTGTTCTTTTCATTGAAGTTTCGACTGTATAACAAGCCCTCGTTTTTATGTTAATGCAGGCCTCAAAAATGAACGTACCATTGACTGAGGGATTTTTCATTGGGTATTTTTATGAGATAAAAGCTTAACCCTGTCTTTCAGCGCAAAGACAGAGAGACTAGATGGTTTCAGACTGCTGAGCACAAGAGGATTGCAACGCTCCCTGCTGTGTTTTGATGGTGACGCACAAAGCAATCTTGTGACTGTATAGTCCAGGTTGAAAGGGAAACTGATATTCTATTGCTTTGTGCAAAAGAGGGACCCCACCCCTCCCAACGCGCGCGAGTGCGCGCACACACACACACACACACACACACACACACACACACACACACACACACACACACACACACACACACACACACACACACACACACACACACACACACACACACACACACACACACACACACACACACACATACACACACACAAAGGGAACACAGGCTGCAGCGAGGGGTGCTGAAAGGAGATGAGTTTTTCTTTTCAATAATGAAAACCACAGTCGATGAAATAAAAACGGTTCGGGATGAACATAAACAGACATTACAATAAACATCCCCCGTTTGACTGACAGGCACACATGCACATTATCTGGCAGTCATTATGAATGAAGATCGGATGCTGTACTAAGGATAAACTGTTTGACCTGCTGAATGTGACGAGGGCACTGATGCACTAATACAAGCAGGGAGACAAAGGTTCAAATGTCACATGTTGATGCATATTAAACTAAAATAGTCCTGGAAGGAAATTCAAAAGCTAAGCATGCAGTTGAACATAATACATAAACCAGTGCGATCTGTTAGGTCACTGACAAGACTTTACCAGGACTATAACAAATGGATCAGGGTCAGAGGTTGCCAACTTATAAGTGAACCGTATGCCCCCGGCATCCTATGCATGCACATTCACTCACTCACTCACTCACTCACTCACTCACTCACTCACTCACTCACTCACTCACTCACTCACTCACTCACTCACTCTATCACACTAAGTTATCAACACTGCTGATGGTTTACTAAAGCCCCATGGTTACTATACTGCAATATCAATCATTCCAAACTAACTTTAGATCACATCTCTGCAATGTTAGGCATCACACTGGAGAGGACAGCATTTCCAAACACCAATTTCACTGAAAAATACCTAGACTTTTTTCATTTAGAATGGTATGTTGAGGGACCTCTATAGAGCAGGCCTCCAAAAGCACTTCTTCACTTCTGCCCTATACAAATGCACTTTGTGTTGTAGAAATGCTATTTCCCCCCAGCTTCCTCATGTCCTGACGGCTGCAACCCACAAGCACGGAGTGCCCTTTCCTAGTTGGAATAGCATGGGCAGCTTAAACAACTACTAATGTGATGTTATTTTATAAGACAGGATTTCAATTTCTGCCCAGGCACGCAAACACTGTTGTACGAGAATGTGAGATGAGCGGGGCACGGAGAGGTGCACATGAGGCGAGTTAAGAGGCGTGGTTTCAGGAGCTGGAATGGCACCAAGTTACCGGCTTCCCTTCCTGTCCACACCGCCTTCGCCCAGCCACTTGTGACAGCCGACAAATAAGCCAGCAGAATTCATTTGTCACAGAGGAGGGGGATAGGAGAGCCTGGGCCTAGGGAGAAGTGGACAGGCATGAGAGAGAAAGCAAGAGGGCAGAGATGGAGATGGATGAAGAGCGGGATGAAGAAAGAGAGGAAAAGACACATGACGAGTAGAGAGGTTAACTCGTGCTCCCTGTCACCGCCACGCGCCCACCCCCTCACCCCGCCCCACCCAACGCTGCCACACACTGAGGCCAGCAGCTCCCCATTTAAACTGACAGGACATTCTTCACTCAACAGCTATGGGCTTATGGATCGGGTCAAAAGCTCCGGCAAGACAGCTCCGGCCACTATCAACAGTATACAGCTGAAGCTGCTGAGAGGGATCAGTGGTCGAAATAAACAGAAAGGAATCGTTCAATCTGCAGCGAGCCATTGAACGAATGTGCGGCACTGCACGGCACGAAATCACCAGGCGCCCACAAACACACTGTGTACCTGTCATATAACTCCACATCGAATCAGTGCGTTAGAGAGGCATCGTGTCTTCAGTGAAATGAGAGATCAGTAAAACCATCATCCATCAACACGACTGCCAAACGTGCGTGCGCATACATACACACGCGCACGCACACGCACACACAGACACACACACACACACACACACGCACGCACGCACACACACAGTACTTCACAATGCTGCTCACTCACATGTGGCTTGTATTCTAGGAACCTCTGGAGCCTCCAGTGAAATGCTGCTTGCTCTAGCCTTACGTCCATCCTGGTCAATATAAAATAGTATCTATAGTCTCTTTACAGACCATTCCAGGCTGCAAAGCAATAGCGGCAGGCAGGGATATATATGACTGCCCTTTCATCCATCTCCCTCATCACCACCACCACCACCACCCACCCCTTCTGCAGGGTTAACCAGCCATGTTAGATTGTACTCATGTCTACTGCTTTCCTGTTCCAAACCTCCAGACTGAGATTATCCAGGTGTGTCTGGATCGACGAACACAGGGGCAGTAGTGGAAAAAGTGCTTTTTTACTTAAGTAAAAGTATTAATACTGCAATGTAAAAATACGGTGTTACAAGTAAAAATCACACCAGTGTGAACGGAGCGTGGTGTCCATTAATTTCAAGGCTGTGTGTGTGTGTGTGTGTGTGTGTGTGTGTGTGTGTGTGTGTGTGTGTGTGTGTGTGTGTGTGTGTGTGTGTGTGTGTGTGTGCGTGCGTGCGGACATGCATAGACGCATACACACGGTCACACTAAGGAGACGGTGTGACCACCACTCAAAAGTCTGGAATTCAACATTTACTTGAGTCAAAGTGCAAAATTATTGGTACAGTATCAAAATGTTCCAAAAATAGAAAGTACTTATTATGTAGAAAGCCCCATTTAACAAGTTTTAAAATGTATAAACATCTTTAAAATAGCAGATTTACAAGCTCACAATGCGTTGCATCGTGAAGCATTGTGAGGTTGTAGATCGGCTATTTTCAGATGGCCGAAACATATATAGGGCTTAAGTGGGTAATGTATGTTTTGTAATAATAATCCAAATCTACAAAGTAACTAGTAGGTTTTCAAATAGTTGTAGTGGAGTAAACTAAAGGAACAATATTTGTCTCTGAGATATAATGGAGTAGAAGTAAAAAAAAAAAAATACGCCAATAAAGTAAACAATCCTCCAAAGTACAGCACTTGAGTAATTGTACGTAGTTACTTTACACCACTGCAAAGGGGCCTCTAGTTTCAGGGTGCCAACATTAATGTTTATCGGCAGCACAATTGATGGTTTCGGGAGTCTGATACAGCTGCACGGTCAGTACAGCTGATGCTAACAAACTAAAAAGGTGGGCTTAACGAACAGGGACAACCCACCACAAGAAGAACACTAGCATTTATAGAATATCATTTCACCACGTCATTATCCAGTCTATGTGGTTTTCTAAATAAAGGGCAAGACGGATGTGACATTTGTTTGCCAGTTAGATATATGGCTGTCATTAACCAAAACTTGGACATTATATCGTTATATCGGAATATTGCTGACACAGCCATATCACCACATCCAGTGGGGGTTGCATTTCGCAATGCTTGGGAATCTTGGTGCTGACAGTCAGGAGATTTCGTTGACACCTGCATGGAACCTGGAGAAAACATTGTGCTGGGTAGTTTTAGGCCGAGTGCAGCAATTTAGTGCCCGCAAACTAGAGGGCAATGTGTCAAACACTGTAAAAAATATATATTTAAACAGTAACCTTTAAATGTGAGTAAATGGATTTCCAATAGGCAGGCTGATAATAGGTGTTTTGTAGTTTTTGGCGAGGGGGAGGATGCTCTTGGCTGGCTAGAAGCTTGATTATTAGAGAAGGGCCAGGGTTGGCCACAACTCAACACTCCACAAAATGAGTCAGGGAGCCTCTCTTCACAGCCTCTCCGCTCTCCTTCTTTATTTCCACTCTTATGCCAAATTGTTCTTCTTTGAGTGCTCTCACTTTCTCTGACTCTACCCACCCACTTCTCCGCTTCCCCACCCTTGCATTAAAAGCTGAAGCTGTCAGAGGCAGCTCGGTGTGTTTAGGGGAAAAAACAGCTCTGGAGACCTTTCTCTGTTCACACCAGACAATGGGAGAAACTTGCAAACCAGTGCAGAAAAGTTGAGTTGTTTGACTTGTGGCATCTCAAATTGAAAACCTGGTGGTTACTTGATTAACTGGGTTTGTGTCTTTCATCTTCAGCACTTGGGATTGAGGGTGAAATGAATTGTGTTTTTTTTTCCTCTAGGCTTGGAATGGCAGTGCGTACTGCGTAGGAATGGCAGGTTTAGGAATGGAGATTATTTTAATAAAAACACTGTATAACAAATGTATATGAAGGCCCTGACACACTGCAAGCTTCATTGACGCAAGTGTCCCTGACGCACGTCAAGTAAGACCGCTTGTATATATTTTAAGTGTCAAATCATCTCTTTTCGTCAGTGTAATGTATCGTTACTTCGCGTTTTGTATTGAGCCTCCATACCTGCCTCCGTGTTGTCTCATATTGCTCCCTCTACAGTAGCTTGTCTTCCCCACCGGCACAATATGAGGATTTCTGGCCATGTCAAGATGTCTTTAACACATGCTCTGCTTAGACATGAGTAAACTGTCACTAGATAAGGGACTAAAATAGAATGGTGTGTTCCTGCTGGGCATGTGCCAGTGTGTCCTGTCCTTTTTGCGATGCCTGCTTCCAACACACACATTACTGCTAGGAGACCTTTGAAGTCTTCAACCCTCTGCTATTACTAGAGCCAAGTGTTTTAACATTCTGTTTAATACAGTCAATACCATGAACATTCTAACAGCAGCAGTGGCTCAGGGGTAGAGTGGCCACTTGGCAAGCGGAACGTTTCCCGGTTCGATCCCGGGCTCCCCCTGAGTGTCGAAGTGTCCTTGAGCAAGACTCTGAACCCCTAATTGCTCCTGATGAGCATGGTTTCCTCTTCCATCGGTGCATGAATGTGTGTGTGAATAGAATGGGTGAATGTGATGCACAATCATTGTACAGCGCCTTGGATAAAAGGGAAAAAGGCACTATATGAGTGCACCATTTACTACAAAGCATTGAGGTGATAGAAGGGTGATTGACAGAAAGAGAAAGCCTGTTGGAGAATGCAGAGAAGTAATGGCTTGCATCCAACAGTGTTACACCAATAGGGTTGGAGGCGGTAACCGCCGTACCGCCGTACCGCCGTACCGCGGTATACCGAGGTCTACCGCGGTGTCAGTGTGCTTACCGCGGTAAAAAGACAAAAAAAAAAGTCTATTTTTTATTGGAAAACAAGCGAGTTTTAAAACGGGGGAGAAGCGAGGACCGCATGCGCTCCATGCCGCTCTGCTCTGGGCCGTGTACCACACGTTGGAAGCCACATACGTCACTCAGTCACAGACCCTGCACACAGTGCACATGCAGGGCAGGAGAGTACGGAGCACAACTCTTATGACGGAGCAGCATAAACTTTCTGTAATCCACTCGACACAAGGATGTTAATACATATCTTGTGTTGTGGCATATATTTTTTTTATTCATACGGATTACTGGCTGAGCGCCGGCCGCGTGGACTAAAATCGAAAATGAAACTATTTTACTTTTTCCATCGCGTCGCACGTTGTGCCCCCGTCCGTCGCGTCGGCGATTTTATAACCTTTTCTGTCAAGTCTTGTAACTAAAACCTGTATATAGCAGCACTCAATCACTGCGATTTGAGAGTTGAGACGTGACGTGAGTTTACAGAATCACTGTACACGATCTGACTACCCGTCCTCCTCTGGTTTGTTCACACAGCTGTTTGTGTCTGAAAAGCCCAAGTAGCTAGCCTACGTTACTATGGTAACCCGACAGTGCAGATCTAAAAGCTCAGAACGCGTCGCGGATGCGATGTGTTGTGAGCTTGTAGATCTGCTCCTTTGAAAGCCATACCCGCTGTGCTGTACGGAGAAGTATAACTCGGGCAGTCAGGCTGTGGAGCTATTATACTCTATGCTGTGGAGAGGCGACTTTTGGGAAGATGATTGCAATATTTTGGCTTATCGCCGAACCTTAATTAATAGATACGGGGGTGCGGTAATTACCGCAGTACCGACGGTAAATGGGAAGACGGTAATCGCGGTAACAAAATGTCCATACCGCCCCAGGCCTATACACCAATAACAATAAATCGGTTGTACTGTAGTTTACTTTAGGTGAGCTACATATTTGGAAGTATGCTTACAGAAAGATGTTCAAAGGGAGGTAATAAATCTTTACTCAAGATCAAAGGCATACCTATTTTACACATTTAAACCAAGTTCTGCTTAAAGGAGTAGTTCACGCCCAAAATGACTTTTTTCCTATTGATTACTCACCCCATGGACACTTGAGTTCAATAATATATATTTTTTGTTTTTGTCACATTCCCAAGCCTATAATTTCATTATAATAAATGTACCCAATTGATTCCGGAAGGACCCAATGCATGGACGCAATTGCATTTGGGTCTCCATCCAGAATCAATGGGCCTACAAAGAGTCTCCTCAAATTATTTTCTTAGGAATGCGCGATTTGGAGATTTTTAACTCAAATCTCCATGAGGTGAGTACCGGTAATCGATAGAAAAAGGTAATTTTGGGGGGGAACTACTCCTTTAATTGACACAGTAACACTATTAGATAGATAGACCTTTATTGATCCAGTGGGGGAAATTCAGTCGCCTTGTAGCTTGTAGATCGGCTAATTTCTAAATCCTTTCAAAAAGTTTGTGTTCATTTATTCTTTTATATTTTTGCCTATAATGGCAACACCAGGGTTAAAGTGGTTAATGCAATGGATTTGTTTACCACTGATTATCTTTTGTGCAAAACTCTCAAGTTGCACTTCAGATCAGTCCAGCACATTATGGTAATGCACCAGCAGCATAGCCCTGTGGATATGTAGGAACACAATATATACATTTGCATCTGCCTGTCTTTTTATCCTTTGATTAAACATTTACAGTAAGACACAATATGTCTTTGTCTGTTTCCTCTGTGTTCAGCAGCACGACTCCGCTCTGCTTGCTCGCTGAGGGAACTAGTTTGTCTGTGTCCCTATGTAGGTCAGCTAGTAGCCTTGGCAATCAATTTCTACTGTCCTACATAAAGAGACACCCCATGATGTGCGCGCACACACGCACGTACGCTCGCACGCACACACAAACACGCACGCACACAACGCAAACACACACTTCTAATGCCAACCCTGATCGTTACCCCCTATTGATTTCAGATTTAACCTTACCAACAACCCCTTTCTAATAACCTTAAACAATACTTGTAAACCTAACCATTAGGGCTGTCCTCAACTAAAGAAATTCTTGGCGGACTAATCGATCAGTTGATTTAATCAACAAATCGGTGCAATTGTGTTTACTGCATACTAAAGCAATACGCCCTGAGAGGCCATGGTAAACAGTGGTTTTAGAACAGATAAGGGCTGTTGTTGGGTATGACAGCGTACGTCTGCACAACTGGTTTGATCGCACCGCAAGGCATTGTGTGCTTGTAGATCTGCTATTTTCACTAGTTTTGTGCGACAGTCTTGTATGATGAAGCAGGGCTTTAGTTTATGAAAAAACGTACACATTTAAAACTTGGAGATACAAGGTTTCTGCCCAACAGCGACCATAATGTGAATGAATAGCGAGGAGTGGAATGCTCCCCGGTTTTTGCAATAGGTTCACGCCCCTGTGGTTTGCCACGGCTTGTGATTGGCTGAAACGGATGTAGGGAGCGCTCCGCTGTGTTCACCTGGACCGCACGGAGGTGCTGAAAGTCGGGGGGACCAAGATTTACTATTCTGGCCCCCTGGTTTACAACGTCTAATGGCGGGGACTGCCCATAAGTCCAACATCTCATTAGTCCTACATCTCATTAGTCCTACATCTCATTAGTCCTACTTTGTTTAGGGTTAGGTTTTAGGGTTAGTTTTAGGCATAGTTTTACTGAGGTTAGGGTTAGGGTTTGCGTTAGGTTTAGGCATAGTTTTACTGAGGTTAGGGTTAGGTTTAGGTTTAGGCATAGTATTTTTACCAGGTTAACATTCACCAGATTCCGACTAATGGGATGTAGGAACAATGAGATGTCGGACCAATGCCATGGCACCCTAATGGCGATGAGTCGGCTCATGCGACCTTCGCAACGCTCGACACTCTCTGAGATGCCTCCGTCATCTCAACCGCTCCTTTACAATGCATCTCACACAGGGGTAATGCATATTTTCCCCTCCATTGTCAAGCCTGATTTGCCAGGTATGAAATTAGGCCAAGTCTTACCTGGCACCAGTTCACACCTGGCAACACCTTTCTCTGTGACAATGCTTGGACAATCCACCGATGTTCCACCGTATGGCGTCGCTGCCATGGTAACAGCCGCATGTCCGGCTAGGATCGGACTGAAACAGTGCCCAGATTTGGAGATGACTAGATAAACTTGCAAATCCACATCAGGTCATAGACTGCATATTGACTCCATATTGGAGCATGCCTGATACAGAAAGGTACACAGACGATTACAATGGGTATTGCATACCGATAACTGGGTGGGGCATTAGGCCAGTGCCCAACGGGCACCACTCTAGTTAATAGAAATTAAGGTATTTCATTAAATAAGTGTTCATGAAGAGCGGAAGTCTCTCTCTCTCTCGCACACACAATCGTTTTGGTTGTAATATTTCCTTGCACACTGTGCTCGTTTACACAAATTGCTTACTTCCTTACAATGGTAACATTGCACACACACACACACACACACACACACACACACACACACACACACACACACACACACACACACACACACACACACACACACACACACACACACACACACACACACACACACAGATTTATGTTTTTTTCCTCACCGGTAACACTCAGCAGAGCAGCACAGGTCATGTCCCGATTACGTCACATACGGCAAGCCTGTATGGATGATTAGTGAACGCTAGGGACATTAACTCATTAACTGCCAAAAACGTGAATCCCTTAAAAATCCCGTTGTCCCACCCTGCCACGCCCGTGAATCCCGTGAATAAAAAAAAAAAAAAAAAAAAAAAGTTTTTTTTTTTTTTTTTTTTTTTTTTTTTTTTAATTTTTTTTGGACCCCAAAAACGTTAGTAGGCATGATAGCGATCGCGAAATTGCTTGTTTAACCCCCATACAACCCCCATACAACTCAGGTAGCAGACCTCCAAGCTCACAACAGTGTAAAACATAATGGCTGCTATCTCATGAATGCCTGAACGGATTTCCATTCGGATTTTTTTGTTTGAAAGCTGTGAGCAATGTGGACACACGTGGTGCATTATCTAGGCATGGGTGTGCATGATCCGTGCACTATGAATTACATGGAAGTCTATGGAGACGAATGGCAGTTAAAGAGTACGAAGGTATTGTTAAATGGCAGCATATGAGTTAATACTAATACCTTAGTGGTCACTAATTATCTAGTTGGATAGGCTAGCTGTTAGGGTTAACCCCAGTTTTAATTCAGTTAAAAATTTTGCAAAAGCAAACCTGAACGTTGCACGCCATACTTTTGACCTTACCCATTTCAATAGTACGAATGGCGTATGTGGACGTACAGTAATGAGATTCAAAGGTTTGAACTTCAAGAGAATTTTCCATTCAAGACCGGCAGTCTTTTGTGCAAAAGCGAAAGGCTCAAATCAATGGACGTCTCAATCCCCATCACATACAGTAACAACCAATATGGACTCGGGCCAGGAAAGGTTTCCAAAACCCTTTGAGACACAATGATGAATTTCTTTTGAGGAGCGAAGCACGGCAGAATATGGGAATGCACGAAACAGATAGGCTGCCTTTGTGCCTTCAGCCTGATTGATATACAGTAGATATCAGTTTCATTCTATTTAATTAGCATTTCTCATTCCTGGCGAAAATGCAGAATCGGAATGGGAGATGATCAGAAACAAGTGAATGGTTTGCGAGATTTGCATGGATAGAGACAGGCAGACAGAGGATTGCCTTTAGGGCTAGTAGATATGAAAGCTGTTTTTGCGTGTAAAACGATGTGGATGTGGATTCACCAGCTGGCTGGTACCATAGCTTTCATCTGAGAATTCACTCATGACCTAATTGCTTCTTATCTTATGTAATCTCCTAGAAGGTTGTTTACCTGCTCCGTAATGTATGCAGTTTGCATTATTACACACTCTGAATTATCTACGAGGAGACGATAAAAGCAGCATTCTTTATAGTGAATTAGGCGTCTTGCTGGAGTTGCGGGGCATTTAGATTTGACACTGTTTCAACTCAATAAATGAAGAGCAATAAGTACACCATCAATATGTACTGTAAGCCAAATACTACATTAGCTATTGACACACACACACACACACACACACACACACACACACACACACACACACACACACACACACACACACACACACACACACACACACACACACACACACACACACACACACACACACACACAAAGACATAGCTCAGGCCAAAGTGGCTGAGGTAGGTTTTGATCATGACATCACACAGTAGTATATCAGGTTAAGTGTCAGCAAGCAGGGTGTGATGTCACCATGGCACTAGTGACCCTGTGTGTCATGGACATCCCTCTTCCACCAGCACGCACACACAGACGCACGCACGCACGCGCGCGCACGCACGCGCGCGCACGCACACGCACACACACACACACACACACACACACACACACACACACACACACACACACACACACACACACACACACACACAGACACACCCACACAAACTGTAAAATTATACCCACACTTACATGCATGACAGAAAGAGTGTGGAGTGCACAGAAGGGCTGTCAGCCAGGGTCATTTGTATGTGCAACAGACTCTTCCCAGCCTCCGTGGTCTATCCCATCGGTCATGTGCAGCATAATTGGCTATATAATCAAATGTAAAAATGTACAGAGTGCAGCAGTTTCATCACTTTGGAATATCCTTTAATCACTTCCTTTGGGCCCCGGCCAAGATGAATTAGCATGGATGAGATAGACACGTGCAGGACTGAGGCTGCCGTTTATTTAGTTCTTTGTTTATGTTATTCAGTTCACGGCTGTGTCTCCTTCTCTCACATCGGCTCCTCGTTGGGACCTCTGAGGAAGAAGTGCATTTTGTTGTGGTCAGGATGTCACATTAGCACACAGATTGCTTGAAGATGTCAACGCAACCAAGCCAAGTGAACTCAGATGGTCTGACAAAGCACCAGGACACCAGGGGCCATATGTACTGTATTCTGCATCAGGGGTTTATGCAACGAAGATCTGTATTATGGAAAAGGAAACTTGACATAAAAAGCACCTCGCCACATACTCATGCAGGTGGTGTGTGCCAATTTTCAGGCAGCGTTTGTTGATGACAGAGTCTATGTACCACATACTGTAGCACAACAGAACTACAGTATGTACCACATACTGTAGCACAACAGAACTATGTACCACATACTGTAGCACAACTATCAGCATCAACAGCCAATGAGGGACCAGCATTCTTGGTGAAGTCACCATCAACAAGTGTGACCTGATATAAATAACAAAGTGTCAATGATTATCAGTTATACTGTACATTGCATCCAAGGCCATGTGAAAGTTAGCATGGTTTATTTCATTTAAATGATTGCGAGACTATGAAAAGCTACTTGAAGAACGCCAGATACCAGAAACCATTATTAACAAAATTAGACAGAAAGGGACAGTAAGACTCCCTAAATCGGGAGATAAGCGACCGTCAGGTCGCATGTAAAATCGTCCTGATGGTGACGCTAAATGTGACAGATCCATGTTGATGACAGGACTCTAGACTTACTGTGTACCGATTTGCGTGATTTTAGGGCAACATTTGTAAGAGCAGTGTCCAAAAATGTGTTTTGCAAGAATGGGCCTCATGGTGGCGCTAGAAGAGGGCCATGTGAGAAATGGCATGTTTGGCATGGATCAGGGCAACGGTGGCGGAGATATGAGAAGGGCAAAAGTGTGACGTGTGACTGACAGACTGACAGACTGACTGACTGACAGCCGGTGGAGGTTTTGATAGTAACTGTGACCTGACGGTCGCAATCAAATATGACCCATCACATCATACTTATCTGTATGTAGCTATGACAGGCTTGCTTCTGGAGCTAGTAAGAAACCTTCTACCTCACTATACAGAACGGGTCCAAATGTGATTATTTCACATTGTAGAATGTGAGGTAACGGTTGTCTCAGAATGAGTTTTTATTTTTTTTCCTTTTTTAAATATAAGCCTTTATATTGGTGGTAATAATGGCCCCATCATAAATAGGGCAAACAATCATAGAAAGCTACAGCTTTAGAAAATGACATTACAGGGTCTGCCTATTTTAGAATAAATTTACATTTAAAGTAGAATGGACTGTGACCAACCTGTGTAATGCAGATGATATTCCATTTGCAGTTTCAATAAAGCTCACGAAAACAACTATTAACACGTGTCTACTGTCTATCACCGTCCAGACATTGTGAATGGACATGAAAGCAATCATTTTCACCCAGGCTTACAGTGGCTGCTGTGGGCTTTGAGTTAAAAACTCCTTTAGGTAAAACTCATTTGGGTCCAATTGGCATGGCACTTTGTGAAAAACAAATCATATTTTTTGTTGCAGACATTTTCTTTGCAGGAATAACAGTGTGTTTTCTTCTAGAACATTTATCAATCATAAAACATGCAACGTATTTGTCAACAACTCCTTTATTGTGAATTCCACAGAGTGGCTTACGACTGTCTGACGTTTTCTTTTTTCTTTTTTTCTTTTTTAGATCATTTAAGTGGGCTTGATGGATATCCTGTGGTGAGAGCTGACGGATGACACTTTACTGCACGCAGTAGGTTGCCTGCTCCATGCTTGATAGCTGTCAGTTTCATGTCAGTCAGTGGAGGCGTACTGGGTGGGAGGGACTGTGTCAGAACGCTCTTTCACAGCTCTCTTACTCACTCAACCCCTGATCATTATACAGTTATATACGGTAGCTCAGGACTTTGTTGGTCGTGCAATCCTGACCTACAAATCACATCTGGGGATTTCTAAATGCAAGGTAGTTGCTAGAATGCCATTAACATGCTGAGGGAAACTGGGGCACCCGCTGCCCTAGCGGTCCAGGCGCATAATGTAGCGCATAGGCTCTGATGGTGACAGTGTGTCAGCCATGAAGCCTAGTAAGGTGTTCCAGGTATCTGAGGCACAGAACTAGAAAGCTGACTTTCCAAACTCAGTGGAGGCATGTGGAATCTCAATCTCAAGCATCAAATAGTCCTGAGAGTGCGTAACATGACTTGAAGTCAGAGACCCGGCCATAAGACCCGACCGTGACAGCAGCAATGAAAACAATGTTGGTTAAGCGTTTGTTGTGTCAGATAGTACACAACAATGGACATATACTGGATGTCCAACATGGTAACTTATTAGGGCCTGTTTCATACAGCATTTATGCATTTTGATGTTTGATGGGATCATTTCTGTGCCAGTCCTTTATAGTGCACACACAGGCTTAGATTTTGATATTAAGGAAATAGGAAGCCGATTATTCAGTGTATTCTCTGCATGGCATTGGTCATTGCTATGGAAGCGTATTTCTGAGAAGAGTATTAGAGGCAGGCTGGCAAGGTGAAGTGTTTGCACGTCAGTATGAATGAAAGATGTTTGCTTTCGTTTTGAGCACCCGGCTGATAGAGCACAATCTCTTATGATGTGTTTGAAGATGGAAAATCCGTTCAAAACTAAAACATACGAGCTAATAGACCTTCGACTTTTGTTCTGCAATATACTTGTTTTAACTCTCTTTAATTACATTTAAAATCTAAATCTGGGAAATTGTTTTAGTCTCTATTGTTTTGCTCCCTCTCTCTCATACCCATTCATTTTCTACTTTTCTTTATCTTTCTCTTTAAAAAATGTACATGAAAAAGTTGGATAATCACTGTTTTAGGATTTAGAAGAGATATTTAGAATCGTCCTCAGATCTTAATGGGTTACGGTAATCTAAATACTACTACTGTCTACTATTTATGAGCAATGCATGGCAACATCAGTGGAAGGAGTATGATGAGCAAACTGTGAAAAACAGTTGTGGGTGTCGAGCATGTGACGACTTTGAATGGGGCATCACATATCTCCCAGATGACCCTGTCTAGACACAGACAGACAGACAGACAAACACACACACACACACACACACACACACACACACACACACACACACACGCACGCACGCACGCACGCACGCACACACACACACACACACACGCACGCACGCACGCACGCACACTCGCACACTCACTCACTCACACACACACTTTTAGCCACAAGTTGGCCAGTCTTTGCATCACCACTCATTTTATTCCTTCCCGTCTCCGTGCATTTCTCTGCCACTTTATGGGAGGAGAACTCATTTCACCCTCAAAGCTGACATCTATGGAAATTATGAAATCTGTAAATGTGTGCATTAAATTGTGTGAGGTGTTGCCACAGGGCGAGAGGTGTTCAGATGAGATGTAGATGAGTGAATAAGGTGGAAAGGAAAGGAGAAGGCAGTACTATAGTAGGCTACGAGAGAAGCTAGATGTAACCTAGACACTATTAGAACCCAGCACTGTCACTAGTGGGCCAAGAAATGAAAGATGAAAAAAGATAAATTATTATTAATGTCTCAGCTTTAAGGTGAAAGGAAAGGAAAGGCCAATGAAGTCTCCATAATCAGTAGAGTTCATCCTGCAGTCTGCCGATGAGATTATGAGATGCCTAACAGAATATAACTCAAATGATTAGGGTTCAGTCTTCAGGGAGCACGAATGCACTCAGCAAGTTTCATAACAATCTGTCGATTAGACTGGCACTAGGGCCGACGGGATCACGGTTAATTCTCAAGGGGCCATGGAGATGTAAAGCAAATTCCATGTAAATCCAGCCTGTAGTTTTGAACATAATCGTGATTGGGATCAAAGTGTTGGGCGAACGGACAGATGGACGGACCACCATCCCTAGTGTCACACATCACACAGAATCTTAGACAAAGGATGCGATCTCCAATATGTGACCTTTCACCTCTGCTTATATCCCTCACCTGTGAGGCAGTGCCAGTAGTGTGAGTGGCGTCTTTAACAGCCAGACGTTCTAGGAGATCGTCTAACAGAGTGAATTCAGTGATTAATAGGACAGGGCTTTAAAGCAGAACGCTGCGCTTGCCCTTCTCTGCGTAGCGGCCCTCTGTAACTGGCCTTTTAGCATAGGTCTGCTGCTCAATCCCCCCAGCATGCCGCCAGCCGCTGCGCCCCCATTACCGGGTAGCTGCTCTTTGAACGCTTCCGGGAAGGGGTAGGGGGGTCACTCCGAGAAGGGGGGGGGGGGGGGGGGGGGGGGGTCACTCTCCCTCCGTTTGATCATCGCAAAAGGTCAGCCACAACCCACAACGGACCCTGCACAGGAAGATGCCTCTTCTAGTGTGTCTGGCCACGCTTCCGTAGCTGACCACCAGGGGGAGTGTGCAGAGCCAAGGACAGGCCTGCTCACTGGGGCACTGGCAGTGGTGTACAGTTACCTAAGTACTGTAAAGTACTTCTACTTCTACTCCACTCCATCTCGGATCCAAATATTGTACTTTTACTCTACATTTATTTGAAAACTTTAGTTACTGTACTAGTTGCTTTGTAGATTGATTATTATTACAAAACATATACATTAACCAGTTAACCCTTTGTGGCCATTTGAAAATAGCTGATCTACAAGCTGTATGTGTCGGAATGCGACGCATTGTGAGCTTGTAGATCGGTTATTTTCAAAAGATTTTTACACATTTGAAAACTTGAAATGGGACATTCTGCATAATGAGTACTTTTACTTTTGATATTTTAAGTACAATTTGATGCCAAAACTTTTGTACAAGTACATTTTGAATTCCGGACTTTCACTTGAAACAGACTAGAGTATTTCTATATTGCAGTATTGATACTTTTACCGAAGTAAAACATTTGAGTACTTCCTCCACCATGCACTGTTGGTGGGCAATGAGACAGGTGGTTTGTGTGTGCAGACGTGACACTGAGGCTAATGAATGAGGACTTGATATTACGGCTGTCCAGTAGGTGGTCTGTGGGGACCCACGATCAGACACAGCTCTGACATTTACACAAACACGCGCGCACACGCACACACACACACACACACACACACACACACACACACACACACACACACACACACACACACACACACACACACACACACACACACACGCAAATAGGAAAGGTCAGTGCAGGGAAGGTGCATATCATTGCTGATATCATAGCCGTTTTCAACTAATATGACAGGATTTATTCTATAATGTGCCGTCTTAATGAGCAAATGTGGGATGTTTCTTTTTTTTCCTACAGCTAAATAAAGCCACTTGGTGACTACTTTGTCAAGAATATAGCAGGAAGAATAAGAGGCAGGTGAGGGAGGAGGCTTTACTTAACAAAGAAAGGTAACAATATTATTGAAATATAAGACCTATTTTTGATCATTTGGATTCACAACCAAACCTCATAAATAATTATTATAACTGGCGCACATTTACAAACTTCTCTGTAAGCCTTAAAGACGGGGTACCATGATTTTTTTTCCTTAAAAAAAACATGATCATTACTATTATGATTATACTAGGAGGAAGATTATTTTCAGAAAAGTGTACAGAAAGTGCTAAAATTATGTTTTTATGTTGCCACACCCACCCGTTGATTAGGTATACCTGGTTTTCACCTTAGCACCACCCACCATAAGTTAGGCACGCCCACAGCTGTAGGAGGGCATGATTTTAGTGTGTCACTAAAGCGGTGTATGTCGATTGTGCCTTTGGCTGCCAGGAAGAAACCAAAAATACACAGGGAAGACATATTTGCATATTAAAACCACACCTGGGGGTATAGTAATTTTAACTCCATAGACACATACAAAACAAAACTATGTCACCCCCTCTTTAAAGATTAGACTTTTTGGGGGCCTGTGGGAAGGGAATGGGTTAGGATTTAATGGTTTAGCAAGTCTCCGATGGCTGTTTTTATTTATTTTTTTACTGAAGAAGAGAAACGGATAAACTACTTGCTAAAAGTATGAATGCCGTGTCCTTGAAAAGCATGAAGTCGCAAATGGGCCTGTAAGGTATGGATAGAGAAACTGACATTGCCAGAAGCTTATCTTCTGACCCCCTCAAGACACACACACTAGCATGCACACGCTCACAGACACACACAGACACACACACACACACACACACACACACACACACACACACACACACACACACACACACACACACACACACACACACACACACACACACACACACACACACACACACACACACACACACACACACACAGTGCGGTCTATGCAGCAGCGAGACGTGTTGTGGAACAGTAAATCCTGGTGATGTCCCATGTACAGTCAAAGAGCAAAGAGAGGAGTAGATAGACAGGCAGATGGGGACACATTTTGATCACCGCAGAGAAAAGGAGAACGGTGAACAGGGACAAACAGAGCGAGCGATACAGAAAAGAAAGAAAGAAATGTAGCACTCAACGTGCTTCATAAAAATAGAATACATAGGCTACAAGCAGAAAATGCAGTGTGAAGTGCCGCGTTATCAGCTTGCCAAGCATTGCCTGACTGAGTTATTGCTCTGAAAATGTGTTGCTTCGCGAAGCGTTGATCAGCATTGGCTGGGTTATTGCGGGGGTGAAATAGGCTCTCCCTCCTCCTCCATCTCTCACTTGCGCTCTCTCCCTCTCTCCCTCGTTGTCATCGGGGATCCCCATATATGGGCATGTGATGTGTCATTCACAACAAAAAAAACTGTTGCCAAACCATGTTGATTTGTGCTCACGGGAGAAATATATACAACTCAGCCTGCCTGTCATTGTTGGGGATAAAGTGTTGTGAACTGTCCAATGCCATATATGGGCATATATGCACGGCCACCATAGACACCACCCACCTGACTGCCTGCCCACCATTTCAACATTAGGCGCTATTTTAGTCAGTGCCTTAAGGCCTGTCCATACTCTCTCCGAAACCGAACTTTTCGTCTGAGAGTTCTGACGTGCAGCTTTCCGAACTCTAATTCGGGTTAATGGTTTTCAGAAATTCCGAGTGACGGCAATTTGTAGCTAGGTGAACCGGACCTTTCCGACGAAAAGTTCAGTTTCGGAGAGAGTCCCTCTCATCCCTAAATTTCTTTGCCTTTATTACTATTTTGAAAAACATTTTAACCCATTCAGGCCGGGAACACATTTTAGTGTATGGGAGGGGCTTACTGTACATGTACAGTATGTAGCAACATATTTGTTTTTGTAGGCTAATTTCTGATTATTAAAATACTTTAAAATACACATCAAGCTTGTATGTAGATCGTCTAGTTGACCTATTTAAAAATGTTTTTCAAAATAGTAAAAAAGTTTTGGGATAAGGGGCAAGGCAGCTGCAAAAATAGGGCCCCAAATATTAGACAAGCAGAAAACATCACTACATGTCAGTTATCCACTTATATGGTGTTATCGGGGTTATTACACTGATTACACATCACATTGCGACTAGGGATTGAGCTCATTACTTTTTATTGATAATGAGCACCTTATCGATCATGCTTATTGCGTCGGGCATTTATCGAGCCCACTATTGAGCGTTTTCTAATATTTTGTGGAAAAACTTGAGACTGGCTGACTGGCATCTATGAAGATGACAGTTACAAAATGACAGTAACAAATATTATCATTAAATAGCATTAAAACAATCATGCATTAGTGTGCAAAGTGTTAAATGGCTTTATATTATGAATAGCACTCTAATAAGTCTTGTCTTGATTGTTTAAACATGACTTCATGGGCCACTACGCTCGATAACAAACTTGATAAGTCCAAAGCTTATTGATATCGGGTACTCAGTACATTTGTTATCGAGTTTGTAGCGGACCCTTGTTTCGAGCTCCATCCCTAATTGCGACACATTGATCAGCGTGTTCAGGGTTATTCAGGTTATTATAGGTGAAATAGGCTCTCTCTCTCTCTCGCCCTCTCTATCTCAATGCTGATCAAACTCCCCCGTCCTCACTCTCCCGTGCTATATAATGGCCATGTGATGACAAACACAACTAAACAAATGGCAATTTGCGCATGTCGTTGCCGGGGTTGTTAAGAAGGTCCAGTCCGCGTGTATAGTATGGGCGTAATCTGTGTGAGCCTTAAAATAAGCCTTAAATAACTCATCACACGGACCAACAACGTCGACCCTAACTCGTAAACAAGAGCCCTGGAAATTGACCTAAACAATGGCACACAACGGACCTTGTAATCCTGCAAATGAAGTTGTGTAATGAGGCTTCCCCAGGCTGTGGTACTTATCACAACAGGTGGGAAATATAAGCAAATGAAGAAAGTAGTGCACGCACATCCGTGGCCCAGGTGCTAGACAAGCAGAATCATCAAGAAGGACATATAGAATCTGCACACTGGTCAAGCTCCATAAGTTTATTGCTTCATGTCCTGATGATCTATTAAAAATATAAAGCAAAGCCTTACACAGTCAATTCCAATTCTGGTAGTGTACAAATGGCACCAAATGGTTCCATTTGTATATTCTCAGAGTTAAAGTAACCCATCCCCCCCCCCCCCCCCCCCACCCACACACACACACACACACACACACACACACACACACACACACACACACACACACATACACAGAATAAGTGTATACTGGGTATCTGTACATTTTTTAAGTGTCAATTTAATGACTTTTAAGACTTTTTTAATACCAAAGTGGCCAAATTGTCAAATGATAAAAAAAAAAGGCAAACTTTGTGAAAATATCCGATTTACAAGCTCACAACGCAAGGCATTGTCAGTTCTTGATTATTTTCGGGGGTTGCGGAACTGAAAGGTTTCGGGACCCTTGGTGTAGGTTAGGGTTAGCGTTACTGTAGGCCCAGGGTAATATGAGGCCCAGCCTCGGCCATGTCTCTGTGTGTGTGCATATTCCTGCCTTCATTTCTAGTTTCTAATATGAGCACTGACATCCTGTCATTTCAGCAGACAGCTCTATAACCCTGTGACATTAAGTAGCTAAACTCTGTGATTCCGCAACCTGTCGACACCACTAGAATCACTGACAGCACGATTCCTTATTGCAACGCGGGCGAGTACACAGTGGAAGATGGTAGAAAGCCAGCTAACACAGCATTTCCCTCGCCTCAAAGAAAAGGCAAACTGCCAATTACATCTGGCCACAGAGAGAGAGAGAGAGAGAGCAGTCAAACACAAGTCTCCGTCATCATTCTGATTTATTTCACACATCGTTAGAAATGTACGCTGGTCTCAGAGCCTTCTGAAATAAAAATAAAAAGTGCCTGGAGCATCTGGGGTATTAAAGAGCACACATTCTTAATCTATTGCACATCAAATAGGATGACTTACAATTAAAGACATCATGACATACTGTGCACATCACGCACAAGTGCTATCAAGTTGATTTAAAATAGCCTTTTACGTGGCTATTTTAGCCATAAGTATCCAGAGGTGAGGTTTCACAGAGAACTCTTCTTTGAACAAGCACCGCCAATGCAAACCTCCTGGTATTTATGCTTATGCGTGGGATAGCTAGCCGATGACAAACGGAGCCATCTAGCAGAGCGCTGCATGACTGCAGCTATACTCTGTCTGTCTGGCTGCCTTAATGAAGCTATGATGTCAGCCTTGCCTCTAAAGCTCCCATGCCTAAAATAGGCTCTAAAAAGTAGACTTTTCTGACACTGTGCAAGATTATCAATCCCTAAGTGTACAGCGCAGGGATACAGTTATTCCAGGCTCATCGTGCAATACAGTTGTAGTACCCATGTACTCCATAAACAGCTCAGGCAAACATAATACTTTTCTCGGCCAACAATGCCTCCAGTCTTGAGGGGTTTGAAGCGACAATAAAGCACAGTGTAAAGTATACTTTGTTTAAAAAATATATGTTGATCATATTATTGCGACCGTCAGGTCGCAGTTACTACCAAAACCTCCACCGGCTGTCTGTCAGTCAGTCTGTCCGTCATGTCACACTTTTCCCCAACTCATATCTCCGCCACCGTTGCCCCAATCCATGCCAAACTTTGCACACACATTCCTTGCCTGCCAATCCACAACCTCCACCCCACCAGGGACCCCCGGAGCTCCAGGGACCCCCTTCCACCGCCGCCAAAAAGTTCAAAAATGACCAAATGACCACCCAAACGGGGCTGTTCACGGGGAATTCCTGGGGACCACCGACTCCTGGTGCTCCAAAATGGATGCCCCTAGTGGAGGACCCCCGCCACTGCAGCGCACATAAAATGCCGTAACTCGGGCTAGGAGTGACCGGGAGAGCCGGGGCCGGTACCCACGCGTCCGCCTCGGCGGCGCCAAGAGAGCCGTCAACATGAAACTGTCCCATATAGCGCCACCATCAGGCCCATTTTTTCAAACACATTTTTGGACACTGCTCCTACAGATTTTGCCCTAAAATCACGCAAATCGGTACACAGTATGTCTACACTCACTCATGTCATCAACATGGATCTGTCCCATATAGCGCCACCATCAGGCCGATTTTTTCAAAAACATTTTTGGACACTGCTCCTACAGATTTTCACCTAAAATCACGCAAATCGGTACACAGTATGTCTACACTCATGTCATCAACATGGATCTGTCCCATATAGCGCCACCATCTGGCCGATTTTTTCAAACACATTTTTGGACACTGCTCCTACACGTTTTGCCCTAAAATCACGCTGCGACCTGACGGTCGCTTATCTCCCGATTAGGGAGTCTTACTGGTACTATTTGCATAGAATGCCATAGACTTTGTGTGTGTGTGTGTGTGTGTGTGTGTGTGTGTGTGTGTGTGTGTGTGTGCGAGTGTGTGTGCGAGTGTGTGTGTGTGTGTGTGTGTGTGTGTGTGTGTGTGTGTGTGCCGTGTGTGTGTGTGTGTGTGTGTGTGTGTGTGTGTGTGTGTGTGTGTGTGTGTGTGTGTGTGTGTGTGTGTGTGTGCGAGTGTGTGTATGTGTGCGCGTGATGCATGAACAAGCATGCATGATCGTGAGTAAGAGGTCTCTATGTCATAATGCACCCCCTGCTGGACCTCCCAGATGCTAGCCAACATGCTACTGGTCCTCTGCCACGTCTAAACACATGCTCTAGCAATAATGGCTGCATCAGTGCCATACACCTCCCTGATGGCCAAATCAGAGTGAGGAGAGGGGGAGAGGAGAGGCAATTCAGTCTGCACCCTGCCAAAGAAAAAAAAAGAGTGATGTTTCCCTTTTCACTCCCAGCACCTGCGTCAACATTTTACTTAATCAGAGCACAAATAGCATCCAATTTCTAAATTAAGTGACTTGCTCATGAGGAAGAGGGTGAGGTTTAAACCAAAGGCTAGACATATAATAGCAGAGAGCGTGGCAAGCATCTAGCATGGCTCATTCAGCATTATCCCACAATACAATCCTGAGTGTTAGTTTAACTATGAAAGATGCAATTCTGGGAAATTGCGAGTGTGGTTGCCGTTTTTGCATTTTCCCATTCAAGTCAATGGGGAAAATTGATTCACTAATACATTATCTCAACAACAATGTATCTCTAAACAAAATGCAAGCACACGATTCCCGATGGAACCGGTCCATTTGACATACCGGTATGACTCGAGTGTGAGCTACCAAAACTGTGGGAGGAGTGGTTACTTTTGGGGTTGGGGTTTTGGATTACTCTATAATGTTGATTACTCTAAAAAGTTGATTACTCTATAAAGTTGGGCAAGAACTATAGCGTTACCTGTATGGCAACCACACTAAGTATGAAAGCATAAAAATAAGACAATTCTTACACTTTGGCATGTACAGTATATGTGTGTCTGGAAGAACATTCTAAAGCCCTTTGCTTAGTTTAGTTTGCTGCATGAATAAAACGCATTGGATTTGGTGTGCAATGCTGTACGGAATCGGCACTGCGGATCCCAAAAGGAGTCATAAAAGGAGTGATGAGTTTTTTACCGAATGCGACAAGACGCACAAATCGAACTGGGTTCGATCGAGAAAAAAAACGCACGGCCGCAGCCACTCGTCGCACGGCTAATTTGGATCCGGTGTGCATGAGGTCGTAGAGAATCATTGTTTTCTTTTTAAAAAATGAAATTGCCCGTTTTATGTGTGCAGATAAACGCGCATGTGTGCAAAGACCTTAAGCCAATTGGTATTTGAGCAAATAGTTGCTTGAGACAGCTATTTAAAAACAAAAGAGTTTTCTCACCATAAATATACTGTACAGTACAACTAAGCAAGTGGCTTTTGAGAGGGCTCATATTATTCAGCACATTAGGACTATGAGAGCTGGTGCCCATTACCCATCATCAAATGTCGATCGCAGCCATCTGAGAAGCAGCTTGTTCTTTCTCTCCACACAGACGTATGCACGCTTTCTCTCCACACAGATGTATGCATGCCACGCACCCACACTACATTTACAAGACATATAAGGTGACACTGTCTGATGCCCCTTATCTCAACATTTGCCCTTACACGGTGCCAGACTAACTGCTTCAATTAAATTACATTTCTGATGCCTCCAAACATATCACGCACGCACGCACACACATTGCATGTGCACATGCATGAACACAAAACACACAGTAACAGCAAATCCTTTTGTATACAGGGCACCACTTCTAAGGGACCTCGGTCTCAATGGATTCCCCTGAAATAAAGGTTTCAGTGGAAAGAGAAAAAAAGATCAAGGGACAGCTTCTGTATTTCATTTGGCTGTGCCTTCCTGTTATTTTTGTTCTGTGTTCCTTTCTTCTCTGTTCTCCGTCTCCTTATTGTATCCATTGTGCTGAAAAATAAAACAAACTGAAATGTGGAGAGCTTGCACAAATATAATTTCACCCTCTCTTTTACACCATTAATTGTGTGATGTGACAATAAAAGTTCATTCTGATTCTTTGAGGTTGATTGTCTATGGTATTTTGAAGCTGATTGAAAATTAAAAATTGAAACGTTGAAAGTGCAAAATTATTCAAAGGCCAAACTTTTTTTCAAGGATGATAGAAGAGTTATGAAACAAAGTTCAAAAAGAAAAGGGAGCAACGCCACCCTTCCTGCTGCATGGAGATGAGAAACTTTGCAATCAAGTGCAATCAAACAGAATTAATTTCACAGTTTGAATAAGCCAGACAGCATCTAATGGAGAGGGGTTTTACCCTGTTATATATTCATTACATAATATAAAAGGTTACTGGTTCCGATCCTGCAACTTCATATGGTTCTTAGCAGCACACCATGAGCAGTGGTGGACAATAACAAATTACATTTACTTGAGTACTGTTTAGGCCTAGAATTATTGAATGCTTTAACCAGTGAAAAATAGCAGATATACAAGCTCACAGCGCGGCACCGAGTGCTGCGCTGCGAGCTTGTAGATCTGCTATTTTTGAAAAAGTCGTGAAAATGTGTGCAAATCTTTGAATATATGTATTTTCAAAGTGAACGTTTGTAACTCAAATTTTGCTTCTGGGTAGTCCCTGGAACTAGATATTTTGAGATGGGGGTCCGTGGCCAAATAAATATCAGTTTGGGGGTCCTTCACATGAAAGAGTTTGAGAACCACTGACATACTGATAGTAGTATCTCAAGAACAGACTAACTGAGCTCCAGTTAAGTGAAAAGGACCTTTTCTTTGACGATGGCTAGCCAGATTGCTGACATTGAAACATAGGTTTTTTCAAAAAATCTTAGAAGAAATCAAAAGACACTTATAGAATCAGGTCAAAATTCAAATTTTCACGATTTTTCAAAAATAGCAGCCAATAGCACCCACCCATGTGCACGCACCCATGTGTCTTAGGGCGTCTTACTGGTACACATTAATACTTATTCTGAGTACTTTGTTCACACAGTAAGCTTACAGTTCATGCAGCTACACTGTCAAACTGTGCATTGAAGAGTATTATAATGACAAGTTACTTTGTTATGAAATGCAATACATTCAATTTACCGTAATAACCATGTACTCGTATCCAGGTGGAACACCCATTCTACTGTGCATAAAACACCACACTACAAGTACAGTAATAGTAGTGATGATGAGAATGCTATAATCAATATTCATGATCATGTTATCATTTAATACTTAAATATAATTACAAAATGTTTTGGGAACACAATTAGCCATGAAACATGTGTCTTACTTTACATTTAGTATGGACATAATTAAAGTCTAAATAAAGATTGGCACATAGGGTAAAATGTTCCTTTGAGCATTTGTGCTCAGTGACCTTTGAAAGACAAATATGGGCTCTTGCACGGGTAATGAAAAATAACAGCAGCATTTTAACAACATTTTTGCAGGGTCTGACACACACTCCATCAACAACACAGACACATATTTCTTTATAATTATAAGTACCTGTGAAACTTTTGAAAACATCCGATCTGATTATCCCATTATTTATCCTAATAGTACCTGCTGAAACCACTTTGGTTGAGTTCAGATCTGACCAGACCAGACACAACATCAGGGGCCGTGTCCACAGATAATTGTTTTTGTATCTGCCAGCGGCTTTCTGCCATGCATTTCTATGTTAAAGATGAGCTGGAGCGCTCCTTGCATATAAGCACTCTGGATACCCAGCGTTTCTTGCCCAGGGTACTTCAAGCAATACATTTGAGAGGAGCGAGTGTCACATTTGATCGCCTTTGAATCCCTATCACAACCCACAACTGGGTACTGCTGAGTGGCTGGCCATTGATCCTATTCCTAACACTATACGATGGGTTAAACGTGCCCATTAAAAATAGGGAAATAGCTGACCAACAAGCTCACAACAAACTTGTAGATCGTCTATTTTCGTGAAAGTATTAAATAGGGCGGTAAACCTTTTTATTTGTAATTAGTAAATTAGTAAACGTTTACAGTGGCTATTTTGCACAGACATGAATACAGGGGAGCCTTGAGATTGTGATTTTCTCTTTGGTATGACTTGGTCACAACAGGTTTGAAAAACATTGCTCTATCACAATAACTACCTAACAGCATAACAATCATCTGCCATGTCATGAAAATAGATGGAGTACTGTAGTTGCAGTATTGATGTTCAACTATAGACATGCTTTTACAATAAGCCATCAGTTGATGCACATGAAAGACAGGGCAATATAACACATATGAAAAAACTCAACATGTGGCAGTACGCCAGGCAGGCCTATAAGGAAGTGGGTTTAAAAGGAAGTGCAACACACGGGAAACTCAACAAAATGCAATCTCTTCCTGGCAGGAATCGCTTAAAGGTTCTTATCGTCTCTGCCTTGGCGAAGCACAGCCGTGGCCGATCTGTGAGATATCACTGCATTGACCACTTCGAGATAAAACCGAAGGACATTATTATTACCTGCATACATATTTTCACATTACCATACATTATAAAATAGCCAGGAGGTACCATTTAGATCTATCAGTCTACTAATAGGCACTACAAGGTTCACATGCTCTACCAGGAGAGTTACAGTACAAGTATGCCTGCTGGATTTCCTTCAGCACATTTACTTTGGTGATTCTATCAGCAGCATGCATGTCTTCATTTGATTTGACATTTAACATTTGAGTTCATCAGCATGTGTATAATAATAATAATAACTAGAAATATTATTCCTACGAAACAGTGTGGGCTTGCATGGAACACCATGTATGGGCCAAGCCCCCAGAACCCTGGGGGCGCCCTGAAACCAAATGGACATGGTGGCCGTTTTGACGTACTGCAGTTGGGTCTACTAACCACATGAACGCGCATAGGCTTCTTTGTATTGACGCGCGTTCATACCGGAAGAGCTCGTTCATGAATTTGAGCCCCAGCGCGTCCATGAACACAAACTATGACGAAAAATGCGTCACAGTGGCCCCACTACGTCACGGTTTTACTACGCGGAAGGAGGGGTGAAAACGCCTCATGCGCTGGGTGAGCAACTCAATGCAAGTGGATGGGCGGGGATATCTGGTGTCCTCTCTATTCTTATTATAACTCGATGGTATGGGCCCACAACTCTGCCTTTGTACTGTCGGTCAGTTTTGAACGTTGCTCCTCATTGGCCAAGTGAGGAGAATAAACTTGGAGACTAAACTTGACCTATAACCAGTAGGACTCTCTAATCGGGAGGTAAGCGACCGTCAGGTCGCATACACAATCCTGCCTGATTGGTCATGCTTGAAAATAGATAACTTGATATCTTCAGTCAAAAGGCTAACAAAAAACAGCTTCACTTTAACTGGAAAAAGGACCTTGAACAAAAGTGTGTTGCCTATAGCAACCACACTAATGTATTTTATTTGTAAGTGTGTGTATATGTGTGTGTGCTACACGTCATTTTCTAACATGAAATTTTATTATTTAAATGTTCCGCATCCACATGTCAAAATGCTCTCATAGCGCAGGGTTCTGTGTACGAAATAAAAGTATGTTTTTCACAATCCCACCCTTGATTTTTGGAGCTTCATGGGAAGTGGCAGACTAGTGGCAAGACTAGCCTGCTAAGCCTGGCATGGCCAGACTAATATCACTGTGTAGATATCAGTCTGGAATCTCTGTATGGAACCTGCATTTCCAAGGGGCGGATAAAGAAAATGCCTAAATCCGCTCCATATTTGCACACTGGCCACTGATTGGTCCCTCACTACTTCGGGGGGAGTGAAATCCAATCACAACTGAGCGGTGCTAGACCAAATCTGCCGAGGGCAATTTATTTTTGCAATCACAGATTAGTCTGTTTTCCAGGCTAGAACAAGTCAAGATGTATAAAACAATGAATACAATTTCACTCAAACACTTGGAGAAGCCAGCGGGGTTTGATGGGAAAGAAAATCACACTCAACTAAATACAAACCAAAAACAAATAAACAAACAAACAAACAAAAAGCTAATGCCAGGCAAGGATACAGGCAGTCACTGAGAGAAAGATTTGTGGCTGTGCCAGAGAGGCAGCTAAAAAGACAGAGGAAATCACACCCTAAATACAAACTCTAAATACAAACCAAAAACAAATAATCAAACAAAATAAAAGCTAGTCTGGGAATGCCAGGCAAGGATACAGGCAGTCACTGAGAGAAAGATTTGAGAGAGGCAGATAAAAAGACAGTCTTTGTGCGCATGTGCGCGCGCGCGCGCGTGTGTGTGTGTGTGTGTGTGTGTGTGTGTGTGTGTGTGTGTGTGTGTGTGTGTGTGTGTGTGTGTGTGTGTGTGTGTGTGTGTGTGTGTGTGTGTGTGTGTGTGTGTGTGTGCGTGTGCCACCATGTACTATATTGCTTGCCCTGGCCTATAGTTTTGGACAGGCACGTGCACACATAGACATCAAAGGGGGCTTGAGCCTCTGCCCATTTATCCGTCTGTAAAAAGTGCCCTCTCCAGACCATGAATTCAGTTTTTACTATGGTGAAAGAAATTGATTATGCTTAGTTCAGTGTGGTATCACGCACCGAAAATAGCCGACCTCCAAGCTCACAATGCGTCGCAGCGTGACGCGTTGTGAGCTTGGAGGTCTGCTATTTTCGATACAGTATTTTCACCAAAAGGCCCTTTTCGAAATTTCAACCTCTGCCTCTCTAACATTCTCTGCACGTGGGCTTTTTGTGTTATCCTTTTAGAATAGCTTGTTAAATTGGATTTGCCGTACTGTTTTCAACGTGTTAATAAAGTACTCAATCAATCAATCAATCAGTCAGTCAATCAACCAGTCAATCAGGGTATTGGAACGACTCGTGGTTGAAGCTGAATAGCGACGCACACGTCCCACTACATACTACAGTATACTCACCTCTCAAACCATACATCCCTGCTCTGCCTGCTGCTCATTGGATCTGAATATACAGCTTTCCAACTGTATATTCATCTGTCCACATCAATCAGCACTGCAGTACCAACAATACGTTATGACAGCTGTCTTGCAGACGATATAGGTACAGATGACAACAGCCTGTATCTCAGGCCATCTCTAATAATAATCACCATGTCTCTCCGCTTCACCTCTAATCTTTCTCCTTTGTATATTTTTCTGATCTGAACATCCTGAGAAGGTGTGGTCCTTAAAAATGCATCCGGCAGCGCAACCTCCTTGTGCCGTTTTTACAGATGTTGCTCGCTGAATAAATTCCTTGCATTGTATATCCTCTTCAGTTTACTTTCTCATGTCTTGACCATATACTATTTTACCACCAGCCCGCTCCACACTTGAATCTATCTACTATAACTGCACTATCTATCTACTATAACTATTAAACTCTCTCTATTCCTTAACAGATACACGACCACACCACCTACAATACATACTGTAATATAACATGATATAATTTTGATCCTCGTCTCGTGGTAGTTTAGCTGTTCAATTATTTTGATATGACCATTTACGCGTACTGCCTGTGTATGCATGTGCTTGTGAGTGTGCTCACTCACACGCAAGGAAATAAAATGATTTGGAAAACGTTTGGAGCAGTGAAGGACAGCAGAGGAGCTACTGGTCTCCCTCGCTCCCTCTTTTCTTGCCGCCAGTAAAGCAGCACGACGGCAGGCCTGTCTCCCAGGACAAGTTAATAAGACGGAGCAGTCCCCAGGGGCAGCAGCCGGGGAGAATTATCACTCTGAAGGCAGCCAGAAATACTGACACAAACTCGGAAAGCACTCCTAGATAGAACCTATTAATTACCCCCCTGTCGCGAGCAACTGCTGGGGACCACAAAAAAAAACTTCACTGACAAACTGAAAGGCAAGGATTTTACCCTCCAAAAGCAAAGAGGGATTTCCCCTCCCTTTTCCTTTCAGCGAATCTCGTGCAATTATTATTTCTTTAGACAACTTTACTCATTATCTGTTATTCCTATGGTTCTTCTCCTTTCACTCAACATCTCGTCTCTCTCTCTCTCTCTCTCTCTCTCTCTCTCTCTCTCTCTCTCTCTCTCTCTCTCTCTCTCTCTCTCTCTCTCTCTAAAGGGGGAGGGGGCACACGTTACTGTAGTTGTTGTTCCAAGTTTCTTTATTAGGATAAATCCCTTGAGATCTCGTCTCGTCTTCGAGCTTAAATGTGTAAGTAAGTATGTACAGTATATACATACATATATTGACCAAAAAAAAAACACATACAGTACACAGTGCGAACCTTGGAAAAAATCCACTAGCAGAATGACAAAGTTTAAAATGCTATGTTCAATACAGTGAGTGCAATAAAATAATGCAATAATAATATAGTATAGCATGATGGTATGATAGCAGGTTTACCGATAACAAGACAACTTCAAAGTAAGAAAACCATGTGGATCGGGTGAGAAAACAGTGCACGTTTAAAAACTGCTGGAATGTTGAAATGGATCTGATGTTAGCCGGTAAATTATTCCAGTCTGAAGGAGCTTTGAAAATAAAGGCATGTTTACCAATTTCCTTACTGACAAGAGGATCAGAAAGGTAAACCCGAGTGTCTGGTACCATGTGTAGGTATGGGGAGTAAATAGCGTTTAAGGTATGGATGATAACAAAAATAAATACATTTGAATACATATTGAAACCAATGTGTGTGTGTGTCTTAAATGGTAAATGGTGCATTTATATAGCGCCTTTATCCAAGGCGCTTTACAGAGATTGTGCATTACATTCACCAATTCACACACACATTCATATGCCGATGGAGGAGTAAACCATGCAAGGCACCAACCTGCTCTCCGGGAGCAACTAGGGGTTCAGAGTCTTGCTCAAGGACTCTTCAACAATAAAGGGGAGGACACACTGGATGCGCAGCGTCGCGTCGCGATATCGACGCACGTGAAGTGCCGTGCGGTAACCCCAATTGGATGCGGCGCACTGCCACACAGCACATCCATTTCCCCCGGTGGGGAGATTGGAGAACCATGGGAGAACATGTTTTTTTTTTTTGTTATCAAATATTTTTATTTTCCATAATCAAAAGAAAAATGCAATTAACAGACAAACAACACAAACAATAGTATAACAAGAAAAGGAAAAGAAAACCCACCCACCCCCTTTCCCCGGACCAACACGGAATGTACAATAGTGCATGCCTGTGCTAGGCTGTTACCACTATATAGTGATTTCTTGAATCATAGCCTTAAGCTTATCTGCAATGTCCGACCACATATTAATGTTTTCTTCTTTTGCTCCGTGTGACCTTGCTATCGACTGCTCTAAATATACTATATCTAGAAAGGTTAAGGCCCACTGGCGAAACGTTAACGTATGAGGAGGTTTCCACCGCGTAGCTACCATCTTCTTCGCCGCCGTTACACCAGCAAAGAAGATGCGCTTGCGTATATTGTTTAGTTGCAACTGTGAGACGTCATTTAATAAAAATAAAGAAGGAGAAGATATGATATTGATACTAAAAATAGTTGAAAGTTTTGAGGCAACCATATTCCAGAATGACGACACATTTGGGCATTCCCAAACCATGTGAAGGAAGGTACCAATACTATTTGAGGCGCAGAGAGTGCAGTTGGGATTATTCAAAATCCTCATAGCACATAGTCTGCGGGGAGTTAAATAAGTCCGATGAACAAAATTTAAATGAATTTGTTGATGGTCTGGATTTCTAGAAGATAGCCTAATGTTAGACCATACTGTGTCCCAACAAAAGTCAGGGTCCAAATTTGGTACATCATTCCTCCAAACAGTATCAACAGATAGGGGCCCATAACTACAGTCTAATAAAAAACCATAGAGGGTGGAAACCAAACCTCTTGTTCTGTTACCATCACAGATAAACTCATGGAAGGGGTGCAATCTAAGGGGAGCTTGCCATGGGACCCCATAGGTCCTCATGGACGTTCTCAGTTGGAAGTAGAAAAAAAGGGTATTTCCAGGCAGATTGAAGATGTCACACAAATCTCGAAAAGGTTGTAAACCATTTCTATCAAATAAGTCCCCTAATGTACGAATCCCCTTAGCCCTCCACCTTGGAAAGCGAATGGGGCGATCCTCGATTAAAAGTCTTTGATTATTGAACACTGGGGAAAATAAGTTCCATTTACAATCAATCTTACACATCTTTTCAGCTGCCCTCCATACTGCCACTAAATGAGAAATGATAGGTCCAAAGCGAACTTTGCATTGATGTGTAGTTATGTTTGAATAGATAAGATCTCTCAATTCAACAGGCTGCACTAAACTCTCCTCAAGCTCTCTCCAAGAAACCTTATTTGCTGGGTTAAACCAATTTAAAAGGGGGCGGAGCGTGAAGGCCCAATAATAAAATTTAAAGTTGGGCAATGAAAGGCCGCCATCATCTCTAGCACGTTGTAATAGAGAAAGTTTAAGACGAGGGCGTTTCCCTTTCCACACAAACTTAGATATCGAAGAGTGAAGCTTATTCCAGTATTGCGGCGGTGGTGGCAAAGGGAGCATAGAGCTTACAAAGTTAACCCTAGGAAGAACATTCATCTTTATGATTGAAACTCGAGCTTGGAGAGAGTTGGGCAAAGATGACCATCTATCTAAATCAAGACAAATCTTATTTAGAGTGTCACCATAGTTGTTCTTAACAATAGCCTGAAGAGAGGGGAAAATATCTATGCCAAGATATTTGAATTGGCTTACTACTGGGATTATGGGCGGCAGGATAGCAGATCTCATCTGATCATTTAGAGGTAGAAGGGCTGACTTCGTCCAATTAATTTTGTAGCCGGAAATGGAACTGAACTGATCAAAAATTTGAAGGACGTGAGTAATTGACTGTGGTGCATTCTCAAGGAACAGTAGAATATCATCAGCATATAGGGAAATGCGATGCTGTGTGTTGTTAATCGAAACAGGAGTAATATCTGCAGACTGACGCACTGTCTGAGCCAAGGGTTCGAGTGAAAGTGCGAAAAGGAGAGGACTAAGGGGACAACCCTGCCTTGAAGATCTGCCAATCGTGAATAGCGGCGAACAGATCTTACCGGTTAGGACCATGGCTGACGGATTAGAATAAAGTACTTTAACAAAATGTATGAATGAAGCACCAAATCCCATTTTATCTAGTACAGCCCACAGGTAAGACCATTCCAGACGATCAAATGCTTTCATCGCATCGAGCGACAACACTGCGGCGGGGGTCCTCAGCTCCTTAGCCCTATCGATGATATGCAATAGTCGTCTAGTATTATCAGAGGCTAGTCTAGTTCCTATGAAACCTGTCTGATCACAGTGTACTAAGGTGGTCATAAAACCCTGCAAGCGACGCGCAAGCACCTTAGCAAAAACTTTTAGATCAGAATTCAAAAGTGAAAGCGGTCTATAGCTTGCGCAATCTGTGGGATCCTTGTTCTTCTTCAACAATAATGATATAATAGCTACATTCACATCCCTGGAGAAAGAGCCACTTTCAATTGCATATCGAAACATGTCTAGCATCAGCTGACCTAGATCTTCCCAAAAGATGGCATAAAGTTCAGGGGGTATCCCATCCAAACCAGGCGACTTGCCCCTACGCATTGCGAGCACAGCTTCCTGTAATTCCGCCAGATGGAGCGGTCTATCTAAGGCTTCCGCATCCGCCTCGCTAAGGGTTGGTAACTGTATGTTGGATAAAAAATCATTGCATACTGCATCATCGTGAATGACCTCGGAGGTGTAGAGCTCATCATAAAAAGCACGAAACGTGGCATTGACCTCTTTGGGTTCTGTAACCATGGCTCCATGGGAGAACATGTTCACCGCGCGGCAACGCTGGAAAAATAGAACAGCGGCGTATCCGCCGCCGGTGTGGGTTAGTTCTTTGAAAATGTATGTTTTGACCTCTTAAAGGGCCTACACCATGCTTTTAAAACTATATTTTTTGTATAAATATATGCTCAAAATTGAGTCTTAGACAGGTTTTAACCCTCAACAAACACTCTGACCATTCTTTTTGTTTGTTCTAGCTCTACTATAATGAGGCTCTCCAGCTGCAATACCAAAACGGCCTGTTTGCTCAGGGGCGCATCTAGTGGGGTTTTTCCAGAAAAAAAAGAAGTTTTTTGAAAAAGAAAAAGTTTTTTGAAAAAGAAAAAGTTTTTTGAAAAAAAAAAAGTTTTTTGAAAAAAAAGTTTTTGAAAAAAAAGTTTTTTGAAAAAAGTTTTTTGAAAAAAGAAAGTTTTGAAAAAAAAAAAATTTTGAAAAAAAATTTTTTTTTACTCTGCATTGCATTGATTTTTTTTTTTTTTTGACTCTGAAAAAAAAAACGGGAAACGAGAGTGACGTCACTCTCGTCAACTCTCAGAACAGCACTGTTCTGAGAACCCGTGGAAAGCTTTTCATCTCTGTCTGCCCAAAACCAGAGAAAGACACAACGGTCAGAAATAGGACTTTGTGAGGATAGAAGGTGCCAGTGGGACCCCAAAAAAAGGTTTTAAAATAGAAAAAGTGAAAATTCATGGTGTAGGTCCTTTAACTCTGGGGGAGCCTGGGATCGAACTGGGAACCCATGGGGAACCCTCTGTGTCCTAAGACGGCAACTCTACCCTGGCCTGAGCCACTGCTGCCGTGTCTTCTTACATTTAAAGATGGCCATTAATCTGTGAGAAAAGGACAACCAATGACAAATCTGCAGAGGACACCAGCGTCCCTTCCAACCATCTAAATCTTATATATACATTCCTCCTATTGCCGCATCCCACTTCCACGCCCATTAACGCCCCCTTTACATCGACTTCAACTCATAGGTAGTCGGCGTCTAGGACGTAAGGAATACCGCCCCTACATGGTGACAGCCCTCCATTGGCTCATTCCCAGCTATGGGACCGGCGGATCCAATTTCAACAGAGGGGGGCGTAGCCACACACACACACACACACACACGCACGCACGCACGCACACACACACACACACACACACGCACACACAACCCCTAGAGAGCGCAGCCCCTCCGAGAGTGCAGAAGCGCGCATGGAGAGAGAGAGAGAGAGAAAGAGAGAGAGAGAGAGAGAGAGGCACATGCCCCTCACAGGCACAGTCAGTGAGGGGAGGATGGGGGGGTGGAGAGTAGAGAGAGTAGAGAGAGTGAGCGGAGGGCAGTGTATCGAATTACAACAGAGGGAGGTGTGTCGTGTTTTCCACCGAATGTGAAGCCAGTTACACAACATTTGGTTACCCGTCGAATTATGTTCCACCTCTGCCTGGATCCTGCTATGCATTCACAGAGCTTTTCCTGTTAACAACGTGGCGAGGGGGGAGAGACAGGCGACTTTCTAGTGAATAACAAATGGCTATGGTAAAGAAACCCTAAAAAAACAAACTCAATGGTCCTCATGGTAGAATTACTGCAAAAGGAGTTAATATTTACATCATTTTGGAACCCCCTCAAGGAACACTGAGGGTCCCTGGACCCCACATTGAGAACCACTCATTTACAGCCATTTTAATTCAAACATAACTAAGTGCTACTGTAGGAAGAGCACAAGTGTGCCAACATTCAAAGCCAAGGAACTGCTCTCCAGTAAAGTCAAACCTCTTCATGATGCTCCACAGGGGAAGCATTGCTTTTCTGTTGCAAAGGAATGAAGCTGAGAAAGAACGAGAAAGACAATCAGAGGACAGAGAGGGTGACAAAGAGTTACGGTGACAAATCCCATATCTTAGAATAGACAAAGAAAGAGGAAAGGGGGCAGACATTATGTTGTATGACTGTGTACTGCTGTGAAGCAATTGTAGGGCAGAAAAGTGAAATGTGATGACTGGGGAATGGTGATGGGGATGGGGGATAGTGTTAGTGCAAGTGGCAGGGTGTGAGAGAAGTGCAGGAACAGGCAGTCAGCAGGCTGTCTGATGCATGGGGCTGGCTGGGGAGAGGGGAACCAGGCATTGGAATCCTTTGAGGTAGCATTTCAAAAAGACAGTGACCTCTCAGGACAGAAACATTAAAAAAACACAAACAAAAACAGAACTACACAGGCTGTGTGTGTGTGTGTGTGTGTGTGTGTGTGTGTGTGTGTGTGTGTGTGTGTGTGTGCGTGCGTGCGTGCGTGCGTGCGTGCGTGCGTGCGTGCGCGCGCGCGTGCTTGCGTGCGCCTATACATGAAGGTCCTCCCTGTAGGGGGACAGAAACCAAAGACAGAAAAGTAAGAAGCGAGAGAGGAATAAATGAGAAACAAAAGGGGTAGCGAGAGAGAAAATAGTGAGCGAGGGAAAGGTGTGGAGACAATGAGGGTTAGGACTCGGCTGCTGTTGAGGCACTCTCACTGTGGTATATCTGTGTGTGTGTGTGTGTGCGTGCGTGCGTGCGTGCGGGCGTGCGTGCGTGCGTGCGTGCGTGCGTGCGTGCGTGCCTACATACATGAATCAGTTCTGAACTTCGGCAGCACACTATATAGCGAAGGTTTGCTGCTACTTTACAGTGTGTTAGGTCAGGCAAACACAAACACATACTGTGTCAATGCACATGTAGAAACAGTTTTGATGTGCACGTTGCCCTGGTCCTGAACGGTAGTGGGAACTACACTGGACCTAAATTAAAGGCTCCTCTCCAGACATCCGAGATCCAAAGCTCTCTGACAGAGAAACACAGCATCTGCTCTCTTTAGACTACAGAGCCTTGATTTCCTCCATCCTTACAGCGCACACGTATCAAAGCCTGGCTGCACACTGCTGCTGTGAGAGAAGTGTCTTCCTGCATGTACACAAAGCCACACACACACACACACACACACACACACACACACACACACACACACACACACACACACACACACACACACACACACACACACACACACACACACACACACACACACACACACACACACACACACACACACACACCTTCATGCACACAAAAAAAAGCCCACTTGGAGCCTGTCAAGTGTGAACAAACCGAAGACAAGACGGTGGCAGATGGATCCGCTGAGGAGAGACGAGCTCCGCATTCAACTCAATTAGCAACGCGCTGCCGCATGATGCCGATGGGAGGAGGAAAACCTCACCGTGACTGGCAGCCTGTCAAGTTCAGACGCACAGATGCAAAACAAGCATTATAGGCACAAAGGCAAAATAAACGGGAGTAAATTGTGAGTAAATGGAGGAACGGCGCGGAGGCATTAGGCGTTTGTGGATCTTCATCAAAAGCCGCGGGTGTCCATGTGACCACAGAGCCTTGATTCAGGCGAACCGGTATGCAGGCATAGAGGAGAGTATGGAACAATGACTGGCCCTCTCTCTCCCCGCACTACCTGTGTGTGAACACTAGAGCATTAGAGAGCTCTGTCCATACATTATCCTGCCATGGCGCCTAATGAGCCAGGCCTCTCCTCCCTGTAAGTACGGTTGGGTGGACACCCTTTATTACAGAGGGGAGAGACAAGCCCGCTTGTGCACGGCTGCACATGCACAGTGCGCTCGCTCACGCACGCACACACGCACCCACACACTGACACACACATACATACACACACACACACACGCACGCGCACGCACACACACACACAAACACAAACAAAGCCCCTCGCAATGACATCATAGATTCAACCCAGCAGTGGTATTATGGGGGTAATGTAAATACTGTGGGTGTGGGTGTGTATGCACGTGCGTGTGTGCATGTGCAAATGTGTGTGTGTGTGTGTGTGTGTGTGTGTGTGTGTGTGTGTGTCAGTGAGCGAGTGCTTGTGTGCACGTGTATGTGTGTGTGTGTGTGTGTGTGTGTGTGTGTGAGAGAGAGAATGTGTGTGTGTGTGTGTGTGTGTGTGTGTGTGTGTGTGTGTGTGCGTGTGCGTGTGCGTGTGCGTGTGCGTGCGCGTGTGCGCGTGTGTGTGCATGTGTGTGTACTGCGTACGTGCATGTGTGCCTACATGTGCAAGTGTGAGCATTACATGAGTGTGGAAGTGTTCAATTACGCGAGGCTTAATCTCAGGCCTGTTGGTCCTCATGAGAGCATAAGTAGAAGACGTGGATGTGGATGTTGGTGGTGAGCATTGATGCGGGGGTGATCATTCTTACCACTGCGTTACTGCTGACAGTCCAGACATTAAGATTGCTCATTTTGCTGCATTAAATGCCTCAAGAAACACCATAGCTCTTCCATATTAAGTGGACATTCCTGCTGATGAACCAGCGGTTGGAATTACAGTATCTGTAGTTTATGGAGATACTAATGCAAAAACCCTTCAAAAGAAAAGTCAAATGCTTGCTAAAAGTATTTAATGGCTGATAATAAAGCTGACAATAATAATAATAATATTGACCTATTATATAGTGACCCATGTGATCAGCAGGCTTTAAAACATAAGAATCCAAGTAGTGACACATTTGACTAACACGGCACAGCATAGACTCAGCTATTCCCTCATGTGCTTTGCTCAGCTGTACACCGTCTGCAAAGGCACACGCGCCATGCGGTAATTAAAGGCAGCGATGCTATCCCTGTCTTTCAGGCTTTTACAGCAATATTGGCATCATAATAAGAATATTTTGTGCAGATACACAGCATAAGCGGCGTCCTCGGAGCATCTTCACTGATTCTGACGCTGGAGGTATATGCAAAAACATACAAACAGCAAAGCGATATGTACAGTATAGGGATGGGACGATATGAAAATGTCATATCACGATTATTGTGACAAAATAAATAGCGATTTACGATATTATCGCGATAATCAAAATCCATTATCCTTGGGCGGAACGTTTTGCGACGCGTTGTGAGCTTGTAGATCGGCTATTTTTTGGCAAAGACCTTTGATATAGAGTGGAGGGAAAAAAAGACTGTATCAAGTACGTATATTATAAGTATCTTTTACCGATTGTTTACTTTACTTTATTTGTTTATTTAGACAGGACAGTACCAGTTCATGAACACAGAGATATTGACATATTGCAAAGAATATATACATATTATGTTCTCAATGTAAACCATCCGGAATTAGCTATGGCTAATTTCCATCCGTTGTCCTCAGGACATAAAACAGGAAACAAAACAAAGACAAAACAAAAGAACAGTAAACAGACAAAACAGGGAGAACAAAATTCTAGAGGGTTGAGTGGTACCGGATATGCAGCTCGGCAAATAAAAGGTGAATTGAACCCAGTGCATGACAGGGAACGATATCACGATAAATTAAATCTCCACGATACGATTATCGTGAGTGTTTTTTATCACAATATACGATAATATAGCGTATCGTCCCATCCCTAGTACAGTATACAATAATTCCCTAAATAAAATACCTTGTTTTTGTGAGGTATGCTTGTGTCTGGGATTGTTTGTAGACAATACACACAACGGGGCATGTGTCCATGTGTACAGTACTTGTGCTGTGTGTGTGTGTGTGTGTGTGTGTGTATGTGTGCGTGCGTGCGTACGTGCGTGCGTGTGTGCGTGCGTGCGAATACAGACTCTGTATTCCTGACCACACTGGCCCCAATCTCGCCAGGGGTTTAACCCCAGTAAATCCACTATTAGGTGTTCTGAGAATGATGATGTGAGCACTAGATCTTCCCCGGTGGTTTCGCTCTCTAAGAGCCTCCTGCAGGTCACACATAGAGAAGCTGAGGGGGTATTAGAAGGCCAGGGGTCACCTAACTCTCAATATGATGACAATTCCAAAGCCGGTATTTTCATTTCCTGAGGATACCGATTCCCCGTGGCGGCCCAGGCCAAAGCAGTTTGCTTATTTTGTTCAAATAAATTCATCTCTGCTTCTAATGGAGTCCGGATGCCCTGCGCAGCACACATGGTTTCCCTTTAAATTCACATATGTCCAAAACCATTCGTTTTGTATTTATCATTTAAAAATAATTATTTAAAAATAGTGAAAATAGCACCATGAGGCGTTGTGTGCTTGTAGATCTGCTATTTTCACTAGATTTGTGCGACAGTCTTGTATGAAGAAGCAGGGCTTTACTTCAAGAAAAAACATACTAATTTGAAACCTGGAGATACAGGGTTTCTGCCCGACAGTGACCCTATACTGTATACCACTGAGGCAGACTCCCATATCCACTTAAAAAGTAAAACACAAAGCAACTGCACTACTTAGTGAAACCCCTCTGTCAATTTAACTCTGACAGAATGAAATGCATCAATTTCTATGCTTCTTAAGCTCGGGGGTTAACACTGAGGGGTTTGCTGTGTCCCCAAAATGCCAGCTTTCTGCATGATGCCCCCCCGTCCCCTTCCCCCCCCACACTCTTGTTGCACTTTGTCCTTCAAAGCCTCTGCAGAGGTGACTCCATGCAGCCAGCCAGCCACTGGGACCAGCTGATGTTTTTAAATGGCACACAGTCTCACTTGGTGGTGGCGAGATAAACACGAGGAAGAGATTAAGACCTTGGGCGTTCTCTTCCTCAATCCCCCCGTCCTTCCTCCTCTGTCCCCTTGGTAATAGTGGTCATGCAGTGCCAGGGCTGTGGAACCTAATCAAGGGCTGTTGTCTCGGCTTGTGGAAACGACACCTGAACACCAGACCAGGGATGGGACGATAAGCGATATTATCGTTTATCGTGATAAAATACACTCACGATAATCGCATTGTGGAGATTTAATCTATCGTGATATCGTCCTCCGTCGTGCACTGGGATCAATTCACCTTTTATTTGACGAGCTGCATATCCAGTACCATTTAAAACCTCTATTGGTAAAACATACTTATAAAATGATATGTATTTGATACAGTCATTTTTTCACTCTACCATTTTTTCACTCTACCAAATCTCTTTGCCAAAAAACAGCTGATCTACAAGCTCACAATGCGTTGCAACGTGTCACAACGCGACACGTTGTGAGCTTTGTAGATCTGCTGTTTTTTGGCAAATGTTCCGCCCCAGGAACAGGATGTTCCTCAACATTCCCAGGATGTTGGGGATATTTTGATTATTGCGATAATATCGTGATTATCGCGATTTCTTTGGTCACAATAATCGTGATATGAAACTTCCATATCGTCCCATCCCTACACCAGACCCATCTGTGGCTGTTAGCAGGGAGTAATACTGAATATGGTGGGAGGTGGTGACACAGGAACAGCAGAGGGAGACAAGTTCAAAGGTATCGGGGTCTGTCTCAGGGGAGACAAAAATAACAGCGGGATAGACCAAGTGGCGGTAAAGTTCTTCGGCTGTTCGATGTTTTCCAGTGTCAATACCTGTAGTAGTGCTACATTGGTTCTAAAGGCAAAATCTTTGACAAAAACATGCATTTTTTGGCCGATGCTTGTGCCGTGAGGGGGGTGAGATCAAATCAAATAAATAGGTTTTGTGTAATAGATAATAGTTACACTTATTTATCCAGAGTGTGTGTTTATGGTGCTAGGTTGCTAGGAGATGCATACAACCAGAAATTCACTTCCAGGTTATTGGATTTGGAAAACTCCATTTGTCTCAGATTCTTTCCCCAGATTGCATTTTTGGTCAAAACAGGCTTTTTTCAAAGGACCCTCATTAAGGATGCATCATGGCGGATACAGTTATTATTATTATTGGCCATGTGCTCTTTGTTTACATCCTGGCCACATGGTACATTCCTTTTTAATACCTCTAAAATTACAATGTAAACTAATTAAAGATCGGCCATTGGGAAAATAGCCGATCTACATGCTCACAGCGCCTCGCAACCCAAGGCGTTTTCCCAATAGAACTGTTATATAAATTGTAATGCCTCAACTCTTAGTGCTCGTCAGGGTGGGGGGTCCCCAGTTAAAATATGATTATTTGGGGGGTCCCAGCCTGAAAAACTTGAAAACCACTGCAAAAACAACAACAACAACAACAACAACAACAACAACAACAACTCTAGACAACATACAGTACTATTTGGTTGAGAGTGATTGTCTCTCTAGAATCTACACAGATGATTTGATTTGACCGGTGAAGATCGTGGAGGAGTGTAAACTGCCCTGAGATGCCTAACTTTTGCTTTCAGGTCCTGTTTACAATCGCCTTCGTGAGAATGGAGTCTATACTATGCCACAGTGGCGTGGCATACAACTTCAAACTACAACTGTGTGCACTTTGGTGAGGAAATGAGGGAGAAATTGGCTGGAGTTTGGCGTATGATGACAAAGAGACTGGCATGATAATCAACGTAAACCACCGTGAATCAATGGATGTCAAGAAGAGCTAGAGGCCAAACACCCTGGGTACGTCATCTCCCCCCAAAATGTCCACAGTATACTTCAAACAACCTTGGATCTGACATTGAAGCAGAATGACGGGTCTGTGTGCCTTATTTGCAATGTGTGCACTGTGCAGGCTCCAGGACACTCTTTTTTTTTTTATGAATTTATTTTTCAATTTTCAAATCAGGACACTCTGTCTGTAACTTCTACAGGTGCAGTGAATTTCATGACTTGGCTGCATCACTGGCTGGTACAGAACATTGTAAAAACACGTTCACAAGGCTCTCCACTTTATGTCCACAATTCTCAGACATTTCTCAAAAACAGCTGATCTACAAGCTCAAGTGGTCTGGCTTTGTGTGTATGTATGAGTGTCCGTCCGTATGAGCACAGAACGTCACCGACAGAACGGCCCATACAAGGAGATATGCACGTGTGTCGTGTTTGATACCATGCAAAGTTTTTAATAGAAAAGTATAAAACGGGTGTAAAGTGTTACACTGATTTTGAAGCTATTTTAACTCATTTTGGTGGGGACCCCCTGGAACCCCCCCAAGGACCCCTGGGGGTGCCCTGAACCCACTTTGAGGACCAGTGCTCCACACCCAGATGAAGTGCAAGGACCCCAGCCATGATCTGTTCACTCTGCTACTATCTGGAGAATGGTATCGGAGCATCAGGACTCCATCCAGCAGGCTCAGGGACAGTTTATATCCTCTGGCCACAAAACTCCTGAACTCTGGAATGATGCTATCACATTTTTGAATTGCCATTTACAGTATGCTATTTTCATGTGTGTGTGTGTGTGTGTGTGTGTGTGTGTGTGTGTGTGTGTGTGTGTGTGTGTGTGTGTGTGTGTGTGTGTGTGTGTGTGTGTGTGTGTGTGTGTGTGTGGGGAGATTGCTATATTGCTATATTTATACTTTTTTACGATATTATTACTATACGTGATATATTAATACGTGATCTATTTCATGATATTATCTTCTCTTATTGTGTTCGCCAGGCCGAAGGCGTGGCCAAGACTATGTTTTGAACTTTGTGTGTGTGCACGTGTGCATGAGTGCGTGAGTTCGCCCGCCTGCCCGCGAGCAGCTAATCTCCGACACTGTTGGCCTGATCGCAGCGAAACGTTACACACTCCCTGGCTGCCTGAGCAGAACCTCTGCCCCGAATATTTCCAATCGGCCCTCTTCTAGCGCCACCATGAGGCCGATTCTTGCAAAACACATTTTTGGACACTGCTCCTACAGATTTTGCAAAGCGGTACATAGTATCTCTAAAGTCATGTCATCAACATGGATCTGTCCCATTTCCCATATTCCCTCCTAATTGGCTACCATTGCCTTCTAAAGTTTGTGTATGCAACCTGATGGTGGGTTCATCTCCTGATTAGGGAGTCTTACTGGTTTTAATTACTCCTACAGATTTTGTTTTAACATCACGCAAATCACACAGTATCTCTAGTCATGTGACCAAGACGGTTCTGTCCGATTCTTCATATTCCATCCTGATTGGCTAAGATTGGCTTCCAAAGTTTTCAGGACTGGTCCGTTTTCAACAAAACGCCTTACATCATGATCGCTGTGTGCGATTGCCGTAAAACTTGCAAGCACTTTCCCAATAGGGCCTAGGTCAAGGTAGAAATGTCACCTTAAGTTTTTCAAATCAACCTCATGGTGGTGCTATAACAATTCACATTTTTACCAATAACTGCACCGATCAGGAAACTTTACATGCATTGCACAGTCCCTAGAGGCCAGGGGAAAACCTCTGCCGTCCATTTTTGTCAACACTTTTGACTACTCCTACAGATTTTGGCCAAACATCACTCAAATCGGTTCACATTATCTCAATGATCATGTGATCATGCCACATGGTTTCGATGCCATCCATCACTCACAGGCTCCCCCATCTGGCGGGGAGCGTCATTAAACTGACACCTCAAGGAAGGTGAGTAATACGGACATACGCCCAAAGCACCATATTCGATCAACGGCCTGTGTAAACACCACACATTTGTTTTAGCTTAACGTATACTGCCAGCTTAAGTGTAGCTGTGGGATCCACAACCCTGCCTAGAAGCTGATGAGCTGAAACAAGGATGTGATTGAACGTGACTGAACAGTGGAGGCCTCTTAGGTGGAGGTGTGTATAGTATAGTGCATAGATTGCATGCACTACCGTTTAAAGTAACATTCACAGTCTCACACACATCGCTAACATCAGGTTCCTCAGGCGAGGAAAGAACACAAATTTTCCAATCTAATCTTGAAACACTGGGTATAATCTTATTCCATTGGATATGATCTGTTGCATACAGGAATCAGAGGAGCAGCATTGTGCAACGGAGAGAATGAAAGGAAGCTAATCATTTCAAATGGGATTGGTACTGAAGAAAACTAGACAAGAAATAATGTCTCTCTTTAGACAGGATATTGTGAATAAGTTCAGTCCAAATAAGGATAAGCCTTCTATATCCTATTGCATAACCAGGCAGAAACAGAATGAAGACTTTGAATTTGGGTTGGGCTAAGAAAATGAACGGCTTCTGTTTCTCCCTCTTTTAGGGTAATTCACCTGTGAAGTGTATACACTTTTTTTTTTAAACAAAAATAAATAAATAATCCTATCCTCAAAACACCCCTCTTTGGGAGGGCCTTGTCAGACCTCTGAGAAAAACGGCAACGTCGTGGGATATTCTCTCTGTCTCTCTCAGCGGTGTTCCATCCGTTTGGTAAACAGCCGTGTCCTACAGTCGTAATCAGAGGGTATTTTTTGAGGGATTTGCAGGCTGGCCAGGAGGCATCCGCTGGAGTGATCTCTAATTGCTAGAAGCGGAGGCCTAGACTGCCTGGCGCTCGTTTGAAGCCATCGGCAGCAGCTTCCAGCCAGAGCAACCAATGGGAGGAGGCTTCCCACTGAGGCACTCGTTTTCTCCCCCCTCTTTCTCTTTTTTTCCACCCTCTACTTCGTGTTCATCACACTTTTTTCTACTTCTTTCTCTCACTTCCACCCCCCCTCTCCCTGGTTCGCTCGCTCTGCACTCTTTTCCTTTGTCATAGTCCTTATCCACCCTCCTCCTCTCCAACGCAGTCAACGAGCCAGCAATCAGTCTCTGTAGACAGGCATCCATGCTCGATCCTCCATACCGGTAGCCGACGGGTTTCGGCTATGACGTCATGCGCCATGGGCTTTTTTTTTGGAGAGCAACTGGTAACCTGTTCACTTCACAGGCACAGTTCCGCCTCTCCGTTAGTGGCCCCACAGACCACTGTGACCAGCGAATAATGAACATAATATACCACATAGCATTGGAGGATAATGAGGCCACTTAATTTTCTTTTCTTTTTTCCACCTTGTCCAATGAGACGAGTGCAGCCTAGCTCTGCCAGATGGCTGGGATTTGAATGGCACCTGGTACTACTGTACTGTAGCCTTTCTCATGGTGCAGGCTTGTGTAGTTCCAGCCCAAAGCACCAATTGTGAGAAAAGTTATGAGAGAGAGAAGAAAAGAAAGATGACAAGATGACATTTTAATGCCAAACGCTATTTTGGACACACAATGAACACGTGTGTTAATGGCTGGGGAGGCAATCCACATGCAGTAGAAAAAACATAACATGTACAAAAACAAATAAATACTTAATCAAACTCACACACAGAGAGTTTTTTTGTTTGTTAGGTTTCTCACTCAGTGGAGCCGCACTTGGCCATTGGGCTGCCGATCAAGGTAAAGAGATTATAAACACACACAATGCAGCCTTCTGTTCCTCTTCCAGGAGCAAACACAGCCCGTTCAGCCAGCAGAGAAACAGGCTGCAAACAAATTCAACACCCTTGCTCCTATCTGCGCACAAAGCCAAGTAATTCCTGCTTCTCCAGGAACCAGATCTCTGGTCTGTGCCCTTCTCTGTGGCTCTGGCAGTCCACGGTTGCCTTACAACCAATCCACATTCACCCTCCGTGCCTTCATTCCTATTTCCCAATGCCGGTTTCGCATTACTAATACTTGCATCATTCCAAAATAAGCAAACCAGGAATTTAGTAATTCTGTAACCAGTCACACAGTCATTGTAAAGTCATAAGAATAATGAAAGAAAGTTTCCCCGGAGTTTCATCATCCTGTTTAATAGTTTCATTAACAAAAAGCTGATAGAGGCGTTGCAGCTGTATTATAGAAGGGGTAAAACAGACACCAGCGCCGTTCTTGTGCTAGTTGGATTGACTCCAACGTGTTGCACGTTTCAGTGCACTGACACTGGGTTCTGGTAACACAGATTTTTTTTCAGTGCATGAATAAAAGAATCACATGGCACGTGCAGGTTTGACCCAATTAATCAAGCGCTTATGATTTAAACAGCATAATTTTGCACTGAATTCTAATGTTCTTATTTGCATTGCATACACTTGCCATGAGCGAAAGCTCACTAAGCCGTACGTTATATTCCTTCTCAACATGAATCTGTACAGACAATGTGTGATAATGTGGAGGTGGAGGAGGGGTTAATTAGAGTCTGGTAGAAAATGGTTTAACCACTTAAACCCTACACACTTCCCTGCAGGGCAACCACACAATAGTATTTGTCCGACTTTATTTCCTTCCATCCATCTTTCCATCTTTCTAGATAAACTTTATTTTGCCGCACTACTCCTCCCACAGTGTCAAATCGACCGGCTTCATCGGGGCACGCAGGGGTGCGTTTTGCTAAGAGATACGTTATATATAGTTTAATTTATATAAATATTTGTGAATATATTTTCTCCATTGACTTTAATTAAAAATGAAACGTTTCCCAAATATGGAGATTACTGACATCATAGACCACATATGAGACTTACACAGTATGTCCATATATGGGCAATTCCAAGACAAGGGCTTAATATTGATGACATCAGGGATCTCCATATATGGACATAAAATGGACAAGGACTCCCATTGACTTGAATGGGGAAAATTCAAATGCTAAGACGGAATTCATTTGCAAGTGTGACTCGTGTCAGGGCAACCACACTTTCTAGTGTTATAACAGTTTATAACATTTATAGACCGATTTCTCAGAGCTGCAACCATAGCTGCGGTGTCAAGCGGCACCGCATCGCACAGAGACAAAAGGTCTATAAGGAAGATTTATTACGTTTATAAACATTTGTCGTTTTTTTTGTGCAAATGTTCACCTACAGTATTATGACACGCTTAGAACAGGGACCCTAGGGTTCATGTGGTTAATGAAGAATGGAGAGCAGGGAAAAGGACTGTGCCGCCACCTCTCTCTAACTCACAAATTAAACCCTGGTGCTTAGGTTGATAGGCGTAGCTGCCACGCTGTCTCCAGTCCTCCCTCACTATTCATTACCGTCGCCATCTCCTCCTTTTCAAGACATCATTTGTCTCACCTCAGCAACACTCTCCTTGGCAACGGCAATTGAGTTTGAAAGTAAAATCACTTGGTGGATCATAGATCATACAGCAGCCAGCAGGATAGTACAAAAAGGAGTACAAAGATAAATGATAGAGTTAGATAGGCAGCCGTTTCCGAAAATATTCATTCGTAACTAATATTTCTCCGCCTTTGGTCTAGCGTCGGCATAGTGAAATCTCTGCACCAAGAGTGGCATGTCACTATGACTGCCCGATATATAGGCATATATGGATATCCAGTTGTCCATAGAAACAGATCCGACCATGTCAATATATGGGCATATTCTGCTGACATCAGGGATCTCCATATAAAAAGTACGCAGACTGACAGATACAGCGATCCCCATATATGGACATAAAAGGGACACAGGTATACAGAGCTCTCCATATATCAGGGGTTGACACTAAGGTCTCAGAGGCACTTGCCCATCGAGCAAGTACAGGTCATGTTCTACTTGCCCTAAGGTAATGCCCACTTGCCCGAAAAGTAAATCGTCCATGAATGATAGGTACGATTTTAATTACCGCTCAATTTAACACTTATTTCTTTACTTTCTGGGGCTGTGCGATAAAATGTCATACCTCAATACCTCCAAATCCAAATACCAAATACTTTAGCTATGATTGAATATGTCTATGGTTATATTTTTAAATGTAGCAACAGTAAAAACAGCACATTATAGGTAAATAGTGCTCATATTTTACATTCCACAGACCAGAAGACACTGGCCACGTTCAGGTGTTTAGACAGATATCTTGTGTTGTGTTTATAGACAATTGTGTCCCCTCTCAAATGAGCACTTGCCCTGTCGGGCAACCTGAAAGCCAACTTCACCTGCCCTGACATTTTATTTACCTGCCGGGGGCAGGTGGGCAAGCCTTAGTGTCAATGCCTGTATATGGACATAAAAGGGCCAGACAGGTAGACTGCCATACAGAGACTGCCATATACTGTATGGGCACAAAAGGGACACAGACAGACGGGTACAACGGGTACTCAGACAAAGCCCCCGACATATGACTAAGACATAACCGTCGGATCAGCGGTGCAACCAGTGGCGGCTCCAGGGAAAGATTTGCAGGGGGCACTTTATTTTTGAACACACCCCTATATATAGCAAGACGATTTTTTTGCGGCGTTTTGAGCCAAGCCAAGTTTTCGCACTGAAAATATTTGAATTTCCCTTGCTGCATGCAGAACAACAAAGGAATAGGTGCAGTGCCAGTGTAGGCTACCTTTTATTATTGCATTTTCATTAAACTAGTAATTAATTTGACATTTTATATATATAATAAGCACAAAGAACATATATAATTAGGCTAACACCCGTAAAAAATCTTAAAATAATTGTGGGGTAGGTTACTACTGGGCAATCTGGACTGGGGGGGAACAAAGTCTAATCTGGGTGGGCATTGCCCCCCAATGCCCCCCCCCGTGGAGCCGCCTATGGGTGCAATGTACTGTAAGCGTGAGGGCCTATACAGTCTGAAATCCTGTGTGTTTATTAATTTGTGCGGTAATTTCCCCACTTGTTTTCATAAAGTAGTCATTATGCCATTTTCCAAATTCAAAACACTAATCACTATACCTACTGACCCCATATTGGTTGTTCTTCACCCCTCCTCCGATACTTCTTTTCACTTGTCAGTAAGGCGCTTCAATGGAAGGACATAATGAATGCAGAGGAACTCCCTATTGCTCACAGTTCAGCACTGCTGCTGACAGGCACCCTTGCTATAGAGCAGAGACAAAGATTGCAGAGATTCCCTCAGACCAATCTAGTCTGGAGGCAAAACGTCAGAATAATATGCCACAATGGCATAATGTAGTTGTTTTCCATCATGTACATTACACCAATCTGTCACATGCACTATAGCCTCATAGGAGTGTGTGCACTCGGGCGGAATGATCATTATCATTATCATATTGTTATCTACCGTACTGTATATTATATGAACATGCAAGAATGGCAACAATATGGATGGTATAATTTACATTTTCCCCATCTCGCCCTGAACATACAGCTAAAGCCAACCAATCACAAACATCCTTTTATGCTCAGAGTGTTTAATAGCTTGTTTCAAGTTCACTAATTCAACCCCTCCTTCCCTGCACACAATGCAATGAAAAAATTCAAGCCTATTGAAAACGACCGCAAAACAACTTGTCATCTGTCAGTCTGTAAACCCTGGATTGCACACGCAGATTTCCTGCCGCAAACACGGTCAATTATACTAGTATGGATAACTGCCTTATACATCTTTATCACATGACTGCAGAGATAATGTGTACCAATTTGTGTGAGTTTTGGACAAAATCAGTAGGAGGAGTAGCAGAAACTGTGTTTTGAAGAAACGTGAAATGGTGGAAAATGTACAGTAATCTGGCACAAATTGGACCCATATGTTGCATCATGGTCCAAGGAATCCAAGGAAGAAATCTGTTGATTGTTCAAGGGTTATAGGCCAAAATGTGAAAATGTCTTCTTTGGCCACCAGAGAGTGTGCGTGCAAAGTTTCACGCTGATCGGTCCAGAGACCGCTGCCGACACAAACACAACCAGACACATGGACAGGACAGGGACGAAAACATAGTCGCCGGCCTTTGGACTCCGGGCCTAGCGGAGACAATAAATCAATAGAAAATCTCAAATGAATCAAAACAGCATGCCTTTTTCATTCCTCACCAGACACACATGTGTATGTTGTCACTGCTGTTGTATCCTACTGATTCATATTCCAGTGAGGAGCCCCCACAGGGAGCACATGCTATGCTAACTAACGAGGGAGACAGCTAGGGTTGCCACCCGTTCCGTATAATACGGAATCGTTCCGTATTGGACAATTAAAAGATGCGTTCCGTATTGAACCAATACGGAACGCGGTTTGTTCCGTATTTAACCAAATGCCCCATAAAGGTCTGTCACACAAACCTCAACACAGAATTTAACAATAATGAATGAAATAAAACACAGGAAAAGACAGCAAAAGGAGGGAGAGGCACGAAGGACCTTCTGTGAGGCGGCTCGCAGTCGCTGAGGCTGTGGTGCGCTCTACGCTCTGCCTATAGTGGGGTTCCTTGTACATGTAATTTTTGGTTTTCATTTTAAATTTGTGTTAAAGTTTATTTTTCACTTCCAATTTGTAGATTATGATCTATAGAACAATTTTGGTTCGAGTGTCAAGACAGTAGATTGTAGACAGTAGACACTTTATAAAATAGGCTATGCTCAGGTTTAGGCTAGTGAAGCCTATTCAGCCTAAAGTAAAAATGTTCAATGTTCATAAAATAGGCTATGCTCAGGTTTAGGCTAGTGAAGCCTATTCAGCCTAAAGTAAAAATGTTCAATGTTCATTGCTAATAAAGCACTTTAAACTAGGCTATGCTCAGGTTCAGGCTAGTGAAGCCTATTCAGCCTAAAGTAAAAAATGTTTAATCTTCGTTGCTAATAAAGCACTTTAAACTTTAAGTATATGACTTAATAGTTTCTTGACTACCTTCTCTTTACTGACCACCAAGTGACCCAATACAAGAGCCAGGTTCAAATCATTCATACATTGCTTTATTTCATACAAAATTAACTTATTCATATTTTAGAAACAATTGGCCACTTCAAACTGCAAAACAATATAGGTTATACCATGTTGTGTGTTATAGTTATAACTATTCTATGCATTTCATGTAGCCATAAATTATAACTTCCAGGAGAGGACGCTAATATGCGGAGGTTATGTCTCTCCTGGAGTTATAAACAAGAGTCATATGGCTCTCGCTGGTTGAGCCCCAAAGTCCATACTACGCTCAAAACATGTAAAAAACAATAAGTTGCTCACCGAGTTGTCGAAACAGCTTTATATCTACCGGACGGCACACTCGTTGGCATGTGATAGTCCATATGTTTCTAATAAATTAATGTTTACTAAAACTTCTCTGAGTCTCATCGCTTTCCCCGCCCGTCCACTCCATAATTTATGTCTACATTTCATGGGTTTGGGACTGCATTTTTTCGCCGGCCGGCGGCTGTGCCACGCGCACGGAACGCACGCACCGCGTGCCCGGAAGAGGTGTTCCTTATTTCAATTTCTGAAAGGTGGCAACCCTAGAGACAGCATACAGCATAAAAGCGGGCTTCAGAAGTGAAAATTAAGAGACGCAACCAAGAAAGAGAAAGCAAAACGTCCCCAAATAGTGAATTTCAAAAATAAAGAAAAGATAGCAGCAAGTAGTAGATGCAACAAATGATGAATTTTTTCTGCAAGCAAACTGTTTGTTGGACGTTTAAAAGATAACAATGTGTTAATTTCCGATGTAATTATTGTCATTCAATGGGTGCTTACGAAAACGTATTTCAAAAGTGAGATGCTGATTGTTGAGACCAACAGCATCACTGCAGGTTTCGGGGATGTCTGCATGGTTTTTAATGTTTTACAAACCCAGTGGCAGCTTCCAAACGTTCCTATCCTAAGTTGAAGCTGATTAAAAGTTATCTGAAGAGCTCAATAGACAGCAGTGCTCATGTGTACTAGCTACAGTATAAGTCCACAAAGTGCACATACTGTACTATGATCAAAATATGTCTCTTGTTCACTATTCACATTAAGTCACTATGGGCTTTGGTTAACAATTTAAACCTTCTATTCTTAGTAAAACGGCCATGAGAACTGTACTTGGAATGCTTTTTTGCATCCATTCCACACCAAATCTCTTTACTAAAAATAGCTGATCTAAAAGATGAGCTTGTAAAAATGTTCCCTCCAGAGTAAGCAGTGAGATGGGCTGTGGGGCCTGAATTGACCATTCTGCATTGGGGCCCAGTCAGTGGTGGCCTGTTACGCCATCGGTGTCGCCCAAGCTTAGTGTTAAACCTTTACAAAAGCCAAAGTCACACTTTTAAAAGAAAAAAGTTAAACAACGTGTATGTGACTGAATTGTTTTGTTCATGTACAAATTCTTCCTGCTTTTTTCATTTCTGCTCGGCTCTCCCCTGCACAGAAAATAGGCGTTGGGAGAAGAAGGAGAAATGAAGGGGAGATAGAGGTGTGGCAGGAGAGAGGAGGGGAGGGAAGGGGGGAGTTGGGGGGGTGCTGCAGTGAAAGACGGAACAATAGCCGCCCTCTGGCATCAACCTCTGGACGGCCCGAGCTGCTCACCAAAGACACTGCATTCGGCCACAATG